>NW_008352653.1:1131835-1134109 GCF_000622305.1 Nannospalax galili
AGTAGATTTGTACTTATTTTAATCCAAAGTTCCTTAACTCCTTGCAGCTGAGGGTGATTAAAATGGTGACCAACTGGCAAGGCATGGACCTTGTGTAAGATTATCAGTAATGGGCTGGGCGGGGTTTGTTCTTTGGTCATTTTTGGTCAAAGACTCCAGCCAGTGATAATACCATGTTCTACCAGGGTAGTTTTTCACTTTCCAAAAACTTTTTTTTTGATCTTTTGAGACAGGGTCTTCCTATAGCCCGAGCTGGCCTTGACCCACAGAGATCCGCCTGCTTCTGCCTCCCAAGTGCCTGTATTAAAGGCATGCGCACGGCCTTACTTTCCAAAACTTTTAAGAATCAGACACTCTTAGACCCTTCTTTTTGGTTGCCTTGATCTCTCTCTCACTACATAGCTCTTTACTCTTCATTGTTCAGAAGAATTCAAGGTTCTACTGCAACCTGAGTAACCCATAATGAGTCTTTCTAACAGTAAGTAATTTCACCAGTATTAATATACTGAAAATTAGAAAATTATCCTTTTTGCCATTTTACATAGTATCCAAAGTACTATGTGGTTTTCTTGTAGTGAAGTACCCTGAAAGTAATTCTTCTGGTTTAAAAGGATTTTTCTACTCTTTAAGTCATTTTCTAATATCTATGACTTAAGTTAATTTAGGAAGATCAAGAAAATGTACACATTGTGGGAGAATTAAAATCTCTCCACAATATTCAATCCCCATGAGCATTTTGGTGAGTTCCCATCTTAGAGGTAAGATTAACATTTAAAGAATAAGAAAACAATGCATTAGAGAATTAGGGACAAGCTTTTCTCAGAATAAGAAACTTAAAGTGTCCAATAACCAAAGATACTCCTAGAACTAGAAATGCAAAGCAAAGTGAGGGTTAAAAAAATCATTAGATGGGGGGACGGGGGCAGAGAGATGGCTCAGCGGTTAAGAGCACTGATCTTGCAGAACTGTCTGTAGGTGGTTTAAGTTAGTACAACTAATTTGGAGATAATTTTGGCAAATTGGAAGGTAGTATCCATAACTGTATGTTGCTGGGTTTTCTTGAAGCTAGATCAGAAACTAACGGTGTTTTGTTGCTAAGTGGTATAGTGCTTGCATAGCATACATGAGGAGGCCATTTCTTTTATCCCCAGCAGCACACATATACACACACAAACAAAAAACTATTGCAAACTGACAGGGGGAAGGGGGCTGTGATCAAGACAAGGTTTCCCCTTTTCTGTAATGTTTATAAAAGTACAGAGGGAAAAAAACCTGTCTCCTCTTCCAGAATTGATCATTCTTTTAACATTTACTTTTGCCTTGTGTCTTTTGAGAGAATATAAGCAAAGGGGAAATACTTTGTAATGCTCAGTATTTCTTTTCTGAATTCATTACCATGAATTGAAGTTTTTAATATGAGAGAGGTATGAATTAGGTAAACAAAAGTTCAAAAGCCGGCCAAAAGTGGCAATGCACTTTTAATCCCAGCACTAAGGAGACAGAGACAGGCAGATTTCTGTGTGTTTTAGGCCAGCCTGTTCTATATAGGGAGTTTCAGGACAGCCAGTGCTATATGCATAGTGAGATCATCTCAAAACCAAAGAAAAGGAAAAAGGAATTGGCTATAGTCTTTCCTTGGTTTCTGAGGGGATTGCTTCTATGACCTCTCCCACTTCCCACCAGGATAGCAAAATTTACATATGCTCAAGTCCCTTGTATAAAATGGTATTGTTTTCGCATATACTCTACATATATCTTCCTCTGTACTTTAAATTTAATCTCAATTATTTATAATATTTGGTAGTAGGTAGTCGACATACTGTGTTATTTGGAAATTATTTCAGGAAAAATTTGTATATGTTTAGTGTAGGCACAGTTTTTTGTTTTTAAAGACAAGCTCTCACTTGCAGCTTTGGCTTTAAACTCAAGGTCTTCCTGCCTCCAACTCCAGAGTGCTGGGATTTCGAGTATGCGCCACCATGCCACATTGTCACTCAGGGATCATCAAAATGTTTATTTAGCTGTTTCCTCTAAATCAGTGTACAAATGGTGTTTTTCATTTGGCGCACACTTGTAGTCCCAGCGCTCTGGAGGCAGAGGCAGGCGGATCTCTGTGAGTTCAAGGCCAGCCTGGTCTACATAGTGAGTTCCAGGACAGCTTGGGCTACAGGGAGACCCTGTCTCAAAAAGACCAGAAAAAAAAAAGTTATTTTTTATGTGCTGAAAAAAAAGAAAGTAAGGATAAAATGAGCAAGACTGGTATTGACAATAACT
>NW_008352653.1:1134484-1152504 GCF_000622305.1 Nannospalax galili
CAGGACAGCTTGGGCTACAGGGAGACCCTGTCTCAAAAAGACCAGAAAAAAAAAAAGTTATTTTTTATGTGCATGAGTGTATTGCTTGCATGTATGTAAGTGCACCCATGTAGTGCAGTGTCTGCAGAGGTCAGAGGTGGGCTATGAATCCCCTAGAACTGGAGTTACAGACGGTTGTTAGCTACCATGTAAGTGCTGGGAATCAAACTTCGGTCCTCTGTAAGAGCAGCCAGTGCTCTTAACCACTTAGCCATCTCTCTAGTCCCAGAAATGATATTTTTAAATTTACTGTTTACTTAATTTAATGGTCTCTCTTCTAGGTTCATGATATTGTGTGTCTTTCTATAGCATTTTAATGGCTGCATTATATTCTGCATGATTCATAATTACCAGGTTCTCTATTTGCCTATGTTTATACCCGATGCTAATAAGCACACAGTAGGCAATTAGCAAATGAATGTTGAGTGAAGGAAAAAAGCATGGAAATACTCTGATAAATAAATCTTAATGGCATTCACATTTCTCTTAAGAAATTTCCAAAACTGGAACGCACAATTTAAGGCTTCTGCTACTCATTGCCAGATTGCCCTTTAAAAAGACTATCCTGGGGCTGGAGAGATTGCTCAGTGGTTAAGAGCACTGGCTGCTCTTACAGAGGAGCGAGGTTTGATTCCCAGCACCTACATGGTAGCTAACAACCGTCTGTAACTCCAGTTCTAGGGGATTCAACAGCCTCTTCTGACCTCCGCGGGCATGCGGGTATTGCATGACATGGGTTCACTTACCTACATGCAGGCAATACACGCATGCACATAAAATAAAAATAATAAATTTTTAAAGTTAAAAAAAAAGAAAGACTACTATATTTTCCACTGTAGTGTATATAGCATATGATCCATGATGATTCACAGATTGTAGCACTGTGTGGTAAATCTTGATAAACTCATATTGCAAGAGAGTACCAACCTAGATAATAGCTAGTATTAGTGCTATGTAAATGGCTCTCTCCATACCTTTATCAGCTGCTATGTTCTACACAAGCAAGCTTGCGACTTTCCCTAACCTGGAATTCTGTGAAGTGTTTCATCCATTCTGGGGTCTAGGTCTCTGCTCAAGATTCCTTCTCTTACATAATTTGGTGAAGCCAGTCTTTATAAAATAACAATTCAATGTTCTTTTTACAATCATGTGAGACCCTAGATTCGATCCCCAGCATTGTGTTGTGGGATTTTTTTTTGTTGTTGTTGTTGTTTTGTTTGTTTATTTTTGGTCTTTTTGAGACAGGGTCTACGTGTAGCCCCAGCTGTCCTGGAACTATGTAGACCAGGCTGGCCTTGAACTCACAGAGATCTCCCTGCCTCTGCCTCCGGAGTGCTGGGATTAAAGGTGTGCACCACCACGCCTGGCAACATTGTGTTTTGTAAAAATGATAATAGGATAGTTTGAAGAAATGTACATTTCACTTGACAGTCTTTTACATCAAACACTTCAGATTCTTTTGCTTTAAAAAAAAGACAACAAGGGGGCTAGAGAAATGGCTCAGTGGTTAAGAGCACTAGTTGCTCTTGCAGAGGACCCAGGTTCATTCCCAGCACCCACAAGGCAGCTAATAATCATCTGTATCTCCAGTTCCAGGGGATCCAATGCCTTCTTCTGATCTCTGCAGGCATTGCAGGACACTGGTGCACTTAAATAAATGCAGGCAATACAGTCACACACACAGAATAATATTTAAAAATTATGTAAAGACAACCCCTCTCCCCCAAAAAAGTAAGGACAATAACAAAAAAGGGAAAAAAGGTAAAGACAAGCCAGGTATAGTGGCTCACACCTTTAATCCCAACAGAGGCCAAGGTGGACAGATCTCTGCTATCAAGGCAAGCTTTTTCTGCATGGCAAGTTCTAGCAGGTCAGCTGGAACTACAGGGAGACCCTCTCAATAATATATTTTTTGTTTTTATAACATTATTTATGTCTATGTGTGTACCTGAGTATATGAATGTATACCATGTGGGTGCAGGATCCCACAGAGGTCAGAACAAAGGGCATCAGATCCTATGGAACTGGAGTTAGAGGTGATTGTTAGCTACCAAGTGGTTGCTAGGAGCCAAACCCAGGTCCTCTGCAAGAGCTGTAGGCACTCTTAATGGAAGAGCCATCTCTCCAGCCCCAGTTTTTGTGGTTTTTCTTGAGAAGGCATCTCATGTAGCCCAAGCTGATCTTGAACTCACTGTGTTAGTAGTCAGGAGCTTATTCTGTAGTGGAGGAAGACCTTGAACTTCTGATCCTTTTCCCTCTGCCTCCTAAGTGCCAGGATCACCAGGCATGTGCCACCAGGCCTGACTTTGAAACATGTGGCACAAGACTAATTTATTTTTGCTAGAGGTAGAGATCAGTCATTAAAGATAAGGCAGTGAAAAATTATATTGCCTAGTGATAGTAAAAAATTATATTACTTAGTGATATGGCCATTTTAGTTGGTGTAAATCTACTCTGGGATATACACAACAAAATTCCCTTAATAGTACATTTCTTACATCGCTGTTGAGTGTTGCATGACTACAAGGAGCTTTAAAATGATAGTCTTCTCCATGTCCCAACAGAAGTTAGATGAGACAGTGTGTTGTTACCATATCAAGCTTATTTTATAGGCCTACATTTAGGGGTGATAACTTGACCATAGCTGTATAGAATTGGATACCAAGTCGAGGTTACCTGGTCCGATATTGCTCCCACTGTGCTGTAGCTTTCCTTTAAGCAGTCTGTTCTTTTTCCAGATGTACCACCAGGTATCATCTTTAAAAATGCACAAATGGGGGAAAGTTTTAAAAATTACTTAATTACATGATTAGAAGAAGCATTTCATTACAGCATTAACATTCAGTAACAATTTCCAGAGCCAAAGATGCATCTTTTTCAAAATTGGCTGTGTATTTTTAGGTTCACAGTTGAATTAATACAGTTATACAATATTGAACTCAGTATAAACTCTATAAGATAAAATTGAATGAGGTTTTTTAACCTTTAAAAAAGATCTCCATTTCATTTGAAAATATACTGTTTTGTACAGGAAAAACTCATTTTTAATGCTACTAACACTGTTTGCACATGTGTCTCTAATCTCTGTATCTGATTATTACTAGTCACAATCGGTTACTTTCTGAGATCCTTGGTATCTGAGCATGGATATAAAGTCATCAGGTAGATTTCAGTGGTAATGTGTTTCACCTCTACTAATTAACATGAAGCAAATTTTTACCTTTTGTCCTCAAATATAACACATCTTTAAATTTGTTAATTTTTTGTGTGTATTTCATGCAGAACATCCCAAACAGTCTTATTCATCTATATACCCACATCCCAAATGGCACCCTCCCATAGCTGTCCCCCCCCCGACCCTCACTGGAGCCCATATATTCTTGTCATCCCTGTTACTGTCCACTGTGTTGTCAGCACCCCCAGCCATTCTCCAGTGCTTGTCCATCTGCTAAATCTAGTCAGCCTATCTAAAGTTCCTTGTTTTAGGAAGATCAGCTCTTCCTCATCTAGCAGCAATCAGTTGCCAATATTCCTTTAGATAAGATTGGGGTCTGCTGTTCATTTTCTCAGTTCAATGCTGGGTTACTGTCTGCAAGTCTCTTGAGCAACCCTGGCCAACAACTCAAAGGAAGGTATCTCCTGTCTGGCATTGTTTCTTGTTATATAGCTTTTAGCTGTACACAGGGACTCTTAAAGAATTATATTGATCCCTTTAATCTTTGGTTATACTTTCCTTTTGGGTGTTTAAGACCATACAGTTGGCCCAGATAAACCAATTTATTTTTACTCTTACGGTCATTTGAGGATCTGTTCCTCAGGGGTCACATGGGAGGGCCCCTGGTTCCTTTCTTTTACCAGTTCCATCTATACGTGAAGATAAGTCAAAGGTCCTACTTGATCATGGCTGGCTTCACTTGGAAGCATGGAGGAAATGTTTCCTCTGTGTTGACCCTCCTCTTTGTAGACTGGACACGGTTCAAGTCCCACTTGGTGGGGTCTCCAATGGCCTTGATCAAGAGGACAGGTGACGTACCACTGTTAACTGGACATTTTGAGAGATGCTTATAGTCCCCTGGAGCTTAGTTGACCTAGGAGGGTAAGGAGCAAAAACTGTCCTTTTTGTCCTTCTGACCAAATTAGTATAGGCCTCAAAGTATGGCTGTTAAGACATCCAAGAAGGTTAGTTCCACCAGTCTGGTACTTTTATTTTTTTTAATTTATTTTATATGTATGTCTGTATTGCCTGCGTTGTAGGTAAGTGCACCCGTGTCGTCCAATGCCTGTGGAGGTCAGAAGAGGCTGTCGGATCCCCTGGGACTGGAGTTACAGACAGCTGCCATGTGGGTGCTGGGATTTGAACCTGGGTCTTCTGCAAAAACAACCAGTGTTCTTAACTGCTGAGCCATCTCTCTAGCCCCCCTAGTCTGGTACTTTTAATTACCATGTGCTATATAGATAAAGCTTGGGCAAAGACCAAATGTTCTCAGATAAATCTTGCCTAGACATGTATTATATTCCTTGAGCTAGTTGTATATATAATTTGTCAGTAGGTTGTTCGATTAATATGGTTCCCTCTGGTTTTTTTAAAAACTAGCTAGGCATCATTTACCTCTCGCATTTTCTAACCCTTCCACCATAGTTTAGAAATGGGGAAATTTTTAGCAAAACCCAAACCAGCTCCTAGAGGCAAACCAGCACCACCACCACCAGCAACAAAAATAATGTAAAACTCAGATTTCCCATTAAAGTAATGGCTTCTTGTGGCATTACATGTGGGTACTGTCCATTTAAGGACTTTACACTGTGGTGAAAATGTGTTACATCTTAAAGAAGAAAAAGAAAGAAAATGTGTTCTATCTTGAGAGAGCTGGTTTGGTCTGTTTTTTCTCTCCTTCCTATTCAGACAGGATTTCACTGTAGCCCCAGCTGGCCTAGAATTGACTATGTAGACCAGGTTGGCCTCCATCTCACAGAGATCCACCTGCCTCTGCCTCCTGAGTCCTGGGATTCAAGGCATGTGCCACCCACACCCAGCAGGTTTTGATCTTTTTGTGAGACAGTCTGTAGTCCAGATTAGCCTCAAATTTGAGGCAGTCCTCCTGCTTTAGCCTCCCTAGTGTGCTGGGATTACAGGCATAAGCCTCATGCTCAGCTCTTGGCTCTGTGTCTTCATGCATATGTATATGTGGATGCTATATAACAATAAATGGAAATGAACTTCCCTTATAAAACTTTCAAATTAATGTTTTCTGGGCTGGTAATGTAGGTCATTAGTAGAGCATTTATATGCCTCATGCTCTGGTTTTTTGATCTGAGCACTGAAAAAGAAACGTGACATTTTTCTAAGCCTGCCCCCTTTTTTCTCTTTTCATTTGTTTAAAGTTGTGAATTAACGTGTTTGCTATTTAGAAAAAAAACTTGTCATTGGGTTTTTTTTTTTTTGACCCATTTGTGTATCTTTTGATAAGCCATTTATTAATTGGATTGTTTGTTCTTTGTTCTTTTGGTATTTAATTTTTTTTGTTCTTTCTATATTCTGGATATTAATCCTTATCATGGATGAATAGCAGGCAAAGAGTTTCTCCCATTCAGTAGGCTGTTAATTTAATCTAGTAATTGCTCCCTTTAATTTCATGTAGTCCCATTCGTCAAGTATTACTATTAGATCCAGAGTATTGGTTGACTCCATTCTTTTTCCCGACTGCATTGCACTTCAAAGTATGGATCTGCTATAATTATTCTCTGTTGTTGATACTAGCACAATTCAAGTATTTTTTTGTGTTTATTATTTGGATTTTTTTTGTAATTAAATCTCATAGTTTGTCTGCCTGTCTAAAATTTTTTGACCTTTTATGTTTAAGTATTGATGTACACTCAGTGTGTACTTCTATTTTCATCCACATGGTTAGCTGTTAGCACCTATTGTTCATCCTCAGAAAGACTATTTGGTCTTTTGAAAAATGCTCTGCTTGAAAAAGAGAATTATTTAATTAGACATGATGACATACACCTGTCAGCCCAGCAATTGGGAGGCTAAGATGGGAGGGCTGCCTGGGATATACATACTGCAAAACCATGTCTCCATAAGAAGGTGAGTTATTTGTGAAGTTTTTTTTTTTTTTTAAATTTTGGAATTTGTGCTAAGTAGAAAATTGGCTTTCTTACTCTTTAGGTATTTTATTTAGTTTGGTGGTCCTGGGGATTGAACCTGAGGCCTCATGTTTGCTAGGTACATGACTGAGCTACATACATCATCAGCCCTAGATCTTTAGTTTTTGAGAAAAATTTGGATTGTGTTTAATACTTAACATTTTCCTTGGACAGAAGGCAGTATATTATTCTGCTTTCTAGTGCTTTAAGGGATCTTGGTTATTATATTTCCTTTTACTTGATGTCTAGATTACACAAAGCCAATAGCAACTGAGAACTAGTACCTTTGCATGATACATGCATCTTTCCTTTAATACAAGGGTTTTAAAGCAGCACATTTGTCACATTTTTATTTAAAAATATTTGAAGTAGCCCTGTGCCTTGATGTTTGGTGCTTTTAGATTTACTGAAAGACAGTTTTAGTTATACTATGTTTTGGGATATATCATTGTTTTTAAAAGTTTTAAAGAAAAGGGGTTTGTGTAGCATTTTCATCCATGGACTAATTTGATCTAAATAGCAAACTTGTGAAGTTGGTTTTGTTTTCATCGTACTGGAAAGAGTTTGCAGTCACACTGATAATTGCTATAAGTAATTTGTTCTCTGATTAAACTGTACAATAGAATCTTTGTTTCAGCATACTTCAAGTTCATTTGAACCCAATCAAAATAGTTGAGATCCAATTAAATCCTTTAAGTCATATGACCTACATATTATTTAGTAGGTTACTTAACCTTTGGAGAAATCATTTGAGGATGAAATTGGAGCCTCACAGTCTGTTATCAAAGTAGGATTGAGCTTCCTAGTTAATATCAGCACTTAAGTCTAACATTTGGGAGATTAATGTATGCTTAATGTTATCTTTCATATGTAATTTGTGGAAAAGATTGGAAAAACCAGGTCTTTTTTTTTTATGATGTCTGCATATCAATATACATCTATAAAATACCTGGCATAGCTGGGCTTAGTGGTGCACACCTTTAATCCCAGAGGCAGAGGCAGGTGGAGTTCAAGGCCAGCTGGGGCTACAGGGAGGCCCTGTCTCCAAAAGACACACACAAAAAATAACTGGCATAAAGATCATTGCCTCTAGATTAATCTGAAATAAAAAGAAGTAGAAAAATAAACAATATATTTTACTCTTTTCCACGTACAATTCTATGAAGTAGTCTTAATTATTTTATACACATGACTGTGACTATACATCTAGTAAATAGTATTTTACAGGCTGATTTTTTTTTTAATACTTTCCATCTGGTAGTGTTCCTCAGTCTCTACCTTTAATTTAAAAAACACGCATAGAAGTAGATAAATACATCACCAGGGGCACTTAATCCTCTTTACATGTAGATGTAACTTCTGTCAGAATACATTAAGGCAAATAAAACCTAGCCTTTCAGAAATACATTTAATACAGCCATTTTATACAAAGCTTGTGCTTTTTTTTTAAATCTTTCTTGAGACTATAGGACTAGAGGCTTTTATCCAGGAATACAGAATTCCCCATATATAAGGGTTGGTCTGTAGAGATAGTACTTGTTTTTCTGTAAACCAGAGACATTAAAATATTGAAACTTGGTGCTGGAGAGATGGGTCAGTGGTTAAGAACACTGGTTGTTTTGGAGAAGACCCGGGTTCGAATCCCAGCACCCACATGGCAACTAACAACTATAACTCCAAGTCCCAGGGTATCCAGCAGCCTCTTCTGACCTCCGTGGGCATTGCATTGACATGGGTGCACTTACCTACATGCGGGCAATACGGGCATACACATAAGATAAAAATAATAAAAAAATTCTTTTTGGTATTTTTGAGACAGGGTCTCCCTGTAGCTCCAGCTGTCCTGGAACTCACTATGTAGACCAGGCTGACCTTGAACTCACAAAGATCCACCTGTCTCTGCCTCCCAAGTGCTGGGATTATAGGCGTGTGCCACCACGCCCGGCAAAAATAATAAAATTTTTAAAAAAGTTTATAAAAAAACATTGAAACTATTTCAAAAGGGATAGAATTCTGTTTCTTTGACATGTACTGCCTTTATTGTCTGATACAGTATCCTATTATGTAGCTTTGGGAAAAACATAACCACCTTTGTTTCATAAATGAAAGA
This sequence comes from Nannospalax galili, assembly GCF_000622305.1. Taxonomy (NCBI): domain Eukaryota; kingdom Metazoa; phylum Chordata; class Mammalia; order Rodentia; family Spalacidae; genus Nannospalax; species Nannospalax galili. The sequence goes on from NW_008352653.1 coordinate 1,142,784, forward strand.
AATGCAAGTGAAAACATTCTCATGGCCAAAGCAGACAGTGTCTTGTCTTTCTTTAGGATTGTTCAAGTCATGGATCCCTCTAAGAAGTCAGTGAGGGGCTGGGGAGGTGGCTCAGCCAGTAAAGTAATTGATAAACACACACACACACACACACACACACACACACACACACACACACTCTGCTTTGTGCCAATTTAATCTCTTTTAAAAAATCCATACCTTCCCCGTTTTTGCAGTGCTGGGACTCAAATCCAGGGCCTTAAAGTGCTTTCACTGAGGTATATACCCTATAGCCCCTAAATTTTTTAAAAGATAAGATCATGGTTTATGTTTATAGGTCTTATGTTAGTGTTATAATTGTGTTTTCAGATTTTCGTTGTACTTTTGTGTACTGACATGGTTGTCTTTGTTACCATTGCCTCCAGTTTCTTAAATTCTTGTCTGAATTTCTGTGCATCTGGTTATCTCACAGTACTCAGGCCAGTGCTCCTCATATACTATTTTCATAACTATGTTGAGTGGAAAGAAGAATGTTAAATGAGTCTTTTTTTTTTTCTTTCGGTCTTTTTGAGACAAGGTCTCCCTGTACTGTAGCCCCAGATGGCCTGGAGCTCACTATGTAGACCAGGCTGGCCTGGAACTCACAGAGATCCAGTCTGCCTGCCTCTGCCTCCCCAGTTCTGGGATTAAACGTATGAAGCACCATGCCTAGCTTAAAATGAGTTTTTTTTTCTCCTAAGTGATCATTTCTTTGATAGTGATAAGGGTGCAAAGACTGTGATGCAGACCCACTCAAAACTTGTGTCAGGTAAACAGGTGTGTGGATTTTGGATATAAGTGGAAACAGTCAAGGGGTTCAAGGTTTTACCCTGAGGGAGATGCCTCAGAAGGCCTCAAAGAAGGCATTTAAGCTGAGCTTTGAGGGATATGCAGGTAACAGTCATTTTAGCAGAGAGCAGTGAGTTTTTTTGCAGTATTGGAAGTCTTGAGTGTTATAGGCTGTCTGAAGCTTGACAAGGCTGAAGCTTGAGGGGAACAGAAGGGAATATTGTACAATGTCATGTTGCCAATAAGAAATAAGCAGGTCTTGGGTGCTGGTTTAGGTAAAAAGTTTTTACTTGATACAGTTGGAGTTTTAAGAAGATTGCTCTGGCAGTAATGTGGAGGATAAAATTAGTGAAATCTGGTAAGGTAAAGCCTTAATTTAAAATATTAATTTATGGAATTTCCAAACATGTACAAAAATAGGAAATAGTGTAATGAACACTCATGTACCTGTCACTCAGTTATCAACAGTTACCCGTATATGACTGCTGTTTTACTTATACTGTATTCCCTCCTTCTGTTACTTTAAAGCAAACTCTTAGGTCAGTCACAGGTTGACAAAGCAAATACAGTGGCTCGGACTGGCCTGTGCATACAAATCACTTATATAGATAAAGAAAAAAAAGAGGTATAAAATAGTGCTTTAACCAGAATTGAGTTAGATTTTTTTTTTTTTTTTTTTTTTTTTTTAAGCAGGGTAGGGTCTCCCTATAGCCCTAGCTATCCTGGAACTCACTATGTAGACCAGGCTGGCCTTGAACTCACAGAGATCTGCCTGCCTCTGCCTCCCAAGTGCTGGGACTATAGGCGTGCACCACCACACCCAGCTCTGAGTTAGATATTTTTATGACCAGGTATTTTTAGTTTCAAAAATGAGTTTCCAGTGAAGTAAATTAAGGCAATTTTTAAGTAACTTGATTTCTGACAGATGAAAATGCTTTCCTGGGCTCATAGAGTTTCTGTCTGTGGTCCCTCTGGGTGAAATTCACCTATTGAATAAAAGTGAGATTTTCGGTGGGCAAGTTTTTGAAACTTGAATAAAGAGGGTTGATTTAAAGGATGATTTCTGAATTTTCTGTTAGAAATGGGCAAGGTTAAGAAAGCATTTTCATCTTAGAAGCTAGATGTGATGATGAGACAAAACAATCATCATATAATGGATCTTTTACACACATATGACCACAAAAAGGAAGCTAATTCTTTTTTCTTTTCTTGGTCTTTTTGAGACAGGGTCTCCCTGTAGCCCTAGCTGTCCTGGAACTCAGTAATATAGACCAGGATGGCCTTGAACTCACAGAGGTCCTCCTGCCTCTGCCTCCTGAGTGCTGGGATTAAAGGCGTGCGCCACCATGCCTGGCTCTGGGAAGCTAATTCTTTATGTATACTAGAGGCAGGCATTGTGGCACATGCTTTAATCCCAGCACTCAAGGCAGAGACAGGTGGATCTCTTTGAGTTCCAGGCCATCTGGGGCTACAGGGAGACCCTGTCTCAAAAAACGAAAAAAAGACAAAGTATCTAGAAGTTTTCCAAAGCACAATTTAATGCATAGATAATGATTTTTTCCCCTCAATTCATATAACTTAGGCATTGCTGTTTTTATTTTTTGTTGAGAATGCTAAGAGCTGTTTGACATGCTGCTATTTCTTGTGACAGAGCTGATAATCTGCAACTTTGGTGATTTCTGTTGTATTGCCTAGTTCTTACGGTGTCAGTTTGTCTATTGTGAATGGTTACCCAGAAAGATGACTCCTGGATCTACAGCTTCCCTGAGCGGTGAAGTAGAGGATATGCTAGAAATGCCTTCTCAGTTACCATCCTCACTTCCAAAGTCAATATTGAAGGTTTCAGATCCCTCTTTGGCCTTTCTTCCCTTATTTACACCGGTGTACTGTAGTGCAGAGACATACACATTTAACCTGAGGGTGTAATAATTCATATCTTAAATGAGAGACTGACAAGTTATTTCTGTAGATGAATTTCCAGATTTGTCTTGGGTGAATAAAGGCTACTTATTTATTGCTGCATTGTTTAATCTTACTGCCAGTTCCTAGTAAAATATAGGCTACCAATCCTCAGAGTACACGGGAGTCATTTTATGTAGCTGAGAATAGGGATGCTGGTGTCTGTAAGAGGGGATTGGTATGTTGGGCTGTATAAGTAGACATTCTGTGCGCTGTAGTGTCGTGGAATAGATCTGCACTTGTGTTCAGGTTCTACCACTTAATTTTTATTCAGCACCACTCACACATGTGTGTATGATACCTTTTACATACCAGTACAAATTGAGTACTTTGAGTGGGAAAGTCTGGATAGCACAAAGCAGCTAATCTAAGACATTTGTTTACGTGATACTCTTGGTACAGGATATTTGGCTCAGGGGCCAGTTTTCTTCCCTAAGAATAAGTTTTAAGAAAAAAATTGATTATAAATAGATAGAACATGACTTACAGAAAAATTGGAAGGACCTGATAAGCATGAAGCATAAATTCTTTTTTTCTGCCACCTACAGGCAACTTGATATTGTTGTATAAGTTCTTGGGGTTTATATATATATATATATATATATATATAAAACTTCCCCCACCCTGTGGCATGCATTTTCTCATTAAGAGTTAAAGGAAGTGCTAGTTCCAGGGATTCTATAAGACAAGATAGCCAGTGACAATTTAAGAGATTAGGGAGAAGATTGTCCTAATCCTGGATAATTTGCACTATTCAAAACTGAAGTGTGAGGGTGATATGAGTTAAGGTACCTTCAACTTGCGTAGGGACTTTTTATTCATCTCCATTCTTAGTTTCAGAATTTTTTTGTTTAGGGGATTATTGTTTGTTGACTTTTTTGAAAGACAAGGTTTTGCTATGTAGGCCTGACTCAGGATCCTTTTATTTCTCAGTCTCCCAGGTGAGATAAATGTGTGCCAGCACACCTAGCAGATCTCTCTCCTTTACAAGATGCTGTGTATCTACTTAAGATACACTAATGTCTCTTTCTCTCTTCCCTTCTACCTTTCAGTGACTTCATAGTATTCTGCTTCCATTTACAGCCACACTTTTCTACATGTCATCTAGACTTCCTGTTGATTGTCAGATTATATCTAATTCCATTGAATGCTTTTCTATAAACATGTCTCATTTTGACAGTTGAATCACTTTGCCATTATCCTCTTTTGTGATACCATGTTTATCTACTTTTGTTGTTACTGGCCTTTCCATAGCTGGGTTTTCTTCCTTTGCCTTTTCTTTAATAAGAAAATGGAACAGATAAGAATTCAGTTGTGGTGTGCCTTTCCCTCCCTGTAAGCAATCATCTCCAGACCCATGGCCTTCAAGTACTGCCTGTATGCTAACAATCACAGATTTATTCTCGATGCATTCTTTAATCTTGAACTCCCATTTTATAAATAATTTGCTTACCTATTACATGGAAAAATGTAGATGTATTTAGAGCTTAACATTCTAGAAAATCAAACTAGTAATTATAGTTGATACTTATTTATGAAGTATAAAAATCAAATCAAGTAACATACTATAAGAGAAAAATAACAGTAGGACCAGCTTGAGGTGGGTTGCCATGGGAAGCCTGTTGGGGTGTTTGTTTAAATGTCAGTTCCTCAAATGGAACTAGCTGTGGGAAGGAGGGGGGTGACAACGACATAAACATTCTGTGGGGAATAGCACCGTAATGGACTAGAAACCAGAAAGAACCTAGAGTGCTGTAGGAACTAAGCAGAAAGACTAATATAGTATTGTGCAATGAGAAGACAGTTCCAGGGCTGTATCATGCCAGGGTCCCTGGTTCATGGTTAGTTTGCCTGTGTTCGTAGGGAAATAGTTAAGGCTTTGATCAGAGAAGTAATATGATCTGACTTATGTTAGAAAATTATTTTTACTACACTCTGGAGAATGGATTGTATGAAAGTGGTTGTAGAATTGCAAAAGCAGTTATCCCTGTTTTCATTTTAGGGAACAGAAGTGGTTTGTTGGTCATTACAACAAATAGGAAGTATCTGTACTCAGTTTTACTTATTCTAAGCTTGTATCCTGATCTAATACCTCTCAAACTTCACTATATAAATTATCTAAAGATCTTGTTAAAACTTTAATTTTGATTCCTTTTGTCTGAGTGGGCCCTGAAATTCTGCAATTTAAAAAATTTAAATGTTTTTATCATTTGAGAACTTCATGCAGTGTATTTTGAACATATTCCCCAAATCTTCCAGTATCCACCCCCATCTCCCTACCCACTCAACTTTGTGTTCTTTTTTACTTTTCCTCATCAAGTCCAGTTTGTATTGCCCAAATACTCGTGGTGTGGAACCTGCACTGGAAGTTGGTAGTAGACCTATCAAGGGACACAAAGAAGGTTGACTTGACTCTTCCTCTCCCAACAGCTATCAGATGCCATCGGCTCCTCAGCTAGAGGTGGAACTTCATGTCCACCTACCCCTCCCCCCATGCTGGGATTTTGTCTGGCTTGAGCTTGAGCAGGTCTTGTGCATGCTGATACTATTGCTGTGAGTTGGTATGTGCAACTGCCCTGCTGAATGGAAAACACTGTTTCCTTGTAGTCGTCCACCATGACTTATTGCTGTACATGGGTATCTCTATGGAGATTAGTGCATCTCTCAACCCTCATCAGAGAAGCTTCTTCTTGCAGTAGAAGGCATTTAACACAGAGACCCACAACTGGTCAACGTGCAGAGAATAAGAAACTTCGGAGTGCTCAGCCCTAAATAGGACATCTGTATCACACCCCTCCCCCCAAGGCTCAGGGGTCTTCACAGAAGAGGGGGCAGAAAGATTGTAAGAGCCAGAGGTGGTGGACGACTACAAGAGATTCTACAATTTTAAATAAATCCCAGGTGATGTCAGTGCTGCTGATCCTTGGACCACACCAAGTAGTAAGGTTAGTCTACCCATACACCCACGTTCTGTTGATCCCAATTTGAGAACTGCAGGTGTCCTCTACCCTCAGGCTGATTCAATATAGGAAGTCACTCCTTTAAAAAAAAAAAAAATTTATGTGTATGAATGTTCTGCCTGCATGAAGTGTGCCAGTGCATGCAACGTCTGTGGAGGCCAGAAGAAGGTACCATCAGAACACCCGAAAATGGAGTTACTGGGTTGTTAGCCACCATGGGGTGCTGGGGACCAAATCTGGGTCTTTTGCAAGAGCAACTAGTACTCTTAACCACTGAGCCGTCTCTCCAGCCCTCATCTTTTTTTTTTTTTTTTTTTTTTTTTTTTTTTTTTTTTAATTTGAAACAGGGTCTCCCTGTAGCCCCAGCTGGCCTGGAACTCACAGAGATCCACCTGCCTCTGCCCTCCCAAGTGCTAGGACTACAGGCGTGCACTATCATGCCCGGCTTACCATCATTCTTTTTTTAGAGATGGCGGGAGGAAGGGAAGGAGGGAGTAGGATAGAGAGAATGAGCATAGTCTGAGGACAACTTTTGGGAGCTCTTTTGCCTTCCACTTTGTTTTGAGGAGGGTCTTTCTGGTTTGCCATTGTGCTACATACTCCAACTAGCAGGTAGTCCTACAGAATTAGCGGACCTTTTAAAAATGACTTCCCTCCATGTATTTTATTCTTTTCACTGTGTGTCTGTCGTGGGGCGGGGGATGCCTGCTCACTGTAGCCTCAGCTAGCCTCCATCTCAGAAGAGATCCTCCAGGCATGTGCCACCAAGCTCACATACTCTTGATGTAAACTACAGAACAGAGAATTCAGACCTTAATGGTACATGAGGGTTGGAAGAATGATGAAATGAAGTAGAACAAATAGATGATTGATTAATAGTAATACTGGTTATAGATGGTGGTTAATAATAATACAGCCATTTCCTTAATAGTTGATTGTCTTCTTAACCTAAGAAGAAATTATACAGAGAAATTGCTTGCTGCTTAGAGCTCTGTTCTGACCCAGCAGTAAATCCAGGGATTTGTTTCAAAATGAACTTCTTTTTATTTGACTTCTAAGAGGTAGAATTAATTACCCAATTACTGTTTCCTTTATTAGTGACAGTTTTCAAAGACACTGTAATAGATTTGTAAGTTTAATCTGTTAAGATTCATTAACCAGGCAAGGTACTAATTTTTCCTCTGGGCTTTGGTTATAAGAGGTGACATACTTAACTTTCTTCCTGATCTTAGGGGAAAACTTCTAGTTTCTTAACAATAGGTATATTAATTTTAATTTTTTACTCTGTAAAATTTTTAAAAAACAGGAAGTCCTGTTCAGCTGAATTTTGAGAATTATTGTTCTATTATTAGGAACTCACAAATAAGAACATACCACAGTTTGATGAACGTAGCCATTCAAACATTTGCTTAGTCTCAAACTCTGTACCTTTCACTGAACAGTTAGAATAGTCATTCTAAATTTGTGGAGCTTCACTTAGGATTTTACATTTTCTCTATTAATTTTGGTCTCCTTTCTAAATGTTGTACTATATACAAGCTTTACACCTCTTTACATATAAATATGTTTACATTATAGTTTTGCAGGTTTGTTGGTTTGCTTAGTCGCTTTCCCAGTCTGTTCCTTTCATGGAGTATACCCTTTCTTGTGTACTTAAAAAGGAGGCTGTCTTTCTTCTTCCTTTCTGTGTAGTATTCCCTTAAGAATTTTCTACAGTGCTGTCTTGGTTATCATGAATTACCCTAATTTTTGTTCAACTTTAGATATTCTTATTTCTCTTTTCGTTTTCAAAAATAACTTTGCTGGGCATAGCATTCTTGGTTCCCCAATTATTTACCTTCAGAATTTGAAATACTATATTCCATGCTCTTTTGGCTTTTATAGTTGCTGTTGAAAAGTCTAACTTTGCGTTTTTGATATCCTATGATGTATCCTGGAGAGTTTCTTCTGTGGTCATGTCTGTTGGGAAATCTATGTACCTCCTGTATTTGGATTGCTTCGTTCTCCAAGTTTGGGAAGTTTTCTGCTATAATGTCAGTAAACTGTCTAATCCATTTGATTGTTATCTCTGCTCCTTCTACACTATGCATTCTCAGGTTTGGCTTCTTGAATATATCCCAGACTTACCAGATTATATTCATGTTCCTTAATTTTTTTCCTATATTTATCTGGTTATATTATTGTCTTGACTTTGTCCTTCATCCCTTAAATTCATTCTTCCGCATGGTCTTATCTGTTAATAATAGTATCTATTGTGATTTTTGATTGATCATCCTTTCAAGTGTTTCTGTCTGATCCTCTTTTGGTATTACCATCTTCTTGCTGAATTTTTCTTCCACATTTTGGACTTTGCCTCCAACTTAACTATTTCATTCACTTTGGAGGCCACCTTGTTGGTCTTGGATAAATTTTTTGTAATTTGTGCTACCATTTGTTTGACTGTTCTTTATGATCATTCTTTTAAATTATTTGTACTTTATTTGTATGAATATTTTCTTTACCTGGTGTAAGTGTACCATGTTTGGGCAATGCCCAGAGAGGCCAGAAGAGGGCATCAGATCACCTAGAACTGGAGTTAGGGACAGTTGTTAGCTGCCTTGTAGGTGTTAAGAACTGAACCCAGATCCTCTGCAGGCGTAGAGGTTGAGTACTCTTAACTGCTAAGCCATCTCTCCAGTCCCATGATCATTAATTCTTAAAAATATAAGACTGAATTCTTTCTCAAACACTTAAGCTATCTGTAGTTTTTTATTCCTTTATAGGGGAGTTGAACTGTTAGGAATGGGTCATGGATGGTGCTTATGTTGTATTCTTTGTCATATTCTGTACAGCTATTGGAATGGATTTGCTGGATTTGTTTTTCAGTTTTGACTTCCCCTTCTTCTAGGCATGTTTGGATGTTTTGTTATCTGTGACCCTTCCTGGAGGGCTATCTGCATGAAATTCAGCTATGGGAACTGATGGAACTTAGTGTTGGCTATGTGCCAACAGGTCCAAGGGTGGGATTGTATGCTAAGCACCAAGGTAACCAGATGAAGTCAAAACCCTGGTCACCTTGGATTCTCTGAACTTGTCTGCAGCACGATATCAAAGTCAGACCCACTGAAGCTGTGTACTGTTGGGGACTCCGGTTAAACTACAGGCTTGAAGTAACCTCTGGGCCACAGGCATATAGATTCCCAGTCCTATAGTGACCACTGGAACCGTGAAAGTCAAAATCCCAGATCTCCACTGACCTTTGAGACCGGTAGAGCCAAAGACTCAGTCTTTCAGGTTTTCCTGGGTCACTGGGGCTAGAGACCTGATTATGAAGTACTTCTCATACTCATGCTGTGCCCCTGAGGGCCCTCAGTCAAAAGCTACCATTGTAAACAGACCTCTGTGCACCCTCCATCAGGCCTGTCTAGGTTGGGAGACAAGCAAATCGCCAATAGGAAGCCACAGGGAGGTTGCTTCCATGGGACTTCCACATCAGTCAGCCAAGGGAACACCTAAGTAGAATTCCACCCTAGAGAATGGAAGGGTGCCAAGGAGCTAGGCTTAAATTATGGCCTCAAGGTGGTCAGGGGAAGCAATTCTTTATATAGTCTACATAGGATGCAGTATTTGGATTTTTTTCCCTCAGGTTTTATATGTAAGTTTTACATTTAAGTCTGATCCAATTTTAAGTAAATTTTTTTTGTAAGCTGTAGCATTTGCCTTACAGATAGATTATCACTTTGTATATGAGTATCTTTTTGTTCTGACTTTTGTTGATAATCGATCTTGAAATTGTTTGGGTTATTGTATGAAATTTCTGGGTTCTTTAGTCTATTTCATTGATACCTATGTTTATCACTTAGCCAATTACACATATATAAATTAAAATCTTAATATTGGGTATACAGACAGAAATAAGGAGTTGAACAATATTTGCTGGTGGGTGGAAAAATGCTAGTCATAGAACACTAGATTTCAGTTATGAGGAATGAACT
>NW_008352653.1:1152676-1173872 GCF_000622305.1 Nannospalax galili
AATATATATATATACATATGAAAATTGTTAAGAGTAGATTTTTAGGAGTTCCTGTCACAAAAATATAACTATATAAGGCAGTATATAATGTTTCTAGGTCACTTAGCAATTTCTATGATTTGTACATACTACAAAGCATGTTGTATATCATAAAAACATAGTTCGTATTTGTCAGTTTAAAATTAAAAAAAGAACCAAGAGCCAGCAAGATGGCACAGGAGGTTGTGGCACAAGCCTGACAACCTGAGTTCCTGTCACAAAAATATAACTATATAAGGCAGTATATAATGTTTCTAGGTCACTTAGCAATTTCTATGATTTGTACATACTACAAAGCATGTTGTATATCATAAAAACATAGTTCGTATTTGTCAGTTTAAAATTAAAAAAAGAACCAAGAGCCAGCAAGATGGCACAGGAGGTTGTGGCACAAGCCTGACAACCTGAGTTCAAACTCTGAAGCCCACATAATGGAACGAGAGAACCAGTTTCTGAAACTTGTCTTCCAACCTCCACATGCATGTGGTAACGCACAGACGCAGAAAAATAATTTTTTTAATTACAGAGACAGTCAATTTGTTTAATCCCCCCACACATTAGAAACAGTTAAACTGAGCCCCATATGCCTGCCATCCTAGCACTACAAGAGAACCATGAGTTAAGGTCCTGCCTTTTGTAAAAAAAAAAAAAAAAAAACAAAACCCTGTGTCTAAAAACAAAACCAAAAATACTGTTTCGGCTCTAGGAGGTTTTTTGTTTTGAACTTTGTGTGTGTGTGTGTGTGTGGTGTGTGTGTGTGTGGTGTGTGTGTATATGCACAGTTGTGGTTATGAAACCCAGAGTTCAACCTGTGGTGTCCTTCTCTACCACACTCCCATCATAATTTTTTTCAATACATATTTTTGGGGTTTTTTTGTGTGTGTGCATTTCATACAGTACATCTTAATCATATTTAGACCACTTCCCCTATCTGCACCCTCTTCCCATAGCCCCTACACTGGATTTCATGCCTATCAAGTCATTTGTTTCCCCAGATGGTCCTCAGTGTGAATTCATCCACTGAAACCTGGTCAGCCTATCTAGCATCACTCCCTTAAAGAAGATGAACTCTCCCTCACTCAGCAATGATCAACTGCCAATAGTTACTCAGCTAAAGTTGGGGTCTGTTGCCCATTTCCCCAGATCTATGCTGGATTTTTGTCTGGTTTGACTTTACATGGGTCTTCTGCATGCTGTCACCATTGCTATAAGCTCATGAGTTAAGTTTCTAGAAGCCTGGAAAATTCTGTTTCCTCATGGTCGTCCACCACCCCCAGCTTTTAAAATCTTTCCACCTTCTCTTCCGCAGTGGTCCTTGAGCCCTGGGTGGTTAAGATTTTATATAGGAGTCCTGTCCAGAGACATGCACTCTGCAGTCTTATTCTCTACACTTTGGATAGTTGTGACCGTCTGTGTTAATTGCCCTCTATTGCATGAGGAAGCTTTGCGGGTAAGAGTTGAAAGATGCATTAGTATTTTCTACCTCCTCTTCCACTGTGGTCCATGAGCATGTCTCTTAGGACTGAGCATTTCTCACTCTCTCTGTTTGATCCCATGTGGAACTCCGTTAACAGTCTGTTTCCACCATATTTTTTGAGATGGAGTCTCTCTCAGTTAATCTGAGGTTTCTGCTAGACTAATTGGCCAGTGAGCCCCAGGATCCGCTTGTCTTTGCTCCACCCCGCTCCTCCCAATATCAGTGGTTATAGATCCTTGCTGCCTTTACATGGATTTTGAGGATCTGGACTCACGTGAGTGTTTTATTTACATTATTTCCACCCCTCCCTCTCCCCACTCCAACACCTCCACATTCCCCCACTCTCCCTCTCAATATCCTGAGCTCCTCTTCAACTATTGATGTGTTTGTGTGTGTTTTAATTTAGATAAACCTTTGTCTAGAAATAGAGTTTTAGTATTTTCTTTCCTGTATGTTTGTTAGACCATTGCATTGAATAAAAGTGATGAGAGGGTTAGAGAGAGGGCTCAGTGCACTTACCCTTTCAGAGGACCCAAGCTCAGCTCCCAGTGCCAATGCTGGGTGGCTCAACCTCCTGTAACTCCAGCTTCAGGGTGATCTGACTCCTGACATCTGTAGGCATCTTACACATACATGAACCTTCTCACATGCACAAACATACACACGTAATCAAATAAAATTTTTTTTAAAAAGCGTTGAGAACACTTGGTCTTGTGATTCCAGAGGGAAAGCACACATCAGTTACTTGGATTGTATAATGTTGGGGTTGGTTGCTGCTTCCTGTAGCAGAAATAGTTTGCCTCCCTGCAAATAACTGTATCTCCAATAGTATGATCTGCAGTTAGCTATAAGAACTTTCTTAAGAAAAGAAGAAAAAAACTGGAGTTAAGTGTACAAATCACTCATCCGTGGATAAGATTGTTGTCAGAATCCTTTTGGCCTCATTTTAGATATTTTGAGATTATTGGTAGCAATCATCTTGGTCATTTGTATTAAATGCAAAATTTTTAAAGGAATCTGTAATTGCATACTGAATATTATAGAAGATTCTCATCTTTTTTTATCAGATATGATCTGTACTAGCATGTTTTGGATGGTAAATACTTGAAATGTTGGTTGTGCTAATTACCCTGATTTATATACTTGTTATCAAAATGTGACACTATCTCATAAGTATTTAAATGCTATGTGTCCATTAAAACAAAATACTTTAGAACATATTCTGAATTATTTAGATAACTTCTGAATGCTCATTGATTGAATAAATGCAGGACAAACATGCAAATAGGCCAGGAGCTACCTAGAATATGTATTCATACTTGATTACCTTTGTATTATGATAGCCTCCAGTGATTACTGCATAGCAAATACATTATTAGTAAAGAGCCTGCACCTATGTCTAATCAAAATGAATAAAAGTAATTACCTTTGTTCTTAAGTTCCAGTGTATTTTATTGCTTAAAAAGCCTGTTTGCTGAAACCATCATACATAATCCTTTTAGTCAGTAATGCATTAACATTTTGATGCATACCCCTTCTAAGCTATTTTCTTTAGACATAGATTTATTTGCTTTTGGATATTTGCGATAATACCTCATTCTGTAGTCCAGGCTGGTATGGAACTCCCATTGATTTCTTCCGCTTTAGCCTAGGATTATATGCTTGAACATTCCATGTTGTAGCGTTTTTATTTCATCGTGAGTTTCACTGTTGTGTAATTGTCTGTTAAAATTGTTTTTAGATGTTTGAGCCACTTGAAAAACCAATCTTATTTTCTGATTTTTCATGATTATACATGCTCATGCAGTATATAGATTATTGTGGTTAAATATTTGTGTGTATATTTTTTGCAACTTTTCTTTGGATAAATTCCTAAAAATAGAATTGCTAAGTTTTCCAAAACAAGAAACTTTTGGTGAGTTTTCCCATCTGGGAGCATCAAAAATATATATATTTAACTGTCATACTCAAGGATTTGAAATTCTTGAAAAAAAATATTTTCTACTGAATTTTTGCAATTTTCATACAATATGGCCAATTTAATGTACTTTTAAATATATATAAATATATATCATTCATATATATAAAATGACCTATAGAGTCTGATTTGTGTCCCTAAATTTCCTTCAGTGTGGGTCCACCCACCAAGTCTCATTCACTGTCTCCTCTCCTCCCAATAAAACATTTTTGTTTTGGCTTCATTTAGTTTCAAGGTTCTGTAACAGATTGTAGGTCAGTTGTATCTAAAGAAATTATTTTCTCTCTTCTATCTCATAGCTATATTTTTACATTAGGTATCTTGCATGTTCTTTATTTTGTATATCTGAAAATATAGAACTTTAGATTACTTGCAACTTTAAGTTCTCATTATTTCGGGGGTTTTCTTTCAGATCTTAAAAACAGAAAATTGAAAACATGAAAGTAGACAGGACTAAACTGAAAAAGACACCTACTGAGGCTGTGAGTATCCAAGTTTGCTTTGCCTGTTTTCTTCATTTCAGGAAAAATTCTTTGAGACCAGTTCAGCCATTCTGTTCTTCCAAATATGTCCAGTTTATGCAAAGTGTTATTACAACAACTTGGGAGGCTGGGAGGAATAGCTCAAGTTGTGGATTTCTTGCCTCACATGCATAAGGCCTTGGGTTCCATCCTGAACGCCACAAAAGAAAACAAAAATACTAACTTGCCCTTTGAACTTACTCTGATTAAAAGTTAGTATCCAAGTGACCAGTGGAAAAGGAACAGTGAACAGTCCTTTGTAGGTGTGGGTCCCTGAAATGGGCATTCAGGCTAGTATTCTTAAGCACTGAAAGACATAGATACCAATTCTGACTAGCTATTAAATTTCAGGTAGTGGTTGTTGTTTTTAAGAAAATAACAATGGTAAGTTTATTGACTTTTAAAAACAAAACAGTGTCATTATAAGACTCAACTGAGAATTAAAAATCAGGAAGAGACGATCCTAGCGTGTATGTAAGAACTTAATAGAGGGATTATATATTGTGGGAAAGAACAGTATTAGTCAATAAAATGTGCCAGGACAATTATTTTAATTTGTGGGGATGGCGTGGGGGACTGTTTTACTGAAGTAAATTGTAGATAAATCAAAAGTCAGATATTTTTAAAAGAAATTATAGGAGAAGTAGAACATACAGGTGAATGTTTACCTTGTCTTAGGTGGGGATTGCCCTTCCAGGCATTAAAGCAAAGGACAAAAAACCAAAATGGAAATGTAAAATACCATATCCAAAATAAAAGGACACATGACAATAGCCATTCTAACAGGTATGAGGTAATGTCTCATTATGATTTTGATTTGCATTTCCCTGATTATTAGTGATGTTGAGTACCTTTGTATGTGCCGTTTGGCCATTTATATGTATTTGGAGGAAAGTCTATTCAAATTCCCTTGCCCACTTTTAAAATTGGATTATTTGGGTTTTTGCTATGATGTTGCATAAGTTTCTTATATATTTTTGAAATTAACCCCTAAAAGAATGAAAAATGAAATTAAGTCAGTCATAGCGGGACAAATACCACATGCTTCCTCTTATATGGGGCATCTAAAATAGTCAAAGGTATGTAAATAGGCAACAGACCGGTTGGTTATCATGGGAGTAAATGGTGGGATTGTTCTACGGCTATGTGCAGTTCAGTTATACAAGTGTGTAAAAGCTGGGTGTGGTAGCTCATGCCTGTAATCCTAGCACTCATGAGGCTGAAGCAAGAGAATGACAGGTTCACAGGCAACCTGGGCTATACTGATATTCAAAAAGGGAAAAGTTCTAGAACCTATAATTATCAGTAAGATATTGTATACTTAAGAATTTTCTTGAGGATAAACTTAACGTTAAATGTTCTTAACAGACACGTACACAAAGAGCCACAAGGAAACTTGGAGGCTGTAAATAATGCTTATCACCTGGATTGTGGTGGTGATAACACCAATATATGCATCCATCCAAACTCATCAAAATATGTTCATTATGCGCCATTTTTGTGTGCCACTTATCACCTCAGTAAAGCTCAGGTTAGGGAGCATGGGAATGACAAGCTAGAGAAAATATTTGTAACTCAACATAGTTAAAACAGTAGAAGAAATGAATACCCCAATTATAAAATGGGCATAAAACATTTCAGAGAAGTAGCAAATCCAGTAAACTAGAAAGATTTGCTCTTTATAGGTGATCAGAGAAATGCAAATTTTAATGTTTTTACATTAGTGTATTAAATTTGCTCTTGGAAGTCACACCTACCTACAAATTTCCTAGCTTCTTGCAGATTACTAAGTCACTGACTAGTTACATTTTAAGACTTGAGTTGCCTATTTCTCTCAAGCAACAGAAAAGATAGCCCAGTTTTTCATACTAGGGTCAATGCTAGGTTTTAGTTTTAAGAAATGTTTTTATTGGGCCTAGAGAGATGGTTCAGCAGTTAAGAGCACTGGCTACTCTTGGCAGAAGACCCAGGTTCAAATCCCAGCACCAACATGGCGGCTAACAACTGTCCGTAGCTCCTATTCCAGGGAATACAACAGCCTCTTCTGACCTCTGAGTGGCATTGCATGACATGTTTGCACTCATATACATGCAGGCATAACATTCATACATAGAAAATAAAAATAAATAATAATATAAAGTTAAAATAAATAATAATATAAAGTTTTTAAAGAAATGTTTTTTATTGGTAGCTCAATATATTGGTAGCATTGCAAATAACACCCCCCCAACCCAGTTTGAAAATGATCGGAACAGACTCCTAACTCTGGTAGTTGGTGTGCAGCTATGGAACGGATGTGCTTGCTTTTTGCATTACTATAAATGGGGAAAATCATACTTGGTTTGCATTTATGGAATGAGAGTAAAGATGCTGTTACGCTAACTAGATCATATCATCAGAAAGCACAAGCATCTTAGATGCTTCAGACATGGGTTTTCAGAGAGCCAGAGATGAACCCTGTGAAAGTTGGAGGCCTGCCACATCAGGAAAGCTTAAGGAAGGCAAACAAGATAGCTAAGTGGGTAAATTGCCCTTGCTGTATAAGCCTGACAACCTGAGTTCATAGGTGAAACAATAAGACCTGACTGCACAAAGAGTTGTCCTCTGGCCTCCACACTTGTGCCCACCCCCCCATCCTGTTTTCTCCTCTCTGTCATACGCACACAATAAAAATAAATAAAACTATAAAAATTTAAAAAAAAATTCCCAGTCCTGAAGTCTGGTGGATATTGGAATGTCCCTTTGAAAATGAAAGAGACAAGTTGCTTTACTTTCTTCCTTCCATGTACTATAAGGAGGAGAAACAGTGTATGTATTGCCTAAGTTTGGGATTTGGAGCTAACATATGTTACATTCGAGAATTATTTTAACCTACTCCTGAATAACCTTAAGCATTTAGAGGGCAATAGTGAAATGTTAGTGAAGCTGATAATCTAGGAAAGACTGCAAAAGGTCTAGGCTACCTTGCAAGCTGCTTTACTGCTTGTATGCTTTGATCTAGTACACCCAGATAGTTCATTAACTCTGCCATGATGCGAAGTAGTGTCTTTGGCAAGCTCCAAGTAAACAATCACAGGTAAGTGAATCACTCTGAGTTCGAGGCCAGCCTGGTCTACATGTCAACAAATGTATTGCATTCAAGCAGCTTCTGACTTTGTGAAAGACTGAATGCCTTAGTGTTGGTCATGCCGAGTACTGTAGGACCTGATTTTTTAACCTCAAAATTGGTGTTACCTAACACATAGAATCTTAAAATTTGATTTAATCCCAGCACTCGGGAGGCAGAGGCAGGCGGATCTCTGTGAGTTCAAGGCCAGCCTGGTCTACATAGTGAGTTCCAGGACAGCTGGGGCTACAGGGAGACCCTGTCTCAAAAAGACCAAAAAAATTGATTTAATACAGGTATATTCCATTAGAAGTCAGGTACATTTGATACTGGATCCAAGTAACTGAAGAAGGCACAAATGAACAATGAATAGGTGGTTCAAATTCTTGTTACCTGTTTCTTCTGCTTCACAGTTTATCCTCCCATCTATACTTTAATAAAAGGAAGGGTGTGTTCAGTCCTGGTTTGTGGAAGGATTTGGTGGTGAGGGTTTTGCATACATTGACTTTTCGTAGAAATTTGAAGAGGATCTTAAGGTTAGGACTGAAAATTCAGTGGTTAAGAGCACGGTCTGCTCTTGCAAAAGACCTAGGTTCAGTTCCCAGCACTCAACAACCACAACCCACACCCACAACTGTCCTTAACTCAGCTCCAGGGTATCTGGCACCTTCTTCTGGCCTCCATGGGCATTGTATGCACTGGTTCACTTACATGCACTCATACACATTAAATAATCAATTAAAAAATAATCTGTATTTTTAAAGCTTATATTCAATGGGGATCCCTTTCATATGGCAGAAATATATTCCAGTTTTAGATCTCACAGCAGCATTGTTGGATATCTAGGTAGTAGTTGTTCATTCCTTCAATAAGGATGCTGAGATTCAGAGACCTCAGTCCTCTCCTTTATACCTGATAAATGGTAAATCAGTAAAAGGGACCAGGAATATATGTAAATGGGAAAACTAAGAACAGTCTTAGTTTTACCAAGTTTAGAAGTTGTTTGTTCTGTTATTTGAGGATCAATATTGTAGAAAAGTATATCCAATGCTAGTCTTTTCCTTTAACTGTAAATTCACTTTCTTTTCATTCTGATTCAACAACATTACCAGGCATTCTGGAACTCTTTCAGACTATGACCTGGATTACCTAATTTTGCTTTTAGAGTTATTTAGTTTATTGCCTTTATTTCTGTTGTGTGGGTATCATTTATCTGCATCTACCAGTTTAACTGGTATTAAACAAATGCATAGATGGATTGTTAGATAAAATATTTCCTCATGAGATTTATATTTTAATAAGCCAGGTGATGTGATCTTCTGCCAGATTAGTTTTATATAACCAAAAGTTATGCTTAAGTATCACTTTCCCCCATTATTTGTTTCTCCCTCATTCCAAAACACTTTGTGAATACTTGTTTGTTTTTCTCAGCCTGCAGACTGCAGAGCCTTAATAGATAAACTCAAAGTGTGTAATGATGAGCAACTCCTCTTGGAACTACAGCAAATCAAAACATGGAACATTGGCAAGGTATGTAAAACCATGATGACATAAGACATGACTCACTGTATTAGTACATCATTTTGTGTGCTTTGACATGGCAAGAGAGATAAATAGCCTGATTCAGCAATTATTTAATAAAAAGTATCTAGTATATATGTAGCACAGCTCTAGGCCACTGGCATTTAGCCTGAATTGTTGCCAAGAAATTTTTAAAAGAAAAAAAATTAATTGGCCCAGGGGATATTTCAGCAGGTAAAGGCAGTTGCTGTCAAGCCAAATGATCTAAGTTTGATCCCTGAATTCCACATGGCGAAGGGGGGAGAGAACAGATTCCCAAAATTGACCTCCGTGTAGGCACTGTGGCACGAGTACCTACCACATGTGTACACAAAATAAATGTTGAATTTTTTTTGAGACAGAGTCTTCCCTGTAGCCCCAGCTGACCTGGAATTTACTATGTAGACTAGGCTGGCTTTGGACTCGAGATCTGCCTGCCTCTGCCTCCCGAGTGCTGGGACTAAAGGTGTGCGCCACCACACCTGGCCTATAAATGTTAAATTTTAAAAAAGAAATTTTGTAGCTGAGGATAAGGAATGCTTACACAGGTGATGGTGAATTTAAGATAGTCTCTGGATTTTTACTTTTAATTTATAATTATCTTTAATACAAAGCTTGAAAAGTAAACGCCAGATAAATGGGTTCCAATGAGACATTAATCATCATTTTAGATTTTTCCAATGTAGCCAGAATTCACCCTTTGAAGACTTAGCTTTAGGAATTTGGTGGCATCTACAGGTGGTAGTAGCACATGACCTTGTTGAATATAGCAATAAATTCAGGCTCCTTTATCCTAGAGTATGGTCTTTTTAAATTGAGCTTTTAAAATTTCATACAATATTTCCCATTCAAATCTTGAACCCCTCTCCCATCCATGCCTTCCCCTATCCCCCCAGTATGGTCCTTCTTATAGGCAAAGTAAGGCATATTCAACAGTATCTTAAAGCTTAACTAGAACTGGCTGTGGTGGCTCATGAGTATAAGTTGAGCATTCTGGAAGCTGATGCAGAAGGATCTGGGAGTTCAAGGTCAGACTGAATTGTGTGGAAGATCCCTATCTTAAGTAAACAAAGCTCAGCTTCAAAGTACCCATATGGTCTTTCTTTCATTGTTTTCTGATACAGGGTCTTACCCTGTGGTCCAGGCTGGTCTCAGACTCTGGATGCTGTACCCTTAAACTCTTCAATGCTGAGATCATTACACTATACCACTATACCCAGCTGCTTTTATCATGTTTTTATAACCTCTTTCGCCTTTCTCTCTCCCCAGTGTGAGTTATATCACTGGGTTGATCTGTTGGACCGCTTCGATGGTATTCTGGCAGATGCTGGACAAACAGTGGAGAATATGTCATGGATGCTTGTATGTGATAGGCCAGAACGAGAGCAACTGAAAATGCTTCTATTGGCTGTGTTGAACTTCACAGCCTTGCTCATTGAGTACAGCTTTTCCCGGCATCTCTACAGTTCCATAGAGGTAAGGGAGGTTTAAGACTATGTGATCTGTTCTTAACTAGAATCGTGTATATCCACAAACAAGGGAATTACTGTTTCTGATGCTTTTCCCTTTCATTATGGCTCTCTGGGTTTTTCAGCATCAAAGATAAGAATAGTAAGGACTGGATGTTTAGCTTAGTGGGAGAGTACTTGCCTAGTGTGTACAAAGCCCTGGGTTAAATCCTTAGAACTACAGGGAGAAAAAGATAATAGATGTTTCTTAGGACTAGATATTACCCTTCTTAGGGTTGATGGAAAGGTTCTCTATTTCATAGTTATTTTACCTTTTCGAGATGTAAGAAATGTATCTTTTGTATCTGTATTGAAATATTTTTAGTATTCTGGAATTGTCATTCCATATTATTAGAGGTGCCACAAATTACTCTTAGGCTATTAGAAATGATGATTCATCATATTAATAAACTTTTTTCAATCTCATCTCTATTTTCCCATACCCGTTCAAAAATATATACAATCCTCCCATAATAACCTGTGGGAGATTAGTTCCAGGACCCCTCTGTATGACTTCCCAAATACTTAGTTACATCAAGATTACTTGACAATGCCTAACACAATAAAGATTTCATTTGGTTCACATTTGAAAGGGATACAGTTCATCCTGACAAGGAAGGTATAGTGGCAGGTTGCTCCATGATGGTAGGAGCTTGTGACAACTGTTGCTCTCATCTATGGGGATCCGGATGCAGAGAGGAGATATGAAGCTGGACTGGGGATAAATTTCAAGGAAGTAGTGACCCACTTCCTTCAGTTAGACTTTACCTTCTAAAGGATCCACAACCTTTCAAAAATGGTGCCGTAACTGGTGATCAAGTGTTCAAACACATGAGCCATATATTACATCAATGCCATAACAACAATGTAAATTTTTTAGAGAATATTGACAAGAAAGTTAAGTGTATATGTTCAGTGGGTATGTACTTCTAAAAAATATTTCCGTCCATGGTAAATTGAATGGGTGGATGGTGTGGGTGGGGCTCATGGGTATGGGAACCTACTATATCTATAGTATCCTGTGCCTATAAAGAACAAAGTGAACAGAGCAATCCATGACTTTTAAATGAGTTAAAAATACTGTAAGAAGAAATTATGTTCCTAAGCTGGGTGTGGTGGTGCACGCCTTTAATCCTAGCACTCAGGAGGTAGGGGCAGGCGGATTGCTGTGAGATCTAGGGCAGCTAAGGCCAAAAAGAAAAAAAGAAGTTATATTCCTTTAGCCCAGCCTTTTTGACTTCTAATCATCATTTATCTGGGTATCATAATTTTAGGCGTATTAATTTTCCTAAAGAAACAGAGCACATAAGTAGAACGAAAACAATTACAAAAAGTAGAAAGACTGAATCAGGGCCTAGTACAGAACTCTTTCAAATGGGGATGGATGGATGGATGGATGGATGGATGGATGGATGGATGGATGGATGGATGGATGGATAAGCAAGCAGTCCGTTAATAAAATAGATATGCTGGCAGTGGAAGTCCATGACCATTAGAATAATCTGTAAATAAAATGCTTTGGTTCATTTCCATCTAAATTACATATTGATTTTAATTTTGACCAGTTCCTTTAATATATTGGTAAATATTCATTGTATTTAAGAACCAAAATAGTCACTCAGGCTACTCCTGAACTTACATTGTATTTTAATACTTTGATTTTACATAATTGCAACCAGTTGTTGGTAACTAACTTTTATATGAGCTTTTTATATTTGCCATAAAAGATACAAAAGGATATGATAATCTTGGTTTCACAACACTTGTAGTCCACTTGGAAACGTAATGTCTTTGAGTTTTTCATATGTATTATGTCACATTTCTCGTGTAGATCTTCCTTTATATGGAGGCACTGATAAAATTTTTTACTTATTACACTTTGACATTTTTTATTATACTTTCTGGCCAGCTGCTAGCTTATTAGTTACATATTGTAGGTGCTTGAATATTAATTTGTATTGTGGCTAAACAACTTGATAGTTTTAATATTAATGTACATTATTTACTTTGTTATTTTTTAAGTTTTTAGTGCTGACTGCCTGATACATTGAACTTTGTCCTTCTTTGCTCCTATAGCATTTGACAACTTTATTGGCTTCTTCTGATATGCAAGTGGTGCTGGCTGTCCTTAATCTTCTATATGTATTCAGCAAAAGATCAAACTATATCACACGTCTTGGATCTGACAAGAGGACCCCACTACTAACACGGCTGCAGCATTTGGCAGAAGTGAGTCTTGCGCAAAGACTGGAAAAACAAAAGAATAAGACCATATGGCTTCTTTTAAACCAGTGTTCCTTGCTTTGTCAAAATGGATTAGAATCCTCGTTAACTTTCTGGCCTAATTGAGTATAGGTAACGGTTTTTTTAAAAACTAACCTAAATATTCTCAGTTACTGTGTACTTTCGAAGCATTTCATTAGTCATTGTTAATGAAGATACTCTTTTTTTCAAAAACAGCTGTGCTTCTGGAAGGTTCAGAACCATGGATTCCATGTTAGAACGAAACACCGGGCCAAAAAGGTCTAGATTTGAATCTTAACTCTTGTCAGTTTTTATTTAACCTTGGGGTTATTTTAGAATAAGTGTAAGGTATTCAGTACTATGATCAGCAATCAGTTTTTTCTAATGGTGGTGTTTGTAATTGGAATCAGGAGTTCTTAAAGGAAAATTCAACTCTGCTAAGGTATTGTCTGGTGTTCTAGAGGTTAATTAATAATACTGGTTAGATTTATTGGAAATTTTTTTTTGCGGGATTATGATAGCTCAAGCTATCTTCAAATGTGTAACCCCCCCCCCCCATACACACACACTGCATGAGCATCCCAAGCACTGAGATCACAGGCATGTACCACCACACCTGGCTCAAGCCTTGTTTTTTTTTCTTTTTGGTCTTTTTGAGACAGGGTCTCCCTGTAGCCCCAGCTGTCCTGGAACTCACTGTGTAGACCAGGCTGGCCTTGAACTCAAAGAGATCCTCCTGCCTCTGCCTCCCCAGTGCTGGGATTAAAGGCGTGTACTACCACACACAGCCCTCAAGCCTTGTTTTAATGGCTAATTTAATGGTTACCTCACAGTTGACTTAAGTTTCAGGCTCTTTGTAGGTTCCATTACTTTTGAAAACATTTTTGTATGATTAAGAATTATAATAAAAATTCTAGGATGGAGATAGTATATACTCATAAGAAGTGTAAGGTAATTCAGCATCAAGTTGATAATGAGGGATATGATCAAAATGCATTATATATTTATGTATTATGAAGTTATGAAGGAAATTAATTTTCAAAACTTAAAATTTTTTCACATTAATGAAATATTAGGGATAGTGAAATGACTCAGCAGATGAAGGTGCCTGCCACTAAACCTTAAGCCAATGACCTGAGTTTGCCCCCTTCCCCCTTCAGTACCCATGCGGTAGAAGAACAGAGTGGACTTCTGCAAGTTGTCCTCTGATCTCCACACATGTGTTGTATACACACACAAAAAAATAAATATTTTTTTTTAAGATACTAATATAAACTCTCAGTAAGCTCAGAAAAGAAACTTCAAATTTTATAAATTATCTACCAAAAGTCATAGTGAAGGTGAATTCAAAAGTCATACAAAATGCCAAGTCTTAGCTTTGTTTTCTGAGTTTCATATGGAGAAAGGGCTCAGCTGTTGGGCACATACTGTTCTTTCAGGGGACCTGAATTCAATTCCACATCAGGCAAAAGAAAATTTGTTGTTGTGTGCGATGGGGTTTCCTAGGGCGATCATAGAAAGTTAGCTAAGGGAAAGATCAATATACAGAAGGAGCTCTTCACAGATAATTACTAATGATGCTGACCCAAGGGTAAAGTTACAAAATCTTAAACTGTATGTGTAATATTTTACATGGCTTAGTTCTTATGGTGTATATAATTTTATATGGTGCTTTGTTTACTTAATGTACTAGCCTCAGTGTTTTTCAGTGTTAACTATTAAATGGAACAATAGAAAACACAAAAGGAAAATAATGGCGCAAAGTTTATTCTGCCTTGCACATTCACATCTGTGGTTTGATTTATCTGTTTCTTCTGTGTAGCCTCCAGCTTTTGTATACTCTTAACCATATTGGTTTCAACAAACTCCATGTCTTCTCAGGAAGTCCTGAGAATAGCCAAGGAAATGCTGGAAATGTGATGAGGAAGTATTCATTGTATTAGGTATTAAACCATTTTGTAAAACTATAGTAATTAGGATAATGTGATCAAAATGAGGATCCAGTAGTTCCCAAAACAGATCCATCATGTAAGAATTAAATTTATTTTAAAGATGACATTAACAGAAGAAGAATGAATTATTCTATCAAGGGGGATTGTTAACAACTGATTTACTATTCAGGAAGCAATTAGGTAGATCCTAACTCCAGAAGGTAAAATTAATAATACATTAAAGAGTTCAGCATTAAAAACAGAATCTGGGGCTAAAGATATAGCTTAGAGTGCTTACCTAGCCTTCACAAAACATACATAGACTGGGTGTGGTGGTGCACACCTGTAATCCAGCACCCAGGAAAGAGGATCAGAAGTTTAAATTCTTGCCTGCCTACCTACATACATAGCAAGTTCAAGACCAACCTAGGAGGCCCAGTTTCAAACAAACATCAATCTGTAAGAACATTGAAAGATAACACAACTGCATAGCCAGTGGTACCCGCCCCTGTAATCCCAGCACTTCCGGAGGGCAGAAGCATAGTGGTAGGTCAGCCCCTGTTTCAGGAGAAAGGTAGGAGTAGAAAATACAGATAGCTGCATGGGGATAAGGGTTTTAAAAAATGAGTTTAGGCCAGACTAGACTGGGTATGGTGGAATCCGCCTTTAATCCTAGCACCAGAGGGGTAGAGGCAAGCAGATCTCTGAAATGCAAGCCAGCCTGGTCTACATAGTGAATTCCAGACCACCTGGGGCTACAGAAGAGACCCTGTCTGAAAAAAAAAAATCAAAAATAAAAAGTCAAGGCTCATTCCATGAAAGAATAAATTGGCTCTCTTAACCATATGACTTTGTACGTGAACATTTTAGATACTTTGTAGTCATGCCATCTCTGTCTCAATTTTTTCCATATTTGGGTAACTTGTAGTTCTATTATATAAAAATTGCAATAGTGAATCCATTTTATCCCTGAATATTTTGACCGTAACTAACGTCAGGTTCTTTTAAAATAGTTTATATGAATAGTGAACCTTGTACTTTACACATACTTATTTTATTGAACTCTCAGATGTTACAGGAGTCATTTTCTTAGTTTTATGCATAAGCAGTAACTTTGTTACTGGTTTCTGGAGCTCTGTCTTACTCTATTTCACTGATAACCATCTATGTGTGTGGTATATGTGTGTCCGTGTACTTTAAAAGAAAAAGCAAGAGCTTATTTTTTTCTTGGTCAGTCTAACTATAGTTTCGTCTGTTAGGTCATTTTAAAGAGCCACTTTTTGGTTTAGTTGGCTGTTTTCCTGTTTAATTTACTGCTGTTATCTTTACACTCGTTTGGGTTTCATTGACTCATGGTTCATTTAGGGTGGAGTGTTAGATTTGAGATACTTTTTTTTTGTTTTGGGGGGGGTTGTATAATTGTTTATACAGATTCAACAAAGGTCAAACTGCATAAGGAAGGTCTAGGAAACACCACCATACAACAATGGCACTTAAGAATGCAGAACTTGACACCTGAATGTTGAGAACCTACTTTATATGTCAAGAAGTTACACAAGCATGTTGTGGACAAATGTAAATTGTAATCAAATATACTTTACCAAGTTTCTTCACTAGAGATACTTCATTTTTAATACTATGTGTTTTAATTTGCAGACTTGTGCTTGGTTTATCAAGGAATTTCTAATATACCATGTTAATTTTTCTTTTGACCCATTTATTATTAAGAGTGTTGTTAAATTACCATGTACTTGTGAATTTTTCAGATTTCCTTTTGTTACAAATTTCTGATTATTTTCTGTTGTCATGGTCTATTGTCTTTGGTGTTAGTTTAAGTGTATTAAGGGTTGTTTTGTGGCCTAATGTAAGGTCAGTTTTCCAAAATATTCAATGTGTCTTAGAAAGAATGTGTGCTCCAGTCTTCAGCATATGTCAGTCTTTTATCTAATCATCACTTTTTGCTCTGGTAATTTCTACCGGTATCTTAATTTACAAAACTGTCGATTAAGTTAATGCCGACTTAATTTGTTTTGCTATTGGTGTGATTCTGGGGTTTGCAACTAGTGCTTTGCATATTATGCAAGCGCTCTATTACTGAGCTATATCCTGAGCCTCCTCCCCCCCAGTTTAGTTGTAATGGTGCACAGAAACTTCACTCCTGTATTGCTCTGTTGCCCTCTGCATTTTTATGCCATTCTCATTTCCAATTATATCTTTTATACAATGTAGGTGTATAATTTTGGTTTATGTAGTTCTCTTTTTTGGCTGGTTTGTTTGTTTGTTGGTTTGTTTTGAGACTAGGTCTCACTATGTAGAGCTGGCTGGCCTGATACTTAATATGTAGACCAGACTGGCCTCGAATTCCCAGAGACCCACCTGTCTGCCTCCCCATTTGTGTGGAAATCGCTTTACTCACTCTGCCATCTCTCCAGCATTCTTTGATCGTTTTAAAATTAGATCATTGTCCTAGGTAGTTTTAACTGTCAACTTGACACAGCCTGTAGTCACCTGAGAAGGGTATCTGAATTGAGGGATTTCGCAGATCAGATTGGTCTGGGGGACCAATAATTGAGGGATTATCATGATTGCTGATTGATTTAGAAGGGCTTATCATCCCTGGAGATTGGCTTAAAAGAAACACGTTTTGAAAAGATGAGTTGCAAATCTAAAGCAGAGGGCTGGGGTGATACCTCAGGCAGTAAAATGCTCGCCATGCAAACAGCGAGGACCTGTAAATGTAGAATAATGTCCATTTTTATATCCTTATGTAGTTACCTTGCCAATTAATCTGTGAGTAGATTCAAATTAGTGTCCAGTGTTCTTTATTTCAACATGAAGGACTTACTTTATTTACCATTATTAACAGTCGAGTTTACTTAAAACTAACTTTCCTCAGCCTTTTAGTTTATCTGGGAATGTCAGTTTCTTCACTTTTGAGGGGGAATTTTGGGAAATGGTACAAGTTTATAGGGGTTCCCTCCCACCCAGCACTTTGAATATGCCATTAGACTGTACTCAAGCCTATAATAAATTTTGACACAGCTCTCTAAGTTTCTCGAGTTTGTAGACCATACTTTTGTCAAACTTGGGTCCTCTGGAAGAACAGAAAGCATTCTTAACCACTGAACTCTTTCCAGCCCCTTGTTTGTTTTATGTTTTTTATACTACTGTGCTGAGACTTCTATACACATCTGGGGTTGTTTCATTGATTTTTTTTTTTTTTTTTTTTTTTTTAGGAGACAGGGTCTCACTAAGTAGCACTGGCTTGACGTGGAGCTCCTTTGTGTAGGTAGACCGGCTGGCTTCAAACTGAGAGATCCGCCTGCCTCTGCCTGTTAAAATCATAGCCTTGGTTGAATTTTTTTTATCACCTATTTTGTTTCAGTTGAGTAACTGCAATATTCAGATGGGACTAAGTTGTAGAGTTGAGGTGCATAGTTCAAGAAGTTAAACTCCTGATGTTCTCAGGCACCTAGTAAGATCTCTATTGCTCCTATAGAATATTAATCTCTATAAGGTTTTGGCCTTTACATCAGATGCTGGAGCTTGAAGTCCAGTGGGCACGTAGTGAAAACCAAAAACTGGCTAAGGGTTGGAGAACTTTAAAGGCGGGCCCAGGAGTTACTCTGGTGGCAGACCTGCTAGATACAACTTAGTAGTGAGGTGAACCAGCACACAAGTGACAGCAAGAGACACAGAAGTGCCTGCCCCATGCTTTGGGGCATAAAATGAAAATGTTGAGGGTGCTGGAGAGATGGCTCAGTGGATAAGAGCACTCACTGCTCTTGGCAAGATCCACGTTCAAATCTCAACACCCACATGGTGGCTAACAGCCGTCCTTAACTCCAGTTTCAGGGGATCCAACGCCCTCTTATGACCTTCGTGGGCATTCCACAACACAGGTGCACCTTCCTAAATGCAGGCAATACACTCATGCACATAAAATAAAAATAATAGATCAAAATGTCGAAAGATTTTTTGAACTATAAATGCTCTTTGATGTAGATCAGTGAGGCTGATATCTAATAAATTTAAAGACATAAGTCTAATTATTAAACCCAAATACACATCAACTTAAAATAGCACTAACATACCATTGTGATCATCTGTATAATTTCATAAAGGTAGGAACTGTGTGTGGCCACTTAACTCTGTCATAGTGTCTAAGTAGTTAGCTAGAACCGATATATAAATTTAAAAATCCCCTGTTTTTGAAAATGTATATATTAAGCATAATTTCAGCCAGATAGAAAATTTTATTTCTACCCTTGCCTTCACATCCTCCTGGCACAGACACTAAAGACGAATGTGCTACAGTTGTGCATGTTGTGTGCCTTTTGAGGTTCCTAGAAATAATGTGAAACTTCAAAGCCTTTCCTTTAATCCCCAAAGTATCTTACACTGCAGCTTTTTCTTCCTAAGCTTTGCCTTTGTCCATTGTTTACAGGAACTGTTGTCCTCCCCAGAAGGTGGAGACCAGTGCATTGGCTAGTAGTGTTTTCAAAAAGTTTCTGCCCCTGGGAGAATTCCAAATTAAGCAATATAGTAGCAAACCCTTGGAGCTTTTCTTTCAGGGCCCAAAATAATGAAACACTATTATTACAGTAAGTTTCATTTTCTTAACTCTAGGAGTGTGAACTGTTGACTTACAGCCACTGTTTAGCTGATGTAGGGTCAGTAAGTTAATTGTAGCAAAGTTAACTTTCTAAAATTTTTAATAAACGTAATTCTGAATTCAAATTTTTCCAGTGTATTCCTTTAGTGATATAGGTAGGATTTTGGAATTACCTACTATGCCTTTTTCACTAATATCAATGCTAGGAGAATAGTCATTGTTAGCCGGCTGGGAGAGGGAGTTATAAGGTTTCTAGGTAACTTTTCTTAGCTATGGTTTCCCCTAAAGAAATACCCTATAATGCCCTAGAAATATCAATTATAAAAAAGCCTGCCAGTAGTTTGAGAGAGCTTATTTCTCAAGAACCAGGTAGATTTAGTTTTACCAGTAGTGCTCTGTAATGGGGAGCTCTGACAACTCCAGTGATTCACACTGTTTTAAAAGACTTCATTGGGAGATACTGACAAGATTACAAAGAAGGAAATATTGCCATGAGAGAGAAAGAACGAGCGTGAGCCATGTTATAGACTTGCCTGATACTGAACCATAGCCACAGTGTTTAGACCCCATGTGGACTTTGCAAGAATAAAGTGAAGGCATGGATTTAAGTGGCATTTGTGCTTGAACAATGCCAGGCATGGCTTAACTTGCAGAATTATTGGAAGAGTGGAAGTAGTTCATTAAAACTTGTGGTTGTAGCTAGGATGAATGGCTGGTAAATATTTAAACTTAAAAATGCAGTGCTCTTAATGTTAAAATTACGGCTATTTCAAAGGCAGGCCCATGAAAGATGCAGGCTGATCCATAAGCAAGATTGTATGGTTAGAATTTAGGTTTGGAAGCCATTAGAACCATTCTCATTACCATGGATACTTGGTTTTGTGCTTTAGTAGCAAAGTATCTTAGGATCTCCTAACTTGTGACTTCGCTCACATGAAACAAAGAAGAAAGGAGCTGGAGAGATGACTCTGCAAATAATAGCACTGACTGTTCTTGCAGAGGACCCAGGTTCAGTTCCCAGCACCCACTTGGAAGCTAACAACCGTTCATAACCCTAGTTCTGGGGGATCCAACATTCTCTTCTGACCTCCACAGGCATTGTACGACATGGGTGACTTACACACATGCAGGCAGTACACTCATACACATATTATTATAAATAAAATATTTTTAAAAGAAGGAATGTGGTTCCACCCTGATACAGATGAGCAGACAGATTTCTGGAAAAGACCCAGTATGACATTACTTTTAGACATGTGGAATGCAGGAGCTAGTTATTGCTGCCTTTGTTCTTACCTTGAGCATCTTCACAGAACCAAGAAATAGATTTCCTGAAGAAACAACCTTTAGACATACCATTTTGTTTTAAGATTCAATTTTTTTGCTTTTATTTGTTGCCTGAACTTTGACATAATTGTATGATTTCTTATTATTTCATGCACATAAGACTGTGAGCATTATTTTAACACTGTCTTTTTCCTTTACCAGAGCTGGGGTGGAAAGGAGAATGGCTTTGGACTTGCAGAATGTTGCAGAGACTTGCATATGTTGGTGAGTAACTGTTTGGGATATGGTATCTTTTGACAGAGTTACCATTTTTTTCTAAGCATTTTTATAGTTAATATATGGCATTATAAAGTTGACACTTGACATCAGGACTTGTGGAGAACTGAGAAAAATTGAGAAATAATACTCTTGGGAAGCTTCAGCTCTTACTCTTGGGAAGCTTCAGCTCTTACTGTGCTTATTATAAAGATTTTAAGAAATAATAGTATGTGTTTATATACCCAATTCTGAAATAGGGAGCTGATTTTGTTGAATTAAACTGAAATATTTTTTTGGGTTTTTTTTTTTTGTTGTTTTTTTTTTTTAACTCAAAGTGAAGCCAGGTGTGATAACACATACCTATAATCTCATTGTTAAGAAGGTGAAGGCAGGAAGATCAGGAATTCAAGATCAGCCTTGGCTAAATGGTATCCTGTCTTTAAAAAAAAAAAAAAGTGCAAGGCCAAGTGTGCTCACGCCTTTAATCCCAGCAGAGGCAGGAGGATCTCTGAGTTCAAGGCTAGCCTAGTCTGCATAGTGAGTTCCAGGCCAGCTAGGGCTACAGGGACACCCTGTCTCAAAAAGACCAAAAAAGCCAGGCATGGTGGTGCATGCCTTTAATCCCAGCACTCAGGAGGCAGAAGCAGGCAGATCTCTGTGAGTTCGAGGCCA
>NW_008352653.1:1174885-1189658 GCF_000622305.1 Nannospalax galili
TCGTGAAGGGTGTGTCCAGGCCAAGTAGGGGCACAGGGGCCCCCTGTCCAAAAAAGGGCCCCCCCCCCCAAAAAAAAAAAAAAACAGTACATTTGCTTGCATTCTCACACGGCAACTATCACAACTCTCAGCAGTATTCAAAACTAGCTGCTTGAACATAGTTCTGTTTGGATTATTTAGAAAATACCATTTAGTATGTTTTTCCCTTTCTTTCACCCATGTTCATGATATGAATTTAGGCCATCCTTTCTCATGCTTTGCAATGTTGCACATTTGGAGCCTAGTTTGTCATGTTTAGCACAAGTGGCACGGCAACTATCACAACTCTCAGCAGTATTCAAAACTAGCTGCTTGAACATAGTTCTGTTTGGATTATTTAGAAAATACCATTTAGTATGTTTTTCCCTTTCTTTCACCCATGTTCATGATATGAATTTAGGCCATCCTTTCTCATGCTTTGCAATGTTGCACATTTGGAGCCTAGTTTGTCATGTTTAGCACAAGTGGCTGTAATCAAATTTAGCAAATTTATTGAGCCTTTTATCCCCCAGTAGTATGGCTCTATTTCTAATCATAGAAATACACAAATTAGAGCAGGTTATTTTTCCTACCTTAGTTGGTATAAATTGTTTAGAGAGTTTTATGAATGGATATTGGTAATATGGGAAGCAAATGTTCTCTGTTAGAGTGGAATTAATTCTGAACCTATGCATGTTAATGTACTAGGCTTATATATGTCTATTACCTGTTTTAGTCCTTGTGTATGTTAAGTATGTGTGTTTAGGTTTATTGAAATTTAGCATGTCATGAAACTTAGAAAAATTTAAACCCAAAACGGTACATGTACATGTTAGTTTAGAGTTTAAAAGGGTGTATAGTAGTCACCTCAGTGTCAGAAACAACCACAGCTAGTGGTTTCTTTGAAGAGAACATTTTAATGGGTAGGTAATTATCTTTGTTTAATCTATTGTGTTGCTTTTCTAGAGTTACAGATACACTTTCAGGGTCTAGTTTATTTATTTGATTTGGTGTATACCTATGCAAAAAAGCATGAACTGTTGGTAGAATGGCGTATTTGGAGTAATATGAAAGTGTGCTCCTATAAGGCATACTTTAAAATATTTCTGAAGGAGATAATAAGGTTTCCATAAGAGTGCCCTTTTCTTTCTTTAGCTGGTGCCTAGACCTTGACCTTGTTGTTTATTCTTTATAGTTCCTTGGATTCTTAGGCATTGATGCTAGGCAGACTTAACCCCTCCATGACAGTAGCTACAGTCAAAATTGATATGTTGGAAGAAATGGCAATTGGTAGCTTAGAAATAAAAGCATGGAGATCTTTGAAACTCTTCTGTTTCAAAGAAGTTTCATTGGAGTCTTGAGCCAAGGTGAATTAAAGACACCATTGATGTTGAGTATGCTGCTGCCATGATGATTTGAATAAATGGTTAAGACTTTGAGGAAGTACTTGGATTATAACATCTGTGTTGTCTAAAATCCAGTTGAAGCTCGGTGTCTAATTCTTGGTGTTTTATACACAGAAATACCCACCCAGTGCAACCACACTACACTTTGAATTCTATGCAGACCCTGGAGCCGAGGTCAAAATTGAGAAAAGGGTAAGTCTTATTTAGACTGTACTGAAAGAAGCTACAGGATACGTTTTTTTTAATAGACTCCTCAGTTTCAAATGAGGGAATGTTTGAGCAACAATGCTGTTGTCCTACCAAGCTAGATGTACCTAGAAGCGTTTTAGGAATAAATATTAATTATATGCCTACCTCTAACAGGATATTAGAACCTGCCAAAACCCTTTAATTGGACACTACCATGTTTTATGTTTTTTTCTAACAATCTTAGTAAGGAATGCTGTCCTATAATATAATGGTCTTAGAGAGTCATGGTTCAAATTTCTGTACTTCACCCAGCCTGTAAGAAGGCTCTGTTGTATGTAAAATCGTGCTTAAATTATGTGATCATTCATATTCCTGAACCAGGTGCTAAAATTCAGTTTGGTTTAGAAATAGTCCTAATAATTCAAATCTTCCATTTTTATTATTAAATAATAATCTTTTAGATTGAAGTTACCTTGAAAACAACAGGAAGACATTGAAAGAAAGAACATCCTCGTGGATTTGGGTTTTGGTGTGAATGCTAAGATTGTGGAGATTATTGGTTAAAAAAGAAAAAAAATGTGAACTATGCCTGGCTACTGGCTATTAAATTAGCAGTATGGTTTAATACTAGTAGTGGTTTTTTGTTGTTGTTGTTGGGGTTTTGGTTTTTTTTTTTTTTTTTTTTTTGGTCTTTTTGAAGCAGGGTCTCCCTGTAAGCTCCAGCTGTCCTGGAACTCACTATGTAGACCAGGCTGGCCTTGAACTCACAAAGATCCACCTGCTTCTGCCTCCCAAGTGCTGGGACTACAGGTGTGCGCCACCACGCCTGGCTAATACTAGTAGTTTTAAAGAAACTTTCTATTGACTATCCAATCTATAAATGCTTTCTGTACTTAACTAGATTTTTTTAAGAGCATTTACTTTGCCTTAAACCTAGGATGATACCTTTGTTTTCAGATGACTCTTACAGGGTATTCAGTGACATCTAACAGCTCTTCTAACTTTTATTTCAGACAACTAGTAATACACTACATTATATTCACATAGAACAACTTGACAAGGTAAGAGGAGTCTTTGACAAACGACTAATTAGTTAATTTTTTTCTAAGCTTTGTTTGTGACTGTTTTTTTTCTAATACAGATTTCAGAAAGCCCTTCTGAAATAATGGAATCCCTTACCAAAATGTACAGCATTCCTAAGGATAAGCAGGTATAGTATGTCTGAAAAATATCCATAGTGGGGGTAGCCTTCCAAATATACCAGTGATATGTGCTGGACAAGCAGAATGCACAGCAAAAAACATGTCATCTTTGAGTCAGGCCATAGGAAATTAGTCTTCCTAAGTGTTTGTTTCCTCTTCCAAAGCCAGAACTTACTAACTTCCTACATCCATAGTAGAGTTTGGAAAAATAGAAACTGGCTGATTATTCACTGTATCTAGTAAGTAGTAGTAGCTTTCTAAACATTTTGGATGCAGTTAGGAGAAATTATGTTAGCTTGTTATGCCCATCTGTACAGTGATCAAGTAATTTATTAGCAATTGTACCTATTATGTTTCGATTAAATGTACCTTTTTGGCCTATCAGTGTAGTGACAGTTCTTAACCTACCTTGAAATATTAGATAGTAGGAGTCCCTGTATTGTCACACTGGTTTTATTAGCTAATCTCAGGGTAGGTGATACTAGTTCAGTTTTGATATCCTAGCAAATACCAACAGTAAACCACTCCAGAAAAAATGGGTTTTCTAATGATTTTCTAATACAGGTCTTATATCTCTACAGATGCTGTTATTTACACATATACGGCTGGCCCATGGCTTTTCTAATCACAGGAAGCGATTACAAGCTGTTCAGGCCAGACTGCATGCAATATCTATATTAGGTAAGAGAAGAACATTAATTAACAGGTCCTAATCAAGCAGTTTGAACATTTTTTTTTATTTACTTATTGGTCTTTTTGAGACAGGGTCTCCCTGTAGTCCCAGCTGTCCTGGAACTCACTATGTAGACCAGGCTGGCCTTGAACTCACAGATCTGCCTGCCTCTGCCTCCCGAGTGCTGGGATTAAAGGCGTGCACTACCACGCCTGGCTACCGAACTTGTTTTATTAAGAATTTCATCTCTCTTTGTTTGCTGTCATATCAGACTTTATTATGGCAACCTAAACTATAAAATTATCCATATTTCTAGTGTTCACTGTGGTCATTTATCATTCTTGGGCTCCCTAATGTACCTTTATTGTCATGTGACGTAGACTTGATCATTTGTCTTTTTTTAGTTAGTATACTTGTCATTTTCACCTGGTCCCTACCCATCCTCTTTACTATTTCTACTCTTCCGGGTTTCTCATCCTTTCAGAGGTGTGTGTGTGTGTGTGTGTGTGTGTGTGTGTGTGTGTGTATACACTTGGGGAGAAGGGGGCTTTGAGACAGGGTCTCAGTGTGTAGCTCTCTAGCTGGCCTAGAACTAGCTATGTAAACCAGACTGGCCTCTTAACTCATAGGTATCTGCCTGGCTCCCAAGTTCTGAGAAGTCTGGAAATTCTTTAAATAGTACTGTATAGTTTTACTGTGGGGTAGTAGATTGGAAAGCACACAGGCTTTTTAGCTTTGTTTTCATTTTATTATACAGAGTTTCATAAGGCCATATTCATGCAAGTACTTCATGTATATTCGCCTCATAGCCTTCTTGACCCTACTCTCTGTTCAGATTTTCTTCCCCTCTCCTCCCCAGACAGTTTTGCATCTACTTTTATGTCATTGGTGCAGGATTTATATATCTAATGTCTAGGACACACAAGTGAGAGAAAACATGGTATTTGTGAATTCACTTAATATAATTCTATCCATTTTTGTGCAAATGGCATAACTTTATTCTTTATGTGGAAAGCATAAATTCAGAACCATGGTTTTCCCAGCCTCAGTTTCCTTTACTCCCAGTGGACAGTATTTATAAGCTTTTCTAGGATTTGAATGAAAACCTAGAAATCAGCCTAGCAAAGCCCAGGCATTAGAAGGTATCAAATGGTAAGTCATGCTATTACTATCTACCTTCATTCAGTGTATGTTTACCTATTCTTTAAAACTGACCATTTGGCTGCGAAATTCTCTGTACCTAATATAACTTCTGGCATGCTAATGATTACCCAGGAAATGTTTGTTGAAAACTGAATGAATTGTGCTCAAATCACGGTCATTTTTTTTTGCTTCAGAGTATTTCAAGTGTTACCTCAGTGTGGAATTCAGTGAAAATGGGTTACATGCTCACTCAGATTTTATTAGTGTCACACCAGCTCCTGACTTAGTCTGCAGTAGTCCATAACTTGGCTTACAGCTGATTATAAGTGTTTAAGGAAGATGCTAAACAAAAATCTATATATCCAAGGCAAAGTATAGTTAGATCAGGGAGTAATATTACAAAAAATGAATTCTTGGGACTAGAGAGATGGCTCAGCAACTAAGAGCACTCACTATTCTTGCAGAGGACCCAGATTTGATTCCCAGCACCCACATGGCAAGTTAACAATTGTCCATAACTCCAGTTCCAGGGGTTTCAACACCCTCTTACCTCTGTGGGTATTGTACAACATCGGTGCACCTACCTACATGCAGGCAATACACTCATACACAGGGTCTCCCTGTAGCTCCAGCTGGAATGAAACTCATGCAGACCAGGCTGGCCTGGATACTCACAGAGCTCTGCCTGCCTCTTGAGTGCTGGGATTAAAGGTGTGTGCCATCACGCTGGGCCAATAAAATATTTTTTAAATGATCTCTTTTTTTCTCTTTTCCTACTTGGGTCTCCCAAAATTCTTCCTTAAGACTTGATGTTTTTAATAGGGGAATTTGTGAATTATGTGGGTGCTTAGAGCTTATCACCATATTTGATCTAGTATTA
Organism: Nannospalax galili; assembly: GCF_000622305.1. Taxonomy (NCBI): domain Eukaryota; kingdom Metazoa; phylum Chordata; class Mammalia; order Rodentia; family Spalacidae; genus Nannospalax; species Nannospalax galili. The sequence goes on from NW_008352653.1 coordinate 1,180,397, forward strand.
AGAAGTTAGTGACTATAGCCTTTAATGCTGACTGCAAGAGAATTCTTTCCTTTAACATAAATATCAAAGCTTGTTAGCCAATAGTGGCTTAACTACTGCTTCTTTTTTTTTTTTTTTTTTTTTGCTAAGTGTTTGTTTCTCTCTTTGCAGTCTACTCCAATGCCTTGCAGGAGTCTGCAAACAGTATCTTGTATAATGGCTTGATAGAAGAGTTGGTAGATGTCCTTCAAATAACAGATAAGCAGCTTATGGTAAGTATTAATAATAATGTCTGCATATCAAGTTCATACTATATCTTTGTTTTTCCCAAGGACTTAGAAAATACCTCCAAAGGGAATCTTGACCCTTCTTTGAATGTTAAGCCATGAAATTAATAAATTCCAGATTTTCAATTTTACTTACCACTGGTCTCCCATCTTCTCAAGCAGTTAACAGTTTATTTTGTGGAATAAAAACTCCTTAAATTTTTATTTTGTGGTGTTAGCACCTTGTTTCTGTTATCATATTTAGCATTCTGTGTTTGCTTTGTATTCTAGGAAATTAAAGCTGCTTCTTTACGAACATTAACATCAATTGTCCATTTGGAGAGAACTCCCAAGCTCAGCAGTATTATTGACTGTACTGGAACAGCCTCTTACCATGGATTTTTGCCTGTACTTGTTCGGAACTGTATCCAGGCCATGATTGGTAAGTTTTGATGGTACTTATTTATCCCAGCAAGAGGAGAACCATTATCGTTTTATTGTTTAACAGCCTGCCAGCTTAATACCAAAGTCTGAACCTAACCCTTTTCTCTTAACTTTGTAGACCCTTCAATGGACCCATACCCTCACCAGTTTGCCACTGCTCTCTTCTCCTTTTTGTACCACCTGGCCAGCTATGATGCTGGTGGTGAAGCTTTGGTCTCCTGTGGAATGATGGAAGCTTTATTAAAGGTACTCTACATTTTTTTCTAATTTACAGATAAATCAAGCACAAGAGTATAGGTTTAGAATGTTTCACCGTGGGGGGCAGATAATATAGAAAGCTTACCCTAAAAGACTTTATTTATCTCAATAACAAAAAAGCATCTACTACCAATATTAACAAGATTTTTTTAAAGAATCTAGCACAGTGTGACTGTCTGCAGGCCCCTGTAGTCAAGACATTACCACATGCTAGCATGAGATTAGGTTTGACCCTGAGAAAAATGTATGTAAAAGTATTTCACAAATTCTTACTGTAATTACAATAGTCTTTTTGTTTGCTTGGTTGGTACTTTCAGATATTCTTTATATGTAGCTCCAGCTTGTCCTTGAACTTACAGCAGTCCTCCTAAGTGCTAGGATTACAGGCATATTATCACCACTATATGCTGAGCCCTGGGCACTGGCTTATGTATCATTTGGTAATTGTGTTTGTCTCTCTCTTCCTAATAGGTCATAAAGTTTCTTGGCGATGAACAGGACCAGATAACATTTGTTACCAGAGCTGTCAGAGTGGTTGATCTCATCACCAACCTGGATATGGCAGCTTTTCAGTCCCATAGTGGTCTTTCTATCTTCATCTATAGACTTGAGGTATTATTATCCAAGGATCTCTTTGCATAGACTTTGTAGAAACCCAGGGAGAGCTGAGTCTACAAACTGTCCTAATTATTAAGCAACCATCTTGTCTCTTAGTTTCTAGAAACTAAATTTGTAATTGGCTTGCTATCCTTCAGTTGTAATTATTTTTAATCCTCAAACTGTATAGGATTTTCTTACTGTTTTTCCCTTGATTGTAGCATGAAGTAGATTTGTGCCGAAAAGAATGTCCATTTGTGATCAAACCAAAGATCCAGAGGCCTAGTACCACTCAAGAAGGAGAAGAAATGGAAACTGATATGGATGGTAATTAACAAGCTATTAAGTCAGTATTTTTGTGCATGAGATTTTCCTATTATCCTACTCCAATTTTTTTTTTGTCTTTTTGAGACAGGGTCTCCCTGTAGTCCCAGCTGACCTGAGCTCACTATGTAGACCAGGCTGGCCTTGAACTCATAGCGATCCGCCTTCCTCTGCCTCCCGAGTGCTAGGACTAAAGGCGTGCACCACCGTACCCGGTGAAGCCTACTCCAATTTTAATTCTTCTCATAAACTATGAAGTACACAGCTCCCTGGGTATATATTTTGAACACTTTTTATGCAAATGGTGTATGAATTATTTTGAATAGATCTGGGAGGTAAAACAAATCATAGGGCTGCAGTAGACCACTAAAATCACTCTGCAAATTTCTTTTTATTGCCTCACCTAATAATTCATGTTTCTTCATGTATTGACTTACTATCTTAGTCCTACTACTAAAGCATGAGCTCCATGGAATCCAGATATTGTCACTTTCACTGCTGCAGTACCTGATAGCCTCTGTGTTTAATATATGCTTGGTAAATGCATGGAAGCTCTAAACTCATTTTAAATGAGACCTTTAAAAACTTTGGATATCATAAGAAAGGAGAGGAGAGTTGAAGAACTTACTGGCTAGGATCAATTTTCAAATCAGAAAGATAGAAAAAACAGATCATTTTAATTTTAAGTGCATTGTGCATTTTTTTTAACACTTCAACCCTTTCTGTTGTATACTTCATAATATTAAAATAAAAAGAAACTATTGCCTCAATCAACTTCCTTAAAATTTAAAATAATTTTGTCTTAATGACACAGATTATCGTTGCATGTGTCTATTACTGTGCTTATGGTAAAGATATGTACACCCTTTTGTTGACTATAAATAAAAATAGGTTGCTTTTCCTTTTTTCTGACTTTGTCTTTGGGCACATTTATCTGTGCATGTTGCCATCCCTAGAAACCCCTTTTCTCAGTTTTGTTTTGGGGTTATTGGGAACAAGCTGACATTTGAGCTCGCAGGTAAGATCCGAGCGGGTTGAATAAAATGTGACATTTATTAACTACTTGTATGTAATAGGCCACTATTCATTTATAAATCAGTGGTTGTCAAAATTGAGAAAACAGAACAATAAGTGTTTGTTGAAGATTTAGACCCCATCTACAAAGCTTGATTCAGTTAGTTTGCCACCTTGAGACCAGAAAAAGTGTGTGATTAAAACTAACCCAAGTGATTCTGTTGTACTCCTGAAGAAATTCACATATTCATTATAAAGCTGGTTACAAAGACTTTGTACTTACCCTTGTGTAAGTAGGTTTATGTATGTTTATATATGTATAAAAATGGTTGAAATTAGTTTTTCAAAATGTAAATAGTGGCCATCACTAAAGAACATTCTACTGTATTTCACACACTATAGGTTATGATTGTGTGTCTTTTGCTTAATTAATTAACAATTATTTTATCCAGGGGAATAAAGGAAATGTGAATGCTCACTCCTAACCTACCTACATAGCAACGACTCTTTTTCAGGCTTGTTATGTCCTTTCCATGTTCACATTTACATGTATAGATTTTAGAACAGGAAGATGAGATCATAAACATGTTTCACTTGCATTGTTCCTTCTGTGTATCATAGGCATCCTTCCCTATGAACATTGAGATTAAATTTTCAGTGCTTTTAAAATCTGTTAACCTCCTTTTAAAAAGCTCTACTTACTGTCTACCAGTAATATACGCAAGTTGCATGTTTTACATCATTCATCTCACCTCAGTGGAAGAAATTTTCTCAGAAATCTTTCTTTTCTTAGTACTTTTTATTCTAATTAGTTTCTTTATCATAACTTGTACTTTAGTTGCAGATATAACTATGGAAAGCAGTCCAGGCTCGTCCATATCTATGGAGCACCGGCTGGATGTTGAATTAAGGGCATCAAGTTCCAACAGCAGCACTAGCATCTCTGGCACTGGCCCGGGTCCTGGCCCGGGTCCTGGCCCTGGCCCTGGCCCTGGCCCTGGCCCTGGCCCTGGCCCTGGCCCTGGCCCTGGACCCCGTCCTGGTGCGTAGACACATAGATACACAGTCTTTCACAGTGACTGACTTATTAAATTAGTGAAGAAAAGAGCTTTAGGAGGAACTTAGTGGTACATTTGGAGGTTAACTTATATGAACATGTCTTATATAACATTTTATGATCTGACAGTTCACACATTGATTATCAAAACAGACATTTTGGAGCACAGATAATATCCAAAAGAGGAACTGAATGAATTTCAGAGTTGAATCTTTATAATATTTCTTTTTTTACTTTAGGTCTCTAATTTTTATAATTGGTCTTGTGCCATCCTTGGTGATTTAATTTTCTACTTTCAAAATACTCTTCCTAATGTCCAGAGATCGCACTTTAAATGTCTCCTAGTTTTGCTGTAGTGGATATAGACGGGTCTCTTAAAAAGTGTTTCTTGTGCCTGTTCATTGTCATTTATTGATGAATCCTGTGTGATTTTTTTTTTCTCCCTTTCTCCCATGCCAGGAGTCCAGTGTATTCCACAACGAGCAGCACTTCTCAAATCCATGTTGAATTTCCTCAAGAAGGCCATTCAAGACCCTGCTTTCTCAGATGGCATACGACATGGTATTTGATTCTGGATACTTTTTTCCAAAATTCCTTTCTTCAGTCTTTTTCATACTCTTCTGACATTTACCTTTTTATAAGGCATACTTAGGAAAAAGCAATGCCATTTTTGATAGCTTTTTGTTGATACCACTTTTTTAAACATGGAGGTGTTTACTTAGCTTCATAACAATTTACACATGCTCCTTTTCCAGCTTTTGATTGATCACTTCCATTCTACTACTAGCCCACCTCAAAGTTTATTCTTATTTTGACCCACTGTTAAAGCTTATTGCATGGACAAAGAATAAATAATAAAATGGGAGGGCAAGTAGAGGCCCCTAGATTGGACTCAATACACATTTATTTGCTGCAGTGTAACATACTGCTACCCATTATTTTTGCTCCTCCCAGACTGATCATTGTCTTTGTACATATTTCTCTTAGTGATGGATGGTTCTCTGCCTACCTCTCTGAAACACATCATTAGCAATGCTGAATACTATGGCCCATCACTCTTCCTTCTAGGTGAGTAGAATTGAAAGTTGGTTCTAGATCAGGCGTGGTAGTGCACACCTTTAATGTCAACCCTCAGAAGGCAGAGGTAGGCGGATCCCTTTGAGTTTGAGGCCAACCAGGGCTACATAGTGAGACTCTGTCTCAAAACAAAACAACAAAAAGAAAGTCTGTCAAGCTGGATAACCTGATAGGGCTTTCTGTTTCATATATTTGTGGGGTTTTTACTATTCACTAGTGATACTGCATCTTTCTTAACTGGTGATGAAGTCAGAATTCATTTTCATATATATATATATGCACATATATATATATCACTTAGATGCCAAATCAGCCTTTTATTAATCTAATTCATTTCAATTTTAAATCATTATTTTTATTTTATATGTATTGCCTGCATGAATTTAAGTACACCCATATTGCAGTGCTCATGGAGATAAGAAGAGGGTGTCGGATCGCCTGGACCTGGAGTTACAGGTGGTTGTTAGCTGCCATGTGGGTATCAGGACCAAACCCAGGTTCTCTGCAAGAGCAACCTGCTAGCATACACATACAAAATAAATCTTATTTTAAAACTTTCTAAAACAGACTAAAAATGTGTTTACTCAGTGATTAGTGCCTAAAAAATTCAGTATAACAAATCCAGCAGGAATGGTTTCTATTCTCAGGATTGAATGTCAGACCTGCAAATTATAAATTGTTTTTGACTAGAAAATACAGTCTAAAATAAGCTTGAGAGGAGAGAGAGAGAGGAATTGGGTACCATATATACCTGAAATAATGTGTTCACGTATATAAACTTCTAGAAGTCTTCCTTAAGAGCTGATGATGTAGGGACTAGAGAGGCATCTCAGCAGTTAAGAGCACTAGCTGCTCTTGGCAGAGGACCCAAGGTTTGTTTCCTAGCATCCACATAGCAGTTGTGGCTGTACCACTGAGCTTTGTGTCCAGCTCTCATTTTACTTTTTATTTTGAGATGGGGGTCTTCAGTAAATTTTTTGGACTTGAATTGCCTTAAGCCCAATATAGCTTTTGATTTGTAATTCTCTTGCCTCAGACTCATGAGTAGCTGGGGTTGCAGGCCGGGCATTTAGGAGAGATTTTTAAGAGGATATTTGTGCTTGAGTGGGAAAAAGGTAAGCCCTATCAGTATGATGAAAGAAGTGGGGGACATGGGCAGCAAATGAGACTTAGCTCATTTACCAAATCAAATATTAATGGTGATCCATTCTTTCCCAATGGTCATAATTAATATTAGCATATTTCCTATAAATAGATCTGTACAGCCAACCCAAAGTAAGTCTAGCAATTGTTAGTGTAGCCCCCTAAATATTACAATTGAATTGATCCTTTCACCTCAGGTAGGAGATGGCCTGGAAAAGTCAATGCAGACCATTTTAATAATACAATTCACTGACTTTGTTGTCTATTCACTGAATTGTTCATAACTATCTTTTATCTGTTATTGACCCATAAGCAGTATGAAGTCCTAATATACAAACTACTAGATGATGCCAACAGAGAGTTTAATGCCTGTTATCAGCCAACTCAGAACTGTTTTGTCCATTACTGAATACTTGGTAGCATAGAAATTACAACATTGTCTGAATAGCCTCTATGAAATGATTGCATGTTAAAGAATCAATGAACCAAAACATGTCTGCATTTACTCCAAGGAATATAATGTGGATTGATCTGTATTTCCTTTTGTGGCAAAACTTCATGAAACAGGTCCTTTTCTAGTTAAATTTAAGGTGCCCTAGGTACTAAATATCCATAGAAACACATGATAGGTCCTACAAGGAAATCAAATGATTATGACTAGTCTCTGCTCAGAGTTGTGATAAAGGGATTCTAAGGTAGAGTTTCTGGTGGGCAAAGTTACATCAGAGCAGGCATACAAGGATAAAGTAGGTCCAACAGAAGACTAGCATTGCATGTACTTTCCTATAGTTAGAAGTTTGAGAAAGGCATGGAATCCATGAATGGGAAATTAATGAGGAAAGAAATGGTCAGATCACAGTGTCCTTAGTAATTTCATGCTTAAACCCATCAAATAGTTTGACATTTCTTGCCCTGTGCCCAATCCCAGGTTCTTGTTCTCCATTTTTGTGTCTTTATCCTCTTTATTTTGTCTGCACTAACATCCCCAATTCTTGCTCTAATCTCCTGTCTTAGCCTTCACGTTACTGCTTATAGCCTGTCTAATGAAAGTGCTATCATGATTATTACCGACTGCTTAACCTGAGAGATTGACAAATAATCACTTCGAATATTGAGTATTGGACTTCAAGGGGGCCAGACTTTTCAGGCTTTGTCAGATTTTGTGGGAATCAGCCATCACAGAACCTATAGTAACCAATCTTTCAGTAGCTCTGGAATAAGGTTGATCTAGAACTAGCACAAAATATATATTTTAAATTCTTGTTACTGGGAAGTAATTTATGATCTTTCCTCTTGTAGAAGAACCACTTTTAGGTGTGTAATCAAGCAAAGTATTATTTCCCGTGAAATGGGATCTCCAGTTAGCAAACCTTCTAGCAGTGGAACAGGACACAAAGATTACATTGGCAGACTATAAAGTTTAGATATGGCCAATAGCATGGGGATGCCATTGGTATTTAGCCCAAAATTTAATGGCCCAAGATCTCTGATGAGTGTCTCTGGATCAATTGAGGTAAGACAAGGGATATTATGTGAGTTTATTTTAATTGGAAAAAATGACCAGCTGGTCAGCTAAAGCATGGCTTCTTAAACTTGGTCACAATTCCTTATGGAGGGGTTGCATAGCTAAATATGAGTCATAAAAAAGTTGGCAGTGATTCAAATATCAAATGTGTTTGAATCTAAATCTAAGGTATTTCTGGCAGTAAGCGCCCCCATGTTGCACCATGAAGCTTCGTCGAAGCTTTGGTTGTGAATACGCAACATGCACACTGCAAGATTTCACACTGTAAGATACCACAATGCGTAATGCAAATGCACACCATTTGAAACACCTTAGTTCACATTTAAGACTTGCTGTAAGTTCCAAATTGCAGCGATTGTACTGCACATGCAGTTTTCTGCTCTTTTAGAAACAATTATGTAAAACAAAGACTTAAAATTTTCCTACCACCATCTTCAGCGTGTAAGTATCAAATTAGTGTAATTTTGAAGTTCTGCTTGAGGCCTACCTTGGTGGCTCATGTTTATAATCTCAGTATTTGGGAGGTAGAGGGAGGAGGATTCAGTGATCAGGATCATCCTAGGCTTATGTGATACCCCCATGCCAAAAATACAACAAAAATTATTGCTGTACAAGTTTCTGTCTTGAGTTTTATTTAAAAATAAATGAATTTTGGCTTGGGATTTGGACAGAATTTCCAACAATTTCTGAAATGTCCCTTAAACATACACCATTTGTAGTACATATTTAGATGCAAAGCAGCATTCTCAGCTTTGAAAATTATAAAATCAAAATGTCTATCAACTTGGAAAAGTATTGAGGATGTTCTGTCCTATGGCATCAACTGTTCAGCCAAGATTTAATTTGTTGTGTAAAAATAAACATTCATGTCATTAGCATGCAGATTTGCTTTCTTCTTTAGTAAATTATAAGATTAGGTGTATACTGAGCAACTGATTTAAAATTCTTTTTTTTTTATCACTTATGGTTTGTGTATACTTGTATACCTGAGAATCCCTAAGCTAAAGCATTAAAATGAGCCTGTTCTTTGGCAGCATTGGTATGAGCTGAGACATAGGAGACAATGTAAAAAATCTGAGCAGCGATATATTTTCAACATGGAACACCTCTTAAAAGATGGCCCTGAATACAATAACTATTTTGAGCTCACTGACGAGGAAAAAAAATTTTTTTGATGGGCCCTAACTCTCTTACAGAACCCTATAAAAATATCCTGTAGCTAAAATGACTACTAATATGTCTTTACAGACCAGGCCCCACTGAATCCTATCTTTTATCTGGAATGACTTAATGGTTCTGTGATTTTTAAAAAAAAAACAACAGCTGTTCCAGCAGGCTGTAACATCTTTGATTGATGGCACTACTATCCGTAAGCAGACCCCCTTTCCTGCTGAATAAAGATGGGTTGTTTTGCATTGATGTCCTTTTACCTGGGTACCCAAAACCTTTTTGCAAACCTAAGTCAGTCACCAAGATTACTTTCCAGATAAAAGCGCAAACACTGAGCTTTTTTACATAGTTTTTTTTTTTTTTTCACATAGTTTGGCCTTTGGATGTGATTGCTCTTCACACCTTAAA
>NW_008352653.1:1189942-1252736 GCF_000622305.1 Nannospalax galili
CCTTAAACCATTTTTAAGTATCCAATTTAGCTATTTCTGTTTTCAGCAAAATGACTTACTGAAGTACTATGTGGTTTGCCTTAAATGATTTTCTGCACTGTCATATTACTTAGAATTGCCCATGTTTGTTTCTCTTTTTCATAGTCTTTGTTTTTCCTTTTTTTAACTTTTAATTTTGTCTTCAGCCTGCTTTTAATTTCACTTTTTTTTTTCCTTACTAAAAGACCCTAATTTTTCTTCTCAGGTTCATATTTTTTTTAGTTTTCTTATAGTACATCCTTAGGTAGGTTTTTGACTTGTTTGCTTTTGTTGTGGAGTTTTTGAGGCAGCTTCTCACCATGTAGCCCAGTCGTGTGAAACGAACTCCTTCTGGGATTATAGGTGTATGCTGCCACATCCACCTACTTTTGAAATTGATTCAGAATTTCATGGATAGTACTGCAGTCTTCATTCTCATGCTGGTTCTTGTTGTTTTGTTAAACTTAGATTCTCTGGGAAATCAGTGGCATTTTTTCTTTATTCTTGGAGTTCACAAATTTCAACTAGGATATTTTTAGACTTACTGTTCCCACATAGTTCTTGGTTAGATCCCTTTTGAATCTGATTGTATTTTTCTGCTTCTGCAAGTTTTCTTCCAGTTCTTTTTCTTCACTTTATAAAAAAAATTAGTTTACGGCCAGGCGTGCTGGCACACACCTTTAGTCCCAGCACTCGGCAGAGGCAGTTGGATCTCTGTGAGTTCAAGGCCAGCCTGGTCTACATAGTGAGTTCCAGGACAGCTGGGGCTACAGGGAGACTCTGCCTCAAAAAGACAAAAAAAAAATAGTTATTATTTTTATGTGTATGGGTATAGTGCCTGCATGTATGTAATTCCACCTGTGTTGTTCAGTGCCCATGGAGGTCAGAAGGTGTCAGATCCCCTGGAACTGGAGCGACAAATGGTTGTTGGCCACCATGTGGGTGCTGGGAACTGAACCTAGGTCCTCTGTAAGAACAGCCAGTGCTCTTAACCACTGAGTCATCTTTCTAGCCCCCCCCTTCAATTTTTTCCGTTCCCTCTAACTTAGATGGTCTCTTTTAGAAACTATAATGTATACCTGTCACCATTACCTTTGCTTCTTTCTTAACTTAGCTTATTTACCCATAGCTGATCAATCTGCATGTGTGCGTACAGTTTTTATTAATTATATTTCTTGGTCATTGAATAATTTCTTACTCTGTGTGTGTGTGTGTATACAGTCTTTATTATTATATTTCCTGGTCATTGAATAATTTCTTACAGTATTAGAAGTGTGTGTGTAGTCTTTATTATTAATTATATTTCTTGGTCATTGAATAATTTCTTGTGGTTTGTTAGCAGTCAGCTCCAGGACATTGTTCATACTAGGCAAGCACTCTAGCATTGAGACATATTCCCAGTCCTATTAGTTTTTAAAGAGGATATAAATTGTTCTTGCATATAATAGCTTTGTGATATAATCATAGTCTGGTGTCTTAATAAAATAACAATTATCTCCTTGTAGCCCCATCTGGCCTGGAATTCACAGAGATCCACCTGCCTCTGCCTCCCAAGTGCTGGGCCTATAGTGAGCGCCATCACACCAGTAAGAAAATTTGACTCCGTAACCCAGCATCCATCAATTGATAATAGAGTCTAAGCTAGGGCTGGGGCTTCCTCCTAAAGTGAGTCAGTTTAATATTATATCTGTTTAGCAGAATGCAGTAGTAGGCTCTCCTCAATGGCCAGTGATTTGTCTAAGCACAGGTTCTTACCTTGAAAACATTGTGTCAGGTATGGACTCCCTGTTGTGTTTCCAGCCTTAAAGCCAATTAGAAGGTTACTCCCATAACTAACAAATATAAAGTCTTTAAAGTAGAATCTCAAATGTCATTGACAGCTGTTGGTCTCAAGTAGTTGTCATATCTTTGCCATTTCACTGCCATTTATGGTAAATATGAGTTGTTATCATCTTGAAGTGAAAACCTTCTGGGTTCTTTTATACTAGATACCACCATATGTATGTAAGTGGATTTTTTTTTGATGGTTTATAGACATTGCGTTTATTTACCTTTTGCTCAACTTTTTAAATCTTTTATAGTCATTGTCTTGAAGATTTTTTAATTTCTGGTAGTCATTGTCTTAAGTGCATGTTTCTAAATACTACTCTATTTGGTGGTCAGATTAATCTTTATCCTGAGTGCATTTTAATACTGTGTTAATTTAAAATTACCAGATATCTTTTTGCAAAACACTTTTCCCCATTCATTAGTTGCATTAACATTTGCTTTTTCTCAGAAAACTTTCACCTTAAATATGTTTCCTTCTTACTCAGACAAAAAAGTTACTTATTCAGATATATTAATTTTCACAGAAATTAATGGTTTATTTACATAGTGGTACATATGCTTAATGGAATACTGTGCAGCCATTCCAAAAGAATGGCTTATTACACTTGAAAACAAAGTAAATTTATAGCAGTATAACCTCATTTATATAAAGGTATGCTAGTAAAACATTTTAAACGATGATTTTTTTCTTTTTCTTATTTTTTTGGTCTTTTTGAGACAGGGTCTCCCTGTAGCTCCAGCTGTCCTGGAACTCACTATGTAGACCAGGCTGGCCTTGAACTCACAGAGATCTACCTGCCTCTGCCTCTGCCTCAAAAGTGCTGGGATTAAAGGCGTGCAGCACCACGCCCAGCTAAACGGTGATTCTTTACAGCAGTTAATCTCTACTGGAATAATATTCAAATTTTTCATTAATATATACATGTTTTTTGCTTTTCATTAATACCTGCAAAGAGTCTCACTTTTCCATGTTTGTCTCATCTGTCTTAGCTACTGAAGTGGTGACTGTGTTTGTATTTCAAGAGCCGTCACTGCTCTCCTCACTCCAGGACAATGGGTTGACAGATGTCATGCTGCACGCACTTCTCATCAAAGATGTAAGTTCTTCCAACTGCTCTGTAAAGAGTACTCAGTGAATACGCCTTCCCTGAGGCATACTTGCATGTATTTGAAAAGCAGTCTTAATTCATAGAATTCCTACCTCTTTTGTATGTATTGTTGAATCCAGTTGGGACTTGGTTGTCAAAAATCTATCCCTTCAGTATGATACCTCCAGCCACATTTTTTCCTACATCTGTATATTCTTTAGATGCAGTCATGCCCACTTTGTCTTTTCTCTAGGTTCCTGCTACTCGGGAAGTCCTTGGTTCACTCCCAAATGTATTTAGTGCACTCTGCTTGAATGCCAGAGGTCTTCAGTCTTTTGTGCAGTGTCAACCATTTGAACGGCTCTTCAAAGTTCTTCTGTCTCCAGATTACCTCCCAGCCATGAGGAGGAGGAGGAGCTCTGATCCCCTTGGTGAGTTGCTAATACTAATTTTATAATCGAAAATTGGTTTGTTCTGGCAAGGAAAGTTTTCCTTGACTGCACATCGTTTCTCTGGCTAGGTATGCTCAGCTTAACTGGAATTATCACCATACATTCTATTATTACAGGTAGGAAAGGAATACTTCATCCTTAGCTTCTCTCCTCATAATGTTTTCATGCTTCTGAATAGTTCACTGTACTGCTATTGGTAAGAAACAAGTATAGGGTGCAACACTGGATTTCCAGGTCCACCATCTAGTCCGCAACAATGAGAAATGTGGAGTCTGATGTCATGAACTGATGTTCTGATGCCTAAGTCTCTAAAATAGTCACAGATAGATTTTCTCCTCAGTAGGTTTGAGAATAGATCAATTAGGAGCAAGAAAATAAATTTTCAGAAAGATTATAGTTTGCAAAAGAGTACTGTCTTACTTGGGAGACTAAGGCAAGAAAATCATTTGAGCCCAGATGTTTGAAGCCAGCCTAGGCAATATGATGAGAAACCCTATCATAAATAAATGTACTTTTGGCCTTTGCCCAACAATTTAGCATGTATCATTGTAGTAGTCACTGTCATCTTAACTTAGCTGGAGTCATTTATACTTCGTTTCTACTCTTCTCTCATTGTATAAGACTAGCTCAGACCTCAACAATGGAAACTGCCAGGGTAGAGGGCAGTACACACAGTATAAAATATTTACCAGACTGATTTCATTCCTCCTCCCCCAATAAGTCACAGGCTCTATAATTTTTTCATTCTAACTGTTCATTTTTGCTTTAAGGGGATACTGCGTCCAACCTGGGGAGTGCTGTTGATGAGCTCATGAGACATCAGCCCACCCTCAAAACGGATGCAACAACTGCCATCATCAAGGTAGGGATGGATCGTGGATAGAACTTTGATCTTGAGAAAGCAGTAAATGGAAAGTTTTTTTAAAAAGTTTTGTCCTACTGGTAGTCATTTGAATTCTTAAAGGAAAAGTATTGTGTCTACCTCATTTTCTAGACCATGCTCTTGGGCTGGTGTTTTGCAAAAACAAAAGGTAAAACCATTAAAGTCTTATCAGAAAGGTTTTTTTTGTTTGTTTGTTTTTGAGACAGGGTCTCCCTGTAATCCCAGCTGTCCTGGAACTCACTATGTAGGCCAGGCTGGCCTTCAACTCACAGAGATTCACCTGCCTCTGCCTCCAAAGTGCTGGGACTACAGGCGTGTGTTATCACGCCAGGCTATCAGAAAGAAGTTTATGTTAATTCCTGCGTTTTTCAGATCAAAAATCTTCTGAATTAAAAAAGTTTCTTCAGGGTAAGAAAGGTTTAATATAAACCTCTGTGTATTGCTTTCTTATGATACTAAAAGTAGGCAAGGCCTATCTTCTGTTTGTAAGAGCCTATTTCGCTTTCCTAGCCAGTTTTTCTTGATTCTTTCCCTTCATATTGCTTGCCCTGCCAGTTGCCTTTTAAGATTGGTGAACTTAGTACGTGAATTGCTGGTGCTTAGTGGATTAACACAAGGATGTGATCCTGAAAATTTTAACTTTCATAGAATTTCTTCTGCTCCATTGTTTGTAAAATGGAGACCGTACCTTCCAGCAGTGATGTATATATTAATAAGTATATTCCTTTGACAAATACATAGCACATAGAAAATCTTCACAAAATGCTAGTCATATTCTATGTTCCTTAAAATTGCAAATAAGTCATTTGTTCTTTTTGCCTTTTAGTTACTTGAAGAAATCTGTAATCTTGGAAGAGACCCAAAATACATTTGTCAGAAGCCGTCTATCCAGAAAGCAGATGGTACTGCCAGTGCTCCTCCCCCAAGGTCTAATCATGCTGCAGAAGAAGCCTCTAGTGAAGATGAGGAAGAAGAAGAAGTACAGGCCATGCAGAGCTTTAATTCTGCCCAGCAGAATGAAACTGAGCCTAGTCAGCAGTAAGTGTTCAAACAGCAAATTCTCCAGCCTTATGATGTTACTTAACTGTGTTAGTATCAGTAGTGCTAGGAATGGAATCTAGGGCCTTCTTCATTTTTAGCAACTCCACTGCCACTGAGCTATACACCCCAGCCAGCCCTCCAATAGTGTTGCTTTCATTTACAAAAATGAGATCATTTTAAAGTTCTTTCTGTCGTTTATATGGGTTTTTCTTTCTTAGATCCTCTGCAGTATCACTTGTACTTTGTTATGTATTTAATTGCCTCAAGAAGGCATCCAATTTTCTTAAATTTGTAATTCATGATATTGAATCAGAATTCAGTGTACAAAGTTGATGTACTTTTTCCCCTTGGTGATTTTGTATACCATATTACTTGACAGTTTGATTTGTGCACATATGAAACACATTATTTCATGTCAGATATGATTCCTATCTTTAGACAGTCATGTATGCATAAGAAATGTTCTTTGATTTCTTATTTCTATTTTTCCCCCTTAAACTACATAATATATTTATTTATTTATTTATTTATGTAACGTACTTCAAGTTATTTCTGGAAAAATGTGTTAAAAATTACCTCTCTTTGGAATAATAAAAAAAAATGTAATGATAATAAATGTACTTTGCAGTCAGCTGTGGGAGGCAGAGGCGGGCAGATCTCTGTGTCATCGAGGCCAGCCTCATCTATATAGCAAGTTCCAGACCAGCTGGGGCTACAAAGATACCCAGTTTCAGAAATTTAAAAAGAGAAAAGGAAATGTTCTTTGGATATATAGATAAGTACTTCTGAGAAAAGCATGGATATTTTAAGGTTTGTGTATGTATGGTTTTGATCCGGTACTAAACTAGGGCACTGGACCTAGGAAAGGATTCTGGCAGAAGTAGAGAACCAGGGGCAGCAGAAGTAAAGCCCTATTTATAGGAACTCTAGATAGCAATGAGTTTACTGGTGTCAGTAATTTTTGAGGGGTAGGCATTAACTAATTGCTTACTGTTTTTGTTTTTTGAGCCAAGTATCTTAACAGTCTGAGAAACCAAACCTACTTTTCTTTTAATAGTGTCTCCTGTTTACTTTAAAACCTTTTTTAAAGACGGTATGACTTTTTCCCACAGGAATACAAGCTTCAGAGTCTCCTTTGCCCCAATCTTAATTATCCTTTGATTATGAGTTCCTTTTCCTGTCTACAATTGAAAAAAGATTTGTTAAATGTGGTTAGAGTTTGATGGTGATTTTAAGTCAAGCTGTGTGTTTCCATTTGCATATATATAACTTCTTTACCTGGATGTCTTTTAATTATCTTAAATCTGATATGCCCAGAATTCAAATAATTCTTCACCCTCCCTTTGATTCTTGGGATGTGATTTATCACTGTTATACCCACAATTGTTCCCCATTCCAAATCATCTTCCAAATGAGAAAGCAGTCTTCTCTAATGGTTTTTTTTTTTTTAATGCTGATACTTTTGTCTACTAATCCATAAACTTTCCCAGGACTGACATTCCCAGGAATTTAACAGTGAATTCCTTTTTTATTATTATTCATAATAAAGAGCTTTAGATTAAGGATTCCTATAAGTTTTTAATGCCCAGAGAACTGGGCCTAATGTCACATTGAGTGATAATGAAATTAAAGTAGATCTAGACCTGTAGTATTAATAATTATAGTGGTATTCAGATGGGGTGTCTAAGTCTACAGGATTCCAGTAGTAATGGTACTATAGTAATGGCAGTTTTTTTTTTAAACTCTGCACAGATGAGTGTTTATCCCTACCTACTTTCCACAGTGTAGCCAAGATTCTTCTAACCTTGACACATACTTTCTCACTTCTGCCATCTTGAAGAGCTAAATTGAGTCAGTAAGTAAATTATTAGGACTAGAAGAAAGACCAAGAAACTGACTAAACTCAAACTTCATTTTGAAATTGGTCCTCTTAATCATCTTATCCAAACAGGCATGTTGAAAGTTTTGTATTTTCCATACAGGAAAAAGGCCTGAAAAAAAATGGAATGTGTCACCCTTCCCCTAAAGTTTTATCTATCCCCTTTCCCCAATTCAAAAATTCCTTGGTAGACCTAGGAATTCCAGTGCCATACCAAGGTTAATTTTTTTTCCACTGTTTTTATTCAAATATTTCTATACAGTAAACTGCACAGATTTCTAATTTTGTATTTCTGTTTTCTGTAGCCACTGATCTTAGTTCTATCATCATGTATAGAATGATCATTAAATACATCTGTTGTATATACTTGTCTTGTATTTGACTTTTTTACTCATTGTGTTTTGGGGATTCATCCTTATTAACATCTTCTTAGGGTATCAATAAGCCCCATAAATTGAACTGGTCCAGACTAATAAAAAAAAAATAGTCTAGTCTATCCATTGGAGGACCTACTTTTCCAGTCTCACTGGTCAATTACCTGGTGATAGAACCACTCCCAGGAAGGCAAGTTCACCTTAAGTTATGCTAAATAGATGATGGGTGGAATACCTGGTGTGTTAATAAGGTAGTGAATATTTCCTGTCTGGAACTAGCTCAGATCCCCTCAGAACTTCCAGACCAGCCACAGCCATGTAGGTCTCCATAAGTCTGTCCTTTCTCCTTTTCTTCTTCATGGATTTCTTTCTAAACATGCTTTGTTTAAGGCTTTGGGCTGCCCCTAGCATCTTGTGTTTCTTCACTTTTTCTCTAAAGCTTCCTTCTCCCAGCCATGTGGCTGCAAGTCACAGTGTCTGACCTCCATGCAGGCTCTTCTTCCCACTGCTCGCCTGCCCTGAGGATTTTTCTTTAAGATTCTAATAAAGTCGTAAAAGCTTCTGTTTGGGTCTATCTTTAAATTCTTTAATGAATGAGACCAAGAACCCCTCTAGGGGGACACTCTTTCTCCCCATTTCAATCTCAGTAGTCATTATTTAGTATTGAGTGTAGTCTGTTGTATAAGTATGGCAGTGTTTATCCATTCTTCCTGCTGATGAACATGTTTCCTGTTTTTCTTACTTTGTTTTTCAGGCTGATAGTAATTTTTCTTATTTTTAAAAAATGATAGTTTATGTATGTTTATGAAATATATAGTTTTGTGACAGATCTAGAAGACAGTGCTTAGGCACTGTAGTATACCCAAAATACTTGGGTTGCTCGTCTACATTCAGAAACATTTCCTGTTAGTTCTTTTTATTTGAGACCAAGGTCTTAGTATGTAGCTCAGGCTAACCTGGAAGTCACTGTTTATCAGCTTCCAATGTACTGGGGATTGTAGATACGTATTAGTACATTTTTATCTTTTGGTCTTCTACCTTTTACATAGTTTGATGTTATAAAAAATCTAGTATTGCTGGGGATGAATATACTTAACAGTAAGTAATCGGGGTTTGTAGTTGCTGTCAGTGGTTCATTTTGTGATCGATTCTGTTCAGTGTACCTGAGTGTTTGAAATTGATGCAGGTTTGTGAAAAGGAACTGATGAAGAGCTTTATTAGGATATGGGTCTCTGTAGTGGGAAATCAGGCCTTTAGATCAGATGAGGAGCTTCATTAGGAGATATAGACAAACAAAGAGGGTTTTCTGACTCTTACTGGTTTTTAGGGGTAGCAGGAAATTCCATACCACATGACAGGATGCTTCCTTTCAGGAGCCAACGCTAGGAGGGACCATAGTTCAAAGTTGCCTTTATCCTGGGCAGCAGGGAAGAGGTGTGACCCATTTCCCACCAAGGACTGTCTGCTTTTAATCTCATCAAGTATTTATCAGTTCTTTGTTCTAAGTGACAGGTTGGAGTGGGAGTTGTGGCTTGATTTCTCCCAGACTGTTACTGCATCTAGTCACAGTTAAAAGTGGCAGGACAATATTCTGAGTAACTTGAAAGAAATGCATTATATTAGTTTACATGGTCTTTTCAATTCAGTAGCAATTGTTTGTGTTTTATACTTAATAAATGGAAAGAAGCATTTGTTGCCTGAAAAGTGACCCACTGAACTGGCTCCTTTTCAGTCTCTTCAAGACTGATTTGTAAAACTAAAAGGTCAGCAAAGTAAAATTGGTAAAAGGGAAAAAGGCAGAAAGTTTAAATTTGACAGTTGTGGTAAATTGCTTCATTCACCATGAGAATATAGTTTTGTTCAGAGATGCTGTGACTTAACCCTTTCAAATAAGGTTAAGATTGGGGTGGCATTTTTAGTTATAGAGGTGGATATTTGAGTTCTTTCCAAGGAGGTGAGGCTGAGCTAGAGAGATTGCTTAGTATATAAGAACGCATGTTGCTCTTACAGAAGACTAGAGTTCGGTTCCCAGAAGCTATATCGGGTGGCTCATAGCCACCTATACTCCAGGGCACCTTGCCTCTTGCCTCTGGGCACCCCTTATTCACTTGCCTAGACATTTATATAATTAAGAATAAAATCTTAAAAAGAGAGTTCTTTTCCAAGCTTTGTGTTCTCCTCCCCCCATTTGTGAGTTGATTCTCTCTCTCCTGTGGGTTCTGGGGCTTTAAATTCTGTTTTTAAGAGTTCAAAGCGTTGCCAGGCTTTACCTACAAAGCCATCTCACTTTAGAAAATTTTTCATTGAGAATATTACAACATCCTATACCTAGCCCTGGACATTTCATTATTAAAGCCATCATAATACCTTTCCATTTTATTTTTCCACTTTTGCATTTTACTACCAAATGCCTGGCAGATCTTTATTCACATTTTGTCTTGCTCAGAGGTTAAGAGCTCTTAACACCTTGCCTTTCTTCTCACTACCTGTCATTTCTCTCTCCATTTCTACTTAAGTTTTCTTCTTTCTCAGGGTTTATCTTTGAGGCATATTTTGTTTTATATCCATATACTATGTGATTCTTCTACAATTTTTTTCTAAAAGCATTTTTGAAGTTAGGACACTACAGTCTTCTCATTTGCTTTGCAGTGTTGAAACATTGAAAATGCATATTTCAAGCTGGGCGTGGTGGTGCACGGCCTTTAGTCCCAGCACTCGGGAGGCAGAGGCAGGTGGATCTCTGTGAGTTCAGGTCAGCTGGGACTACAGGGAGACCCTGTCTCAAAAAGACAGAAAAAAAAAGAAAGAAAATGCATATTTCAGGAACTATCAAACTACAGATATGAGTTATTAGGGAAGGAGGACTAAGTGTTCACTTTCATCTTTGACCAACTCTGACTGTTCATGGGGATTCATCAGTCTTAAACTTTTTTCCACAAAACTAAAAATCTTACTTTCTAAACTCTAAGCCTAACACAAGAATATGTTAGTATATTTATTTGCTCCTTTGCCTAGCCCCTTCCCTTAAGCAAATGTTCATATTTTAAATATTTTCATGTGGGTTAATTTCTCTAGATAGAATATTGTGTAAGATGTATACAAATGCTGACTTTTTAAAGGTGTGGTTTTTCACTTTGTACTCTTTTTTTGCTCCCTGTGTTATATGAGACTAAAGGCTGAGTCTAAATTTAGGAACAAAAAAAAAGAGTAGAATTTTGCAGTGTCCCTTTCCTCACTTTGTTGTCTTGAACTGGTGTGGTGAATTTCTGTGTGACTCACTCTTTTCTCTTTAACAGGGTTGTTGGTACAGAGGAACGTATCCCTATTCCCCTCATGGATTACATCCTTAATGTGGTAAGATTCATTGTGAAGTAAAATGAGTAAAGCTGTATGCTTTTCAGGGAAATATGTAGGAAGGATTGTCAGCATTCAGTAATTTCCACATTTATTTTCACTGTTATTATTGCACATTGGGGTTCAAACAGGATTTGTTATGTCAAACTATTAATATGTTTTCTGACTCTGTCCAGCATTTTTTTTCTAATTTAATTCTCTTTTAGTTAGATAGATAGATAGGTAGGTAGGTAGGTAGGTAGGTAGGTAGGTAGGTAGGCAGGCAGGCAGGCAGGCAGGCAGGCAGGCAGGCAGGCAGGCAGGCATACAGACAGACAGACAGATTTTGTTTTTGTTTTTTAGACAGGGTCGCTGGCCGCGGGGTCCTGCCTTGCCATCCACTTCCTGCCTAATTCTCTTTTTGAAAAGAAAAAATACATGGACATTTTAATTTCCTGTCTCACAGGAAAATGTGAAGAATTTAATTTTCTCAGAATGACTTACTAATAAGGGAAAGCTCACTTAACATTTGTTCTATACCAGTAAGCACTTCCATGACTTCCAGAGGTGATTTCTCTTATGGCTACTTGTTTCTCAAAGCACTTTAGTTTATTACTCTTTAAAATGTTTCGTTTAGTCCAAATCACTATATGGAAATTGATGTTTTGTTTACATTATAAGCACTATTTAGGGGAAAGGATCCATGGTGATGGCCTCCAGAACAGTCACACATTACATGAAAAGAATTAAAAAATTAGACCAGTTTCTGCCACTAATTCATAGTGTGACTCTGAGCAAGTCTTAACTTCTCTTTGCTTACAAATTATCTGATCCTGGTGTGGTTGAAAAGATAGATTTGGAAGAAGTTCTAATTTTATTTTCTGGATATTTTAGGTGTGTACCTGATCTACCTCTGTTTACCCGAAGTATTGATTTTATAGGAAAATAGTGATTTCATGACTATAAGGCTGTCCCTGTCCTTACACAGAACTGGCCTTTTAGTTCCAGGTGTTGGGCTCTAACTTTAAAAAAATGTTCACTACCTAGATGAAATTTGTGGAATCTATTCTGAGCAACAATACAACAGATGACCACTGCCAAGAATTTGTGAATCAGAAAGGACTCTTGCCTTTGGTTACCATTTTGGGTCTTCCCAATCTGCCCATTGACTTTCCCACATCTGCTGCCTGTCAGGCTGTTGCAGGCGTCTGCAAGTCCATATTGGTAAGAAGCACCTAGACAAATTTTTTTAGAAATCAGTTTTGTGATACATCTGTATGTGTTTGTGTGTTCTCCCTTACATATAGGTAAAAGTTGATAAATTTGTGTTCTGTTCCACAAGTAAATTTTTGTGACTATCTATATTATGCCATATTAGTTCTCATAAAAGTCAAAGTATCTTTTGTTTCTGAGTTTATGTAATTCTAAAGCTATTTGAGTTCATAGAAAGTTTCTCTCCAAAAAAGCTTTCTTAATCTTTATTAGTCATTGTAGCTGTGATCTATAGTATTGCTCAAATTTTGCCAAAAAACAGAGCTCCTTTGTCTCTAATATTTTTGCTCTTGCAAACTACTTGTTCTCCCTTCTGTTAACCTTGGCAACTAGCATTCCACTTTCTCTTAACTTGAGGTACTCTAGGTCCTTTATTTAAATGAGATTGTATAGTATTTGAGATTGTTGTGGCGACTTCAAGATTTATGCGTTTTGTCACTTGTCACTTTTCTTTTTAAAGCTAAATGATAGTTTTGCTATATGTCCATTATCACATTTATATATTTGTTATTTGACATTCCGTTTTCTCCCAACTTTTGGCTATAGTGAATATTGCTGTGACTTGAATGAAATAGCTGAATTAAATAATAATTCTATGTTCAATTTTTCACAAAACCTCCAAACTACTTGTCCACAGAAGCATTCCTACCTACAGTGTACATTAGGATTCTAATTTCTCTGCCTCCATACCTCCATACCAGCTCTTATTTTCTACTTTTTTATAATAGCCTTTTTAGTGAATATAAAGTAGTATTTCATTTTCATTTTGACTTACCTTACCCAAATAATTGGTGGTGTGCTTGAGTCACTGCCCATGTGTGTATCTTTTCAGAAACATTTATTCATGTCCTTTTAGTTTTTTGAGTTAGGGTTTTTTTGCTGATTGTAAAAGATCTCTGTGCTATCATAAGAGAATAAGTAAAACTATTGTAGATGTGTTCTACAAGGAGGGATTTGTTTCAACCCATAGGAAGACAAATAATTTTCTAGCATTGCATAGCAAATGATAATACACAGACTTAAAGAGCAATGTAATCTTTGTCTGTTAAAATAATTTGCTTCTTAATGCATCCCCCTTGTTTTGGTAAGAAAACGGCATTGTAGCTGTCAAAGTACTTTTTGACCCAAAAATATAGTTCATATATTAAAAGATTGGCTAGTTATAATCCTTGTTTCTAGTCACTCTGTACCATTTGTACTGCCAAATATGAATACAGCTATTTGAACAAATTAACATTGTGTCCTTTGGGATTTGAGGTTCTCATATGCCATCTCAGTCATCTTTCTCAGCAATGTTTTCTTGTACTTTATGTTTGGGGGGGCGGTGTTTGTTTGAGACAGGCTCTCCCTGTAGCCCCAGCTGGCCTGGAACTTGCTATGTAGACCAGGCTGGGAACTCAGATCTGCCTGCCTCTGCCTCTCAAGGGCTGGGATTAAAGGTATGCACCACCGCGCCCAGTTTACTTTAATAAATTGTTGGTGTATTCTTTGGGGGGAAAGGGGAAAAACAGCATTATAATGGTGATTCACTTCCAATACTTGGAACCTTACTTAGATGTGATGCATATATATTTTATCTTATACCAATACATTCATTATTATTCTCATTTCAGACACTTTCACATGAACCCAAAGTCCTTCAAGAAGGTCTCCTTCAGTTGGACTCCATCCTTTCCTCCTTGGAGCCTTTGCACCGGCCCATTGAATCCCCTGGAGGCTCAGTGTTACTTCGAGAATTGGCATGTGCAGGCAATGTTGCTGATGCTACCCTCTCAGCTCAGGCCACACCTCTGTTGCATGCCCTCACTGCTGCCCATGCCTACATAATGATGTTTGTTCATACTTGCAGAGTTGGACAGGTAAGAATAATTGACAGTATCTCTGGTGGGTGATCAGGTTTATGCTTCCTTCAGGTGATACAATGTAATTTCACTCTTTTCATTTTTATTCTTATTAGCAGTTGTTTATGGCCATATAATTCGTCATATGAATGAGACCTTAACAATAAAGAGAGAGGTTATAAGTTACTATCTTGAGTTAATCTATAATATCTATAGAGGTTGACTGTAATGTTTTTAGCAGACAGACCTTAATTGGGTGTTACTACTTTTTTATTTTTTATTTTTTTTTGAGACAGGGCTCCCTGTAACACCAGCTATCCTAGCTCTCAACTATGTAGACCTGGCTGGCCTCCATCTCACAGAGAGTTGTCTGCCCCTGCCTCCCAAATGCTGGGAGTAAAGGCATGTGCCACCACACCTGGCTGGCTTCTTTTTAACAGAACAACTATGAAACTCATTTCCTTAAATTCATTTGTTTATTATTTTGTGTATGTTTGTTGTGGGGAGAGTATGTATACATGCTGCAGTGCATGTGTGGAGGTAAGAGAATAACTTTATGGAGTCAGTTCTCTTGTACTTTTATGTAGATTCCAAAAATCAAAACTAGGTTGCCAGGCTTGCAGAGCAAGTACCTTTACCTGCTGAGCCATCTCACAAGCCCATACTGCTATCTAATCTTCGTGCAAGTGCATGTAGACCTGATGGTGGAATGACAAATGGGGTATTTCACTACAAAACATTTAAATTAATACTTAGAGGGTTACAAAAATATGTTCTGAATGTCAAACACTTACAATCCGTGGTCTTTTTTGTGGTTCCATAAAGAAAACAGTTGTGAAGCCTGGAGAGCTGGATCCGTTGGTAAAGTATTTGCCATGCAAGCCTGAAAACCTGAGTTCAGTCCCCAGAAACTACATTAAAATGCTAGTCATGCTGACGTAGGCTTGTAATTTCAGCAGTGGGAAGACAGAGAACGGCAGGTCCCTGGGGCTTAATGGCTAGCCAGGAAGACCAAATCTGTATGTTCCAGGCCAAGAAGAGACACTATCTTAAAAAGGAAAGTTAATGGCACCTGAGGAAAAATACCCAAGGTTGTTCTTTGGCTTCCATAAGAAAGTAGTGTCTGTCTGTGTTCACCATTTTACTACCTTACAAAAACAAATAGTGTGGTACAGTAGCTCAACAGGTTTATTTTATGCTTTGGGGCAGGAGTACATTCTCTACCATTTCACTGTGGAGCCCTGGTATGCCTTGAACTCCTGATTCTCTTCTTCTTCCACCTCTTAAGTACTGGGATCAATAAGCATAGGGCACCATGCCAAGCAAAGACTAGTATCTTGTATCTTTCTAAAATAGCCAAAGGGGTGGGGTTTTTATATAATAGTTTATGGAGAATATCTCATTTGAAAATATTTCTCCTTTGTTTGCAGAGTGAAATTCGTTCCATATCCGTAAACCAATGGGGCTCTCAGTTGGGTTTGAGTGTTCTGAGTAAACTAAGCCAGTTATACTGTTCTCTGGTGTGGGAAAGCACTGTCCTCCTCTCTTTGTGTACCCCCAACAGGTAAGAGAGTAGTCATTTAATTAATATCTCTTAGATTTTCTGACAAAACTTCGTACAAATCCTAATAAATCTGCAAGATTGCTTTGTTTGGGGATGGAGGTTTGGTAAGAATTTAAAGACTTTTTTTGTCTTCCCACTTACTAAACTGACAGAATATAGCATCTTGTGTATGTTCAATTCGATATCCCATTGATGTGTCAATGTCTTATTTAATGCTGCCTGGGAGATTACAAATATTTTTATTGCATTTAGGATAACTTACCTTCTTTGGAAAGCATAATATTAGCCAATCAAGTCAGAGACCATTCATAAGAAGTAAACTATTATAGTGGTTTTCTTTACTATTTCTCTTGTAGCCTACCATCTGGGTGTGAATTTGGCCAGGCAGACATGCAGAAACTGGTTCCAAAGGATGAGAAGGCAGGTACGACCCAGGGCGGAAAAAGATCAGGTAACTCTAAGAAACTAAAATCTTAGTCATTACTTCCTGTGTTCTATCCCTTTGATTTCATAGGCTTATTATGAACATTTAGTTAACTCTTTGTCATCCGTAGTCCTCTTTTCACTGATTTTCAAATGTTTTATTAAATTTAGACTTTTGTCTTTGTCTATGAAAATCTATATTTCTGCCAGCAAAATCATGTACACACCATTTGATAAGAATTAGTGTTCTCCTTTTCTGTTCTCTAGTTTTTCCTATCATGTATGTATGTGGAAAATTCTATTTATTTTTAGTTATTAATATGACTACTTGAAAAGTTAAAATTTGGTACATGGCTCACATTATTTGTATTATACATTGCTACTTGAGGAATTTACTTTTGTTGTATTGCAGCAAAATCATGTAGTCCGAAATTACAATTCTCTGAGCCTGGTAGAACAAACCTGAAAGTAAGAAAAACAACTTTTCCATAGTTTTTAACTTGAATTCTACCTCAAGGAGTACATGAAAACTGATAAACTTCATAATGACAATTCTATGTATATGCGTATATCAGATAGGCTTAAAAGTGCACTCAAATTACTGAGAGGGAAACTTCTAAGGAGCTAATTTAAAGTAAGCAGATACAGCTTTTAACTATAATAGACTTCTGTGGCAGATATGGGGAGTGGGAAAGAATGAAGTATACACATGCCTCTAAGGTTAATTTTGGAGACAATGCACATCTTAAATTTCATCAAAATTATTTCAGATTTTAACTAGATTTTAACCAAATAAAATAATATATTATGAACTGAGGATAAAATTAAAATTTACTGTCCAAGAATTGCTTCTCCTCTTTATTCTCTCCTTTTTCCTGTCTCCATCTTCACATATATCCCTACCCTATTTCTGACAATTGATTTATCAAAGAAATAACAGTTAAGGTTGTTTGTCTATACCATTAAAGACAGAAATTAGTAACTTATATTCTAGAAGTTTTTGAAAAGTTAATCTTTGATCTAAGAATACATACATAGCAAGATAATCCCAGCATTTGGGAGCTAATGAGAATCAGGAGTTCAAGGTCATCTTTGGCTAACAGAATTTGAAGCAGTCCTGGGCTACATGAGTACCTGCCCCCAAAGCCAGGAGTGGACTGGAGAGGTGACTCTGGTTAAGAGCATCTGCTGTACAATTGTGAGGACCCAAGTTCATATCTGAGCACGTACATAAATGATAAGCCCATGTATATTCATAACCCCAACTCCAACAGGAGAATCACTGCAGCTGGCTGAACTGCAGGAGAAATGGCTAGCCCCAGGTTCAGGAATGGACACTGCCTCAAAGGAATAGGTAGAGAATGGTAGAGGAAGACACTTGGCACATATGCACATAAAAGCGTGTGTGTGTGTGTGTGTGATTTAATATTTCCTTTTTGTGTGTCTTTTTGAGGCAGGGTGTCCCTGTAGCCCCAAATGGCCTGGAACATACTATGTAGACCAGGCTGGCTGGATCTCTCTGCCTCTCAAGTTCTGAGATTAAAGGCATGCACCACCACACCCAGCCTTTAAGATTTCTTTTTAAAGAAGCACATACACAGACACACAAAAATTATGATACCCATTCATGTACAAACAAAATTCCTAAATACTTGCCAGTAAAATTCTCCAGTGTTATTATATAATGTCTAATTTGAGTTTAAATAAGGCATAAAATTCTTTATTATGATACACACTATAGTCAGTGTGTTGAGAATATTCATGTGCTTTCATTTGAAAATGTGGAACTCCAAACAAAGAACTTGCCTGTGTAGTGTTTTGGTTCTGTTTGGGGGGGTTATTTATTGGTTTGTTTTGTTGTTGGTTTTCTTCCCTAATTTAGGAAGTCATTAAAATTTTAAGTAGGGATAAGTACCAAAGATAACTCTTTCTTGGAACTCTTCGAAACAGATAACAGTTAAGTTCTGGTTCTGCATGATCTTTTTACACCTTTCCTACATCTGCAGATGGCGAACAGGATGGAACAGCTGGAAGCATGGATGCTTCTACCCAGGGTTTATTGGAAGGAATTGGGCTAGATGGTGACTCATTGGCTCCCATGGAGACAGATGAACCTACTTCTTCAGATTCTAAGGGCAAATCAAAAATCACGCCAGCCATGGCTGCGAGAATTAAGCAAATCAAGCCATTGTTGTCAGGTCAGTGATTCTCTACTTTGTACTCCCTTTTGTAGGTTTCAGAGCTGTAATAATCCTCAAACAAGTTTTGTGACTCACTTTCACATGTATTTTGTTACGTTCCTACTATGTTATATTCCCTATACTAGTTGCTTAAGGATATGCAAAGGAGAAAATTCTTTCCTTAGGCACTGCCTATCTCCTCTCTGTTTTTAAATTCCTTCCCTTGTGTTCATGCAAGTTTCACAAATAGTTTCTGTTCCTATGAGTCTAGTGAAATGTCTCACTAAGGAACTTCCTCATTGCTAAGTGTGTAGCATGATAGCTGACCCACTTTCTGCTTCTAGAAATAATACTTGCAATGGTATTTGTATGATTAAGCTCTCATAATTAACTGTGTAGTTAGATCACCAGACTCTTGCTGTCTTTGAACTGCCTTTGAACTGCTTCGCTATCTGTTCTTCTGAAAGCAATATGAGAAAGTAATTGTAAACCTATTTCAATGCATTTTCTTATTGATTTAAATTCTTTAGTTTTTTTAGAAAAAAAAAGTTTTTAATGTGTGTGAGTATTGTGCCTGCACATGTAAGTGCAACTATGTCACACAGTGCCTGTGGATGACAGAATAGGGTATCTGATCCCCTGGAACTGGAATTATAGACAGTCATAAACTGCCATGTGGGTACTGAATACTGAACAGAGCACTCAACTACTGAGCCATCTCCCCAACCCCTAAATTCATTAGGTTTTAAAATATTTTATTTATTATTTTTATTTTATGTTACGAATGTATTGCCCTGCATGTGTGTAAGTGCACCCATGTTATGCAATGCCCATGGAGGAAGGCATCAGATCCCCCTGGAACTGAAGTTATGGACAGCTGTTAGCTACCATGTGGGTGCTGGGAATCAAACCCGGTTCTTCTGCAAGAGCCGTCAGTGCTCTTAACCGCTGAGTCATCTCTCCAGCCCCAAAATTCATTAGGTTTTAAATCTCACCTCTCTGCAGGTCTCTTATGAATTTGAGGAATGCCAAGACTGCACAGTGAGAAGACCCTGTCTTTTTTTTTTTTCATTTGATTGTCAGACTCTGAGTGTGTCACAACCTCCAGCTAAGCAGTGTACAAATCTTTATAGCTGGAGATAGCACAGTGGGTAAGATAGCTTGTATATGAAGTATGAAAGCCTGAGCTCAAATCCTCAGCACACACATAAAAGATAGGCATGGTTTTACATGACTGTAACCCCACCATTGGGGGCAATAGACAGGCGAATCTCAGGAGCCCACTGGTGTCACCCAGCCTTCCTAACTGAAACCGTAGCTTCTGGTTCAGTGAGAGACCCTGTCTTAAGGGAATAAGGCAGGCACAGTGATAGACAAAAATACTTGATGTTCTCCTCTGGCCTCCAAATGTATATATGCATATGGATACATATATACAAATGCCACAAACCCAGTAATAGTCACTATAAAAGTATAAAAGTGCAGGCTGCAGAGGTGGCTTAGCGGTTAAGAGGACTTGCTGTTCTTCTAATTTCAGTTCTTAGCACCCATGTCAGGCAGTTGAAACTTCAGCTCCAGGGGACCCAGCACCTTTGGGCCTCTTCAGATACACATATACACACAAATAAAAAATAATGTTTAAATATCTATGTATGCGAAGAAAAGGACTGAGATGACTCAATGGGTAAAGTGCCTACTGTGTAAAGACACGTGTACCTTAGTTCAGATCGCCAACATCTACATGAAAAGCTAGGTATTTCAGTGAATGCCTGTAATCCCAGCTTTGGGATGCAGAGATGTTACGATCCTGGGGAATAATTGGCCAGCTGGTCTAGGTGAGATACGGTAAGAGACTCTCTTTCAACAAAGAAGGTAGTGAGTGGTAGAGGAAGACACATGACATCATCCTCTGGCTCCACATGCACATGTGCATTTCATATGTGCATGTGCATGCACACCAAAAATAGAATAATAGAGGAAGACATCCTGACATTGATCTCTGACCTTCACATGCATAACCATGGCTAAGCACATCTGCACACACATGTATATAATAGTATAGTACAGTACAATACAGTACAGATAATATAAACTACACAAGCACAAAACCCCCCCAAAAATGGTGGCAAAAATGTTAAAACAATATTTGGGCATATTTTTTCTTTATAAGCACTTCCTTTTACATATGTGTATGTTTTATATCTATGAGTCTTATGCCTGCATGTATGTAAGTGCACCCTTGTCGTGCAGTGCTCACAGAGAACAGAAAAGGCCACTGGGTTCCTTGGAACTGGAGTTACAGACAATTGTTAGCTGTCATGCGGGTGCTGGGATTCGAACCCGGGTCTTCTGCACGAACAGCCAATGTTCTTAACCACTGAGCCATCTCTCCAGCCCCTAATTGATTCTTTTTTGTTGGTTTGTTTGACAAATACTGAAAAGCATCTACAATAATGAGAATTTGAGGTGCTTTAAATTTCTCAGATTATTTAAGAGTCCACTTACAAAGCTTTTATGCTTTTCATGCCAACCTTTTTTCTTTTAATCAGATATTTTCTGGTCCATTTGATTAAACATTTTTGCTACTTTAAACTTATTTGTGGGCATTTTAAGAACCATTTATTTAGTAATCAGCATTTATTGACATTTTATTTCAAAGATAGTTTCAATTGATGCTTAATTTAACAGTATGAGTGCTTATCTTACTTGCCTTACACTTTTGTTGTATTACCAAATATCAGTGTACTTTTGTCTCCTGCCTTCAAAGAGCAAATTCATTCCTTACGGAACTTCCTTTTTTGATTATCCCATGGATTGACAAACCTAAGATTTTCTTAACTGTTTGTTTAAAGGAAGTTATTAGTCATAAAAATGTTGGTTCAGGGTCTGGAGAGATGGCTCAGCAGTTAAGATCACTGACTATTCTTGCAGAAGACCTGGTTCGAATCCCAGAGCACACATGGCAGCTTACAACTGTCTGTACCTCCAGTTCCAGGGGATTTGACAGCCTCTTTTGTTCTCCTCTGGCATTGTACAACACGGTACACTTACCTACATGCAGGCAATACACGCATACACATAAAAATAAGTGTTGGTCCAGCAAGATCGCCCAACTACTAAAGGCCCTTGCCGTAAATGCCCAGCGACCTGAATTCAGTCTCCAAAATCCATGTAAAGACAGAAGGCGCGAACCAACTCCACAAAGTTTTTCTGTGACCTCCATATGTATGCCATAGTGCTACACACACACACACGCACATTGCACACGCGCGCACACCATTCATGTGCGCACATACGTAATATTGCATATATAATATAATTAATCTTTAATATATAATTGACAGCATGTGCATAGCTTTATACTGTCTTCTCTGTTACAGCTTCCTCCCGATTAGGCCGAGCACTTGCTGAGCTCTTTGGACTCCTTGTTAAGCTTTGTGTGGGTTCTCCTGTCCGCCAGAGAAGGAGCCATCATGCTGCCAGTACCACTACTGCACCAACACCTGCTGCTCGATCAACAGCTTCAGCTCTCACTAAGCTTCTCACAAAGGGCTTATCATGGCAGCCCCCACCATATACACCTACTCCCCGCTTCAGGTGAGTTCCTATTTGAGATCCAGGTAATAGAATGTGGCGATAGAAATAATGTTCTGTGGGGCCGGGAGAGATGGCTCAGCGGTTAAGAGCACTGACTGCTCTTGCAAAGGACCCGGGTTCAATTCCCAGCATCCACATGGCAGCTACAAACTGTCCTTAACTGCAGTTCCAGGGGAATCAGAAGCCCTTTTCTGACCTCTGGCATTGCACACGACATGAGTGCACTCACATACATGCAGGCAATACATTCATACACATGAAATAAAAATAATAAAATATTTTCAAAAAAGAAAAAAATGTTCTGCTTAATCAGATTAGAGATCATCTCTCATTTTCTCTAGATAGCTACTGCCCTGTAAACTGTCAGGTACTTGTTTTTATTATACTTCATATGCAACATGTAAATTTCATGTTTAACTTGCGGTTAAACTGCATTTCAGGAACTTTTTAATTCTTTATTGGGTGGTATTGCCTAGATGGTCTAATCAGTCTGTTACTTCAGTGCTTTGTTACATTTTGCTTTTGGCTTTTTTGTGGATTTCTCACTGTTTTTGTGTCTATCTCAGAAATGGTTTGTTTGTTTTTTCCTTCTTCCACCCTCTTTTAGGCTGACATTCTTCATCTGTTCAGTTGGGTTCACATCTCCGATGCTGTTTGATGAGAGGAAGTATCCTTACCACCTCATGCTGCAGAAATTTCTCTGCTCTGGAGGACACAATGCTCTTTTCGAGTAAGGATAATTTGCTTCACAGTGAATCATTTCTTGCAGTTTAGTCTTTCCTACATGCCTTAGCAGCTCACCGCTTTCTAAGTCACTTACCCTGTGACGGATATATAGAGCTAGATAGCCACTAGTTAGGAACCAGCCATGTATATCTTCATTTTCCTCAGAAGGTAGTATTTAATCTATCCTAAAAATGTTCGTAAGAGTCTCTACTTTTTCTCATTTGGCTTATTAGTTGTGATACTGTTTTTCAAATAGACCTGTCTTTTTCTATTTCTCAATACAATAAGGCTTTTTTCTTTGTTTGGTCAAAAGATTTTAAGACAAGCTTCACCAGATTGGATGAGGTTTTTTTTTTTGGTTTTTTTTTGTTTTTAAAGAAAAAAGCTAATAAATAATAAAGAGGAGATAGATGTATGACCAGTGTAGTTATTGGCAACCTTTTAAATCTAAGTTCTCCCTCATCTAATATACTAGTTTAATATTCTTTCCCCATGTTTGGTCTTCCTTGTATTCAGAACATTCAACTGGGCTCTGTCCATGGGAGGAAAAGTTCCTGTTTCTGAAGGATTGGAACATTCAGACTTGCCTGATGGCACAGGGGAATTCCTGGATGCCTGGCTTATGCTTGTGGAAAAAATGGTAAATCCTACCACGGTGCTTGAATCTCCACATTCACTGCCTGCCAAATTGCCTGGAGGGGTCCAGAACTTTCCACAATTCAGTGCCCTCCGCTTCCTTGTGGTAACTCAAAAAGTGAGTATTTCACATTCTAAAACCAAGGGAAAGTGATTTATCAGGCTAACTGAACAGCTCCCACTTCGTTTTAGTCTGTAATGAAATAGGATTATTGAAGAACAAATGGAATTCTATTCCTGGGTGGGGTTGTTTACAAAAAGGAATGAAGACCATAGGAAGTTTCCATGATATAAGCATATGAACTATAAACTTCTGATTGGATTGAATGCCTGTACCACTCATGCTTCATTAATCTTCCTTAGTGCTCTCAGTGCTAGTCTGAGATTTTGTTGTTGAAACTGACTCACTGTAGAAAGAGTGTCTGTGGGTCATCTTCTTTTTCCTTCTGGGTCTTTGAATTAAAGAAAGAATGATTTTCATACATTTTTCTTTCAAATAACTTACAGGCAGCCTTTACTTGCATCAAGAACCTGTGGAACCGGAAACCCCTAAAGGTATACGGTGGGCGAATGGCAGAGTCTATGCTGGCCATTCTGTGCCACATTCTCCGAGGAGAACCTGTGATTCGAGAGAGACTGAACAAAGAAAAGGAGGGGTCTCGAGGTGAAGAGGATGCAGGGCAAGAGGAAGGTGGCTCCCGCAGGGAACCTCAAGTCAACCAACAACAGCTGCAACAGGTAGGGAGCTAGTCTTAAAATCCAGGCCCTGCACTTTGCGCCTAATAAGAATATAATGCTCATAAATTTTGTGTTTTGTGATAGCATCTCACTGCATAGGCAATGCTGGCTTCATTCAGAATTCTCCTACCTCATCCTCCCAAGTTCTGAGGTTGCAATATCTACCTATCTTGCTTGGTGAATTTTCTATGCTCGCATACTGCTAAGTGCTTAGTTCTATTAACCTATTATTATTAGAAAGAAGGGTGTGGTCCCAAATGCTGTGTACTGGTAATCGATGTGTGTCCTTATAATCATGTTAATTATATGATTCTCAGAAGCCTGCTAAGAATATTCTTTCTAGGCAGGCTATCCTCAACTACTTTTCTGGTTAAAGCTATAGAGCATAGATTGAAACATCAGTCACCTACAGAACTATATCACTTTATTTTTAAAATATTCTGTTTATTTTTCATTTTATGTGCATGAGCATTATTGCCTGCATGTATATAGGTACACTTGGGTCGTGCAGTGCCCACAGAAGTCAGAAGAGGACTTCAGATTCCCCTGGACCTGTATTTATGGACAGTTGTTAGCCAATAGGCCCTCTGCAAGAGCAGCCAGTGCTCTTAACCATGGAGCCAACTTTCCAGCCCCCTATTTCACTTTCAACTAAATGTTTAAGCAACATGTTGAAAATTGGATATTAGAAGTGGGAGGATAAAGAAGCTTAAGTTCCTACCAATTTAGTTTCAAAGAGTTGTTTTTGAGATAGGGTCTCCATGTAGCCCCAGCTGACCTGGAAGTCACTATGTAGACCAGGCTGGCCTTGAACTCACAGAGATCCACCTGCCTCTGCTTCCTGGGTGCTGGAACTAATGGTGTGGCACCACCACACTCAGCTTCAAAGAGTATTTGTTTAGCACCCACTTAATCCAGTTAGTGCTGATCATATGCACATGGGTGAGGCGCTATCCACTCAAGCATTGGCAACTCACTGGTGGCCACACTCACTATGAAAAGTTTTTGTCCCTTCCCCAGCAACCATCAACTACCAGTAGCTCCTCAAGTAGGGGTGAGGCCCAAGAGTCCCTCCCCTATCCATGCTGAAATTTTGATTGGCCTGATCTTGTGCGGGTAACCACAGTTGCTGCGAACTCGTGTGCAATTGCTCTGTCGTGTCCAGAAGACAGCATTTTACAGTACGCCTTCCCATCTTCCAGCTTTTGTTTTTTTCGGGGGCCCCTCTTGATGATGTTACCTGAGCCTGGAGGCAAGGGGAGTTTATTGTGGGCTAAGCACTTATTTTCAGCGCTTTGAGTAGTACTAATCTATATGTTTAGAAGGCAGTTTGACAAAATTACCATTTACCAAATCAATAGTAGGTTCTACTCTATGACCTATGAGTTCTCCAGCCATGGGGTTTTGACCAGGTGCACAGTTACACCAGGAATGAATTCCCTTCTGTGCAGCAGGCCCCAAATCCAATCAGAAAGCATTTGGTTTCCCCCATAACTGTTGTATCAGGTTGATTTTATGGGCCCATTGCTGGGTAATTCCACTGATGAGTTTTCTCCCTCAAGAGGCCTGCATAGCAGCACCTTCCAGTGCTATGAAAGCCAGCCAGCAGGGAAGAAGTTTCCAGATCATTTTCAACTTGATTTCTCTATGTCTTGTAACCAAAGTATGTTATGTCTTTAGCAATAGAGTTGTGGTTCGCAATCAAGAGCAGTGGGTATAGCCTGTTGTTTAAAGGGCCTCTGAGAATTCCCTAACTAATAAATCTTAGAGGGTATCCCATGTCTGGCACTGAGAGTTAATAACCTATGCTTTCTGGGAGCAGCATTGATCACCCATGCAGGGTACCTCCATTTGTCTTCCTCAAATTTTTGTATATTAATATTACCATGCCATGGAGGCCCTGTTGAACACCAGCACAATGGAACAAGCCACAGAGTACCTTTTAACCCACCCTCCTCCAATAATAGGAGTTGTTCAGGTGAGTTGACACAGGAGTCCTAATTAATGTCTTGTAAAATATACATCTGTATTTTTTATTATGAAATCAACAGACACTCACTTAAAAGTTTGAGAAATAAGTAAAATTTGTTTTGTCTTTTTGAGACAGTCTCCCTGTAGCCCCAGCTGGCCTGGAACTCACTATGTAGACCAAGCTGACCTCGCACTCACAGAGATTTGCCTGCCTCTGCCTCCCAAGTGCTAAGATGTGCACCACCGTACCAGGCATAAAGTATTCTTTTAAAAGCATTATAATTTCACTACATAGTTGTCTACTTTTAGTCACTTTGTTCTATGCCTAATTTTTAGATCTTTACTTGTATTATTCTCATTCAAGAATTGTTTTGTTACCTACTTTTCTTGAGTGTTAATTTTCTTGTAGTTTGGTGCCAGAAAACTGCTGTAATGTTTGACTCTTACAGATCTACCAAAGAGAAAGGATCATTCATGTTACCTTATTGCCCTGGCTTATAAATACTCATTCATGTAAACTTAAGTTATTCTTTTTTTTATATTTTTATTTCTCTGCTAATGTTGTACTAAGCTCTTGCATGCTTTTTATAGCTCATGGACATGGGTTTCACAAGAGAGCATGCCATGGAGGCCCTGTTGAACACCAGCACAATGGAACAAGCCACAGAGTACCTTTTAACCCACCCTCCTCCAATAATAGGAGGGGTTGTTCGGGTGAGTTGACACAGGAGTCCTAATGTTCCAGGGCATTAATTTGGCTGCCAGATAAACTACTTACTTTGATATTCCTCCATTTCCTGTGCCAATATTTACTTGATGTACTAACTCTGAAAGCTTCCTGTTCCTGAGTCATGCAAATTACTGGCTTTGTTTGCAGAAAAATTCTTACTATACCTAGTTTTTATTGTGTTTTTACCCATTGTTCTTATAGTGACCAAGTAAGCCTTAGTTAGGTTTAGTTGGAGAGAGCAATATCTTGAGATTCTTCTTCTAATATTCTGATTTCTTGTTATCTGAGGATTGTTTGTTGACTTTCTTATTTTCGGTGTGTGTAGTCATTAGATTTTTCTGTTGTCACTTTGTAGGATCTCAGCATGTCCGAGGAGGACCAGATGATGAGAGCAATTGCTATGTCTCTGGGACAGGATATTCCCATGGATCAAAGAGCAGAGTCACCTGAGGTAACTAAAACATGGCATTTAAAGAACCTTCTCCCATTAATTTTAGTATTTCTGTGTACTCTGGAGATTAAAATCTAAAGAAAGATAAGGGAGTACTTGTTTACCTCAGCATTATAAGATCCAACATTGAGCTACCTTGTATTGAGCTGAATGAAGCTTTAGATGAAGCATGAGTCTTAATTGTCAGATAAGAGACCCAAAATGTAGCTGGTAGTACCAATAGTCCAAACTTGGCTATGAATTCCTGGGTAAGGTTACATGAATTTGCCGCACCAGGGGAAAATAATGGGTAGGATCTAAAGACGACTTGGTAGCGAGGTAGTGCATTGGATATTGTGAATAATTGGCAATGCTTTTGGATATTGGAGGCATCCTTCTCTCACGGTTTCCCTGTCTTACATTTACCTTTGTAAATGCCATTATATGTCCCTTTCGTTCTTATTTTTTCCTTTTTTATTAAATTTTTGCAAATTTTGTGCAATTTTTGATTCCCTTTTCCTGTCTACACCCCTTGCCCAATTTCATGTACTCAATTACATTATATATATATATATATAAGGCCTATTTGAAAGTTGGAGCTGTTTGAGAAGGTAGATGTTTTTCATGCACTAAGACAATTACACATTCTTAGCATCTCAGTTTTTTCGTCTTGTACTTCTGGCATATTTTGTCACTCTTCTTCTCTGCCTCCAGGAAGTTGCTTGCCGGAAGGAAGAAGAAGAACGGAAAGCTCGGGAAAAACAAGAAGAGGAAGAAGCTAAATGTCTGGAGAAGTTCCAAGATGCTGACCCATTGGAGCAAGATGAGCTCCATACTTTCACAGATACAATGTTACCAGGCTGCTTTCATCTTCTTGATGAGCTGCCTGATACAGTATACCGTGTGTGTGATCTGATCATGACAGCCATCAAACGTAATGGAGCAGACTATCGGGATATGATATTGAAACAGGTAGTCAATCAGGTAAGCTCTCAAGGTACCAGAAGTCCTCTGGTTTTGAATTCTTTGATTGCAATCTGGCTTTGCTTTGTTTTCTACTATGGTGAATTTACCTATGAAAAACAAAGCTTTCTTTTTGTAGTTAATCTATGAGGTTCTTCTAAAATGTCCAAAACGTCTGTATTAACAGAATAAATTATTTTTTACCTCCTATGTAACAACTTATGACCCAGTGTTTGTCCTTTTTTTTTTTTAGTGTTTTTTTCCCTCATAAAATTAATGTATCATAGTTTTTAAAGTGGAATGAGAAAGAAATTATCCTAAATTTCCACATCTAGATATAGACACATGACATTTGGTTGTGTTTCTTTATAACTTATTTTGTCTATCTATGTATTTAAATCATTAGTATTTTTAGGTGTAGAGCTTCCATTGTAGATGTGTCACTTAAGATTGGACATCTCACGAACACTTACTCTCTGCATGTGGAACTCTGTTCTAGTCTGTTATTTGTTCTTTGGTGAGTGGTGATTAGGATACTTCTCTGTAAATATAAGTGTTCATATTTAGCATACACTGAGAAATTAAACTGTCTATGGATGCGACAGATGTAGGGTTTTCTTTAGGATCTATGAGCTCCAGCCATTTACAATTTTTTTAATTTAGTATTTCTGTTTTATGTGTATGAATGTATTGCCTGCATCTGTGTAAGTGCACCCATGTTATACAATGCCTGCCTCAGAGGTCAGATGAATGTGTCAGATCCCCTGGAACTGGAGTTACAGATGCTTGCTAGCTGCCGTGTGGGTGCTGGGAATATAACCCAGGTCCTCTGCAAGAGCAGCCAGTGCTCACCTAAGTCACATTGAATTGCAAGCGTCCACATGGTAGAAGGAAAGAATGACTCCTTTAAATTGTCTGCATACACATGCACACAAATATTATAAATTTTACAGGTTGTTAAGCTTAAGTATTCATTAGTGTTTATGCCTTCTTTTGATGCAGACATTAAATCCCTATGTTAGTTAGGTTGATACTTAACATTCAGTGAATATGTTGGGAATGGAGGAAGTATATTTTCATAGACCTCAGATTACTCTATGACTTGGCCACTTTTCTGTTTTTTCTAGGTGTGGGAAGCTGCTGATGTATTGATCAAAGCTGCTCTTCCTCTAACAACAAGTGACACAAAAACTGTATCAGAATGGATCAGTCAGATGGCCACCCTGCCCCAGGCTTCCAATTTGGCCACTAGGATCTTGCTTTTAACGCTACTTTTTGAGGTAAGATTTAGACCTTTTGGCCCCTATAATTCATTTATCAAGGGGTTAGCCAACACTTACCATGTAAAACATGGGGGGGAAAGTACGTGAGTCTTCAATTTCCAGTAGTCTAAAATGTGCATAATGAAGTGCAAAATGCAGGGATCTGTATTACATGAATGCTACCAACAATTTTGAGTTCATGGAGTTCATACGTATCATTTCTGAGTAATGCAAGAAGGGCTTCTTAAAGTATTGAATTGGCCAACATTGACCTGGCCTCCATGCACATGTATATATGCTACCTCACCTACACACATTCACTATATACCCCCAAAAAGGTGTCATGTTGCAATCAAAGGGGCATTTAAATGTGATTATCATGGTGGTCATGGAATACTGAGGAAGCCTAACTAGCAGCTGCAAATGGGGTAATTATGAAAATTAGATATTCTCCTCTCTTTCTTTTTTTTTTCTTTTTGAGACA
Source organism: Nannospalax galili (assembly GCF_000622305.1). Classification (NCBI taxonomy): domain Eukaryota; kingdom Metazoa; phylum Chordata; class Mammalia; order Rodentia; family Spalacidae; genus Nannospalax; species Nannospalax galili. The sequence goes on from NW_008352653.1 coordinate 1,219,658, forward strand.
GAATTTCTTTGTAACCCCAGCTGGCCTGAAACTCAAAAAGACCCACCTGCCTCTGCCTCCCAAGTGCTGGAATTAAAGGCATGTGCCACCACACCCAGCTAGGATATTGTCAGTTTTAATTTAATTATAAAGAATCGGACTTCTTTCTCTACCTGATGAGTTATCAGATTATTCAAACAAAAGAGTAGTTTGGACAAGATATGTTACTAGTCCTATCATAAGAAATTGAAGGCATTTGATCTTCTACATGTTCTTCATTTGTAATTCATCCTGTTTATTAAAACACACCTGAACTTAACTGGCACTACAGCAACTTGGAAAATGAGTCTCGTATATATGTCACACTGCCTTAGAACTTCCTTTTAGGATAGAAGTGATAATTATTATATTGTTTTTAGAATAGATACGTATGAGAGATTTCAAAGAACTGAGTGTTTCTAGTCCTCAGTAACATTATAATATAAGGAAAAGTACCTTGTATAGGCTCCATCTGAAAACAGTCACAAGTAATTGTCTTTCTTCTAGTCCTTTTCCATTCAAATGACTGGGTAAGATTACTTTATGGCTGCTTTACCTTTATCATGTATACAGTATTCTGTCTATCACATGCTCTTTATTTTCTCTAAATAACCCCATCTTTATTGAGCATTCACCTCAGTTTTATTTTAAAAGCAACACTTTAGTGCAACTGCATTAAGAACCACCATTTCTAGCCAGGTGTGGTGTTGCAGGTCTTTAATCCCAGCACTCAGGAGACAGAGGCAAGCAGATCTCTATGACTTTGAGTCTAGCCTGAACCTGGTCTTTGTAAAAGTGAGTTCCAGGCCAGCTAGTGCTACACAGTGAAAACTTGTCTCAAAAAGGAAGAACCATTTCTGTTTCGTTTATGCCATCTTCTTTGCAGCAATCCAAACACTTGTACAAATAACTAAATCAGTAACTGTACAGTTTCAGTGTAAGTTGGACTGCGCAGCCTATGTGACCATCCCTAATGATATAAAAAGCCATTTTGATATTAAGCACATATTTAATCTGCTAGTATGATGGGTGGTTTCCTTTTATATCAAAGTTTCCTTAGAAGTAGAAACTATTCCCTGACTCAAAATGAACAGAAATCATGGAGATCACACAGCTAATAAGTGGTAAGAAATAGAATTTGCAGTCAACCAATTCTGTTATTGTCAACCTCTATGATCCTAATGCTTGATATATTGTCTAAAAATTTGTATCTTTTTTTTTAAATTAGGAATTGAAGCTACCTTGTGCCTGGGTGGTTGAGTCAAGTGGCATCCTTAATGTCCTAATCAAGCTCTTAGAAGTGGTTCAACCATGCCTACAGGCTGCTAAGGAACAAAAGGAGGTCCAGACCCCAAAGTGAGTGGCCCTATATCTATCCTGGTTCCACTTCTGTCCTGAAACAGAGGTGCTTGGGCTTAGGCCTAAGTTCCTTTCCTGAGTCTTATATGGGTCAGATTTTTAAGTGTTTTTATAGTTAGTTCCAAAATAGCTGACATTTCCCCAATTTAAGCAGGTTTCTGGCTTTCCCTAAGTAAATAATTTATTTTTAGGTGGATCACCCCAGTGTTGCTCCTTATTGATTTCTATGAAAAGACAGCCATCTCATCAAAAAGAAGAGCCCAAATGACTAAGGTATGTAAAGTATAATTAATGTCTATGGTTGACATGATTTTTTTTTTTTTTTTTTTTTTTTTTTTTTTTTTTTTTGTCTTTTTGAGACACGGTCTCTTCTGTAGCTCCAGTTGTCCTACAACTCACTATGTAGATCAGGCTAGCCTTGATCTCAGGGAGGTCCACCTCTGTGCTGTAATTAAAAGGTGTGCACCACCACACCTGGCTGATTTCTTTTCTTGAGCTGAGAGTAGACCAGAAGAAACTAGGGGGGAAGTGAAGAAATGTTAAGTTCTATGAGTAAAATATAGTTCTCTGGAGGGAGTAGCTGGGTTTTCTCCCCCCCCTCCAAATTTTTTTATTGCGTTTTTGTGCATTTCATATAATAATGAAATTTAGGCCCCCTCCCACGCACCTCCCCCCCCTTCCCAGTTTCAGGTGTTCTGTCATATGTTAAGTCCTGTCTGGTCAAGCATTAGTATACAGATGTCCCTTCATGCAAGTTCATCCACTGGAGTCTAGTTAGCCTATCTAGAGTCACTCCCTTCAAGAGGATCTACTCTCCGTTACCCCACAGTTACCATTTGCCAGTAGGTCCTTGGCTAAGGGCCAGCTGCCCGTTTCCCCCATTCTATGCTGGATTTTTGTCTGTTCTTTTAAATGGAGAGTTCAAATTATTTCTTTGTAGAGTCTCTTGGTAAATGCTTCAAGAACTTAACCCTGGAATTCAGTGTAACCAGGAGTATGCTCTGTTGCTACATCAAGGGCTGGGTAGGCAATAATCCCTCTAAAACTAAAGTCCCCTGAGATGAAGAGTACAATATTCTTCCTTCTTAGAAACCAGATTTGTGTTTCAATATATTTCTTATGACCGTGCTCCTTTGGGGGGAAAATTGGAAACAAAGGGAAAGGAGGTGGTACAAGACAAGAAAATCAGTAATTTTTCTAGATAGGGAGATACTAAGCAATGGGAAAACAAAACATATATGAAAGCATCTCTGAAATTTACTAAATGTCCTGTATGTTTCTTTTTTCTGTGTTAGTTTAAGCAATGAATACTGCTAGCCAGTATTTTGTTTAGCAGTCAACCTTGAAAGAGATAACAAAGAAATTTTATTTGTTTACATTTAGTACCTACAGTCCAACAGTAACAACTGGCGCTGGTTTGATGACCGCTCTGGGCGTTGGTGTAGTTACAGTGCCAGCAATAACAGCACTATTGATTCTGCTTGGAAATCTGGTGAAACAAGTGTACGATTCACTGCAGGCCGAAGAAGATACACCGTCCAGTTTACTACAATGGTGCAGGTACATGTTCAACTTACAGTGTAAACTTTTTGAAAAGCAGGGACTGTATTCCATATACAATTTGCTTTGTTTCTTTCTGAACCAGGAATCCTATCATGTTCGCTTCTAAATCACGTGTAATTGTCAAAGAACTGAGTTTTTCTTATCTTTGGTTAGGCCGTAGGTCTGTAGTAGTTTGATAACTGTCCTTCCTTGAAATTATTTTTGTATATATTCAGGCAAGATTTAGAGGCTGTTTAGTGGTTAAGAAATGGTATCTGCTCTTTTGGAAAGTTTAGAATTTATGGCATATCTTTATGTCTGCTACTTTTCCTCCAGATACCTTTGGCTTTTCTCTTTATACATTGTAGAGATGGAATAAATTGCTATAGTTACTTTCTATTGTAGCATTTTGCTTTGAAGGCCTCCACTTCACACCTCTATGATTGTGTTTTTGGTAGAAATTTTTTTCTTTTGCCTCTTTGAATTCTTAGGTTAATGAAGAAACAGGGAACCGAAGGCCTGTGATGCTAACTCTCCTCAGGGTACCGCGACTGAATAAAAACTCAAAAAGCAGCAATGGACAGGAACTAGAGAAGACACTAGAAGAAAGCAAAGAAATGGATATCAAACATAAAGAAAATAAAAGCAATGGTATGAACTGTTCATTTTGAATCTTTTTTTCTTGAGATGATGGAGGTTTGCTATGTAGCCCAAATCATCCTCAAATTCTTACAGTCTCACCTCAGCATCCCAAGTAGCTTGGGTTATAGGTGTTTATCACTGTACCCTACTTTAAGATTGATTTGATGATGATGATGATGAAAGTATGGGTTTCTGCACATGCATGCAGTGCCCATAGAGGCCAGAAGATGGCATCAGGTTCCCTATAGCTAGAGTTAATAGGCAGCTTGGGAGCTGCTTGACATGAGTGCTAAGAACCAAGCTTGAGTCTTCTACAAAAACAGTATGTCCTCTTAACCACTGAGCCATCTCTCCAGCTTCCGCATTTTGCATCTTTAAAAGTGTTTTACCAGCTGGGAGTGGTGGCACACGCCTCTAGTCCCAGCACTTGGGAGGCAGAGGCGGGTGGATCTCTGTGAGTTCAAGGACAGCTGGGGCTACAGGAAGACCCTGTCTCAAAAAGACCAAAAAAAAAAAGTTTTACCTAGATGCCGGGCGTGGTGGTGCACGCCTTTAATCCCAGCACTTGGGAGGCAGAGGCAGGCAGATCTTTGTGAGTTCAAGGACAGCCTGGTCTACATAGTGAGTTCTAGGACAGCTGGAGCTACAAGGAGACCCTGTCTCAAAAAAGACAGAAAAAAAAGTTTTACCTAAAGCTACCTAGTATGCATTTATGGTTTAAGAGCTAGCCAGTTTCATGACAAACTCTTTCCAAGGAGCAGTAAGAGATATAATAGTCTTTATGCTCACCTTTTCCTCTGGTCTTAGAATTGGGTCTGCTTTTCATAATAGGGCCCAAGTGATTGGCTTAAGCTCATGCCTTTGGAAGAAGTATGAGATGAAATATCAAATTATCTACACCATTATTTTCACATTCATAGATAATCCCTTGGCCCTAGAGAATACAAACACTGAAAAAGAGGCTAGCCTGGAAGACACAAAAACTGGGGAGATCCTGATCCAGGGCCTGACGGAAGATATGGTGACAGTTCTAATCCGAGCCTGTGTGAGCATGCTGGGAGTCCCTGTGGACCCAGACACTTTGCATGCTACCCTTCGCCTCTGCCTGAGGCTCACCCGGGACCACAAATATGCCATGATGTTTGCAGAGCTAAAGAGTACACGCATGATCTTGAATTTGACCCAGAGCTCAGGCTTCAATGGGTTTACCCCCCTGGTTACCCTTCTCTTAAGACACATCATCGAGGATCCCTGTACCCTTCGTCATACTATGGAAAAGGTCAGTATTTTTGTGTCAGTTGCTAATCTTTACATCATATTTTTGTTTTCCTGGTTCTTTGAACAGAAATCTGGAACTTGGTATCTATCACTTAATGAGTATGCCTAGCAAGTTTCCCAGCATCCTAGGAAATTTGATTATGTTACTGAGTGACATTTTTTTAAATGAGAAAATATCTTTTGTTTTTCTACATGTAGTTTTATTCTAGTCATGTCTGGCAATCTAGCACGCACACCACAGACATTGCATATGTGAGTATGTCAAGCACATGCAGAAGACAGAGCAGGTTGTCTTCCTCTGTCACTCTCCACTTTATTGCCTTAAGACTTGGTCTCACTGAACCAAAAGCTCTCTGTTTCAGCTAGGCTGACCGGTCAGTGAAGTTTCTGCCGTACATAGCCTTCCCCTTGTAAGCCCCCCTCCAGTACTGAGGTTATAGGTATGCCTAGCCATGCCTAGTTCTTTATGTGGATGTTGATAATTCAAACTCATCCGGAGAATGAATAGCAGCTCTTTTGCTGCGTCATCTCCCCATCACCCCTACAAACTCTTATTCTCTGTATTTTTATGTGTATGAGTGCTTTGCATGTATGTAAGTGCACCATGTGCGTGCACTGCCTGCAGAGGCCAGGAAAGGGTGTCAAATCCCTTGAACTGGAGTTAAAGATGGTTGTTAGGTGCTGAGAATCAAACCCGCATCCTCTGAAAGAAGAAAAAATCTTCTCAACCACTACCACAAACTATTGATGCTGAGCTCTAGGTATAACTTAGTGCCTTGCACTGAGTTAGACGCCACCATGCATAGATAAGAAGAATTATTTGGAATTATTTGTAATATCAAGAAACTACAAGCCCAATATCAAGCAGTAGGCACCTGTATAAATTGTGGTTTTATATAAATTACAATTATTCTGTATTTTAAAAAATGAAAATTGTAACTGACCAGGTAGATCATATCCTTAAGGATTATGGTATGCTAGACTAGATAGCATTGCAAGTTTGGTAAAAGCTTAAATACCATAAGATGTTAATTTTGTGAACATTTTGATGACAAAGGAATGTTTTCCGAAATCTGTGCCTTAAAGATCATTATTTTGTAGGAACACTTCTCAGGTGTTCACCTGAAAACCTGTTTTCAAAACATTATACTTAGGGGTCATAAAAATATATACTTCAGATTTTGAATTATTTATAATCTGTCATGTACTATGATAGGCGTTTTAACAGTTACCCATTGTAAAAATCAAATAATATGTCTATATGTTTTAGGAAATTAATCATTGGAAGAAATGACAGAATATATAATTACAAAAATACAATGTTTACATTAAGACCACTGCAGAGGTAGAAGGCAAATATCTTATTCATGAAAGCTTTTCCTCCAGTTACTATTAAGAATTTCCTGTTCTCCTACCAAATTCTTGTCAACAGATATCATATGACTATTAATAGACTTCAGCTCCATTTTTCTTCTGTTTTACATTATTTCTCACAGTGTTATAGTGTTGCAATATGCATTTTTGTGCTTGCCTTTATTTTTTTTAAGATTGTTAGTCTTAGGAATTCCTAGAAATCAGATTTTCAAATCTATTGTCTACAATGTATGGACAGGAGACAGCCCAATTGGGGAAGAGCCAACTACATGCAGTCAGAATTTGGACTAAAACTCAAAATGTTAAAACTTAACAAAACTTATAAATGCTGAGATTATTTATAGATCCTTATTGGATGAAAGGGAACCTTTAAAAAAAATTAAGTATAAAATTGAAGCTGGGAGATAGTGGGAACCAATGGAAGATCAGTGGCCGTTGATAAAATTGTGTTGCCAATTTATCATCTAAGTTGATAAAATTGTGTTTGCCAATACCCATTGAAGTTGTGGGTATGGAGAGCCTAGTATACTCTTATTTTTGATAGGACTGGAAATTGTAACAACCACATTGGAGGGCAGTTTGGTACTGTTGGCTTAAGATAGTCTTTTTATCTAGAAATATTATGGCTGAGAATTTGCCTTATGACTAACATCAGTTATGCCAGCATGCATAGACAAGAGTATTTATTTGGAATTTGAGTATTTACTTGGAGTATCAAGAAACTACAAGTCTTTTAACATTAAGCAGTAAACAACTGTATAAATTAGGCTTTTAGCCAGGCATGTTGGTGCATGCCTTTAATACCAGTACTTGGAGGCAGAGGCAGATGGATCTCTGTGAGATCAAGGCTAGCCTGATCTGCATAGTGAGTTCCAGGCCTGCTTGGGCTGTAGGGGAGATCCTGTCTCAGAAAGACCAAAAAAAAAAAATTATAGCTTTATATAAATTAAAACCGTTCTCCCGGGCGTGGTGGCACACACCTTTAATCCCAGCACTTGGGAGTCAGAGGCAGGCAGAGCTTTGTGAGTTCGAGGCCAGCTGGGGCTACAAAGAAACCCTGTCTCAAAAAAACAAAAAAAAAAGTTCTGTATTTAAAAATGAAACTTATAACTTGCTAAGTAGACCATAAATCCTCAAGGGGTTTAATATTCAAGACTAGATAGCATGGCTAATTTGGTGTAAACACCAAAAGATGTTAATTTGTGAACATTTTGATGACAAAGGAAACAGTCCATAAAGTTTGATATCTCCTGTAGCTGTCATTATTTCCGACTACTGATTGGCTGAGGCATAAAGAAAATGTTTAATTTTCTTACACTTGAAGTGTGTGTCTGTTACATATTTTGAACCGTTGTGATTTAAAATTGAAACATGGGGCTGGAGCAATGGCTCAGCGGTTAAGAGCATTGACTGCTCTTGCAGAGGACCCGGGTTTGATTCCCAGCACCCACATGGCAGCTACCAACTGTCCTTAACTCCAGTTCCAGGGGAATCTGAAGCCCTTTTCTGACCTCTGGCGTTGCATGACACAGGTGCACCTCACATATGTGCAGCCAATACACTCATACCTATAAAAATAAAAATAAAAATTATTTTTAAAAATAAATTGAAACATTTGGGAAAGCTAGAGCCAACAGTTAAATGTGGAAGCTATATGGCACCTGTGGTCCAGATATATTTCCCAATTTCTATTATGATCATAAGCTCTCCGGTGTAAGAATTGATCATTTTGAGGTCTGCAATAGGTCAATAATAGCTTATATGTATTAAAGCTAAATTACTGTGTGGGGAGGGAAGATAGGAGATGGGGTGATAGTTCTGTGATAGCAGGAAAAGCAAGGAATTCTGAAGGGATCAGAATACTCTATGGAAGAAAAGCACCAAAGTAAAGGACACTTATTTCTCTTTGATTGCTCTAAGTAGTATTTATCAAATTTTTGGTAATTCTCTAGACTTAGCACACTAACTATGACCTGAATAAAATCCAGAAAGACCTGACTAGAATAAAAACTTGAGTTCCAAGCAATTCAAGCATGGTTTCCCAAGTACTTGTATTCATCCTCTTTACCTAGGAATAAAGGTGGAATAGGATGATGGTCTGAAAAGTGAGAACGCCATGTCACACTGTGTTCTTAGCTCTATGGACAATAAAAGTACTTGATATATGAGCCACGTTTTTTAATTGTGAAGGGTCTTGAAGATCAGCTGTACCTTTCTCTCAAATCTAAAGCTGTTAACTACTGTCTTGAGGCAGAGCTTGGGTAGTATTTTAATCTTTGATAATTTCCTTGACTGCATTTGCATTTTTAGAAAGTATTGTTTAATCAACAATGCTTTTTACTAGGTTGTTCGCTCAGCAGCTACAAGTGGAGCTGGAAGCACTACCTCTGGTGTTGTATCTGGCAGCCTGGGTTCTCGGGAGATCAACTACATCCTTCGAGTTCTTGGGCCAGCCGCCTGCCGCAATCCAGACATATTCACAGAGGTTGCCAATTGTTGTATCCGCATTGCCCTTCCAGCCCCTCGAGGCTCGGGAACTGGTGAGTTTCATTTGCTGCTGTTCTTTGACACACTGAAGTCTTGTTTTTTCTTAGAGATCTATAACTTGGAGAGCCTCTTTAGGCAGATGTTGACGTTGTCAAGTTGATCATTTATTTGGGTCAGTAAATTCTACAGGTACTTGCCAGTTACCAAGGACTCAATCTACTCTTCCTACAAAGAGGTCATCTTAATGTAGCACTTACTACAGTTGATGGTTTATATACATAGTGAAAATTGAAGAGCAATTAACAAATTGTGAAGTTTTTTTTTTTTATAAGACAACTGGCCTAAACTCTTCAAAAATAGTAATATGAAGGGAAAATGCAAGCATCTGTTCTAGGTTAGACGAGACTAGAGAGATAACTGCCACCACTTAAATTGGGTATCTCCATCCACTTAAAGTTTTTTAGAGAAAAGATGAATTCTATGTATGTGATAATACATCTATGTTAAATTTCTTGGGTGTATAGTCTTCAAAATTGCATGTAGACATAATTAAGGGAGGTCAGATGATAATTGTAGATGAAAAATACATAAGTGTGTATTCCACTATCCCTTCAGCTTTTCATAGGTTTATGAGGTTGTTTTACATAAAGAGTTGGGAGGGACTCTTTGTGGAGTCCCAGCTTTGTGCCTGGCCCACTAGCATTTGTCATGTATAATCTCATTTCATATTCAAAATAACCACATTTCAAGAATTTAGAAAATGGAGTTTGTTGAGGCAAAGTAGAACTTGATTTGGAAACAAATTTTCTGTAAAGTATAAAAAAACAGACTGGAGAGGTAGCTCAGCAGTTAAGAGTAGTTGCTGCTCTTGCAGAGGACCGGGGTTCACTTCCCAACAGCACATGGTAGCTAACAGTGATCCATAACACCAGTTCCAGGGGATTCGACATTCTTCTCTTGCCTCTGTGCTCATGAACATAAAAATAAATAAATCCAAGCCAGGGTGGTGGCGCACGCCTGTAGTCCTGGCCTTTGGGAAACAGAGGCAGGTGGATCTCTGTGAGTTTCAGGCCAGCTGCAGCTATAGGAAAACCCTGTTTCTAAAAAGACCAAATAAATCCTAATTTTAAAAAAAAAAAAAAAAAACATATTTCGGGGCTGGAGAGATGGCTCTGAGGTTAAGAACACTGACTGTTCTTGCATCCGACCCAGGTTCGAATCCCAGCACCCACATGGCAGCTAACAACTGTCCATAACTTCAGTTCCAGGGGATCCGACAGCCTCTTCTGTCCTCCATGGGCACTGCACGATACAGGTGCACTTAACTACATGCAGGCTTAATATTCATACACGTAAAGTAAAAATAATAAATTATAAAAAAATTTAAAAACTGATTTTTCTAGTATAAGACAAGCTTATTTTGAAAATGATCTAGTTTCCTAAGCTCTAATGTATTACACAATCTCCCTTCTGGATACTACTTTGTAACTAAGTTTAGATACCAGTTCACTATTGTCTGATTTTTCTTTCTCATTTTGGCCTAGCTTCAGATGATGAATTTGAGAATCTGAGAATTAAAGGCCCTAATGCCGTACAGCTAGTAAAGACAACACCTTTGAAGCCTTCATCTCTGCCTGTCATTCCTGATGCTATAAAGGAAGTGATCTACGATATGTTGAATGCTCTGGCTGCATACCATGCTCCAGAGGAAGGTATGTGGCTAGCCAACCTTTAGAAACTGGGCCCTGGAGAAGTACATTATTTTGCCTGGGTCATTTCTACTTGCACATGGCTTAGTAAGCACTATTTGCACATTCCTGGATTAAAAAATGAGTACTCTCTACACTTCAGAAGACCCAGGTTCAGTTCCTAGCACACACATTGGGCAAGTCACAACTGCATAAGTATGACAAACTGCACATCCCTGAAGAAATACCACAATTGCCAGAGTGGTAATGAAATGAGATGATATGAAGACATTACCATATGTCTGTTATGAGAATGTATGCCATACAGAGAGGAGAATGAACCAAGATTCAATGGGTAATAATAACATAAAGCAAAATACCTTTTCAGACCACAATTCCAATCTACCTTTATTCCCAGTTAAGAGGATGCATGTAAGTACTTGGGAAAGCATTCTTGAATTGCTTGGAACCCAAGTTTGTATTCCAGTCAGGTCTTTCTGAGTTTTATTCAGGTTATACTTAGTGTGATTAAGTCTAGAGAATTCTTTTTAAAAAGTTGATGAATACTGCCTTTGCTTTGGCACTTTTCTTCCATAGAGTATTCTGATCCCTTCAGAATTCCTTGGATTTCCTGCTTTCGTAGAACTATCACCCCATCTCCTATCTTCCCTCTCCACAGTCATTTAGCCTAGCTATAGATATTTACTGGCCTCTTATTATATAGCCCTTAGCACTAAATTGTTGGTTTGGGTTTAGTGACAGTTTAGAAAAGTGAGAACCTATTAAATAAATTGCTGTAGTGCTAGTAATTAATGTTAGAATAATGAAAGCAACCATCCCCTACTAGTTGGGTAGTCATTTATCATTTAATGACAAACATACATTCTGAGAAATGCATTGGTAGATGATGTTATGTAAGCATCATAATGTGCATCTACATAAAACTTGATTATATTTCTGTTTTTCTAGCAGACAAATCTGATCCTAAACCTGGTGGTATGACCCAAGAGGTTGGCCAACTCCTGCAAGACATGGGTGATGACGTATACCAACAGTATAGATCACTTACTCGTCAGAGTAGTGACTTTGATACACAGTCAAGTTTTTCCTTAAATGTAAGTTGCTTCCAATGGTTGCGTGTTTCTTCTCCTGTTCCACTGCCCCTGTATTCTCAGTATAACTACTAAAAGAAACTTTAAAAACCCTAAAGAGTTATCTCAAGGAAACTTTAAAAGTACCAAGTTTACCCAGCACTTGGGAGGCAGAGGCAGGCAATCTCTTGTGAGTTCAAGGTCAGCCTGGTTTACAAAGCAAGTTCCAAGTCAGCTAGGGCTACAGGGAGACCCTGTCTCAAAAAGACCCAAAAAAAGTACCAACTTTAATTCCTATGTATATTTTCTGTTGCTTAAAGATGAAGACAAAAACTGAAATATCCGTGGCATTTTTATTTTCCTTGTCTTCTATTCTTGTAGTCACTGTTTATGATACCTTCCCATAAATTAGAGGGAGAATATGGTGGAAAAGTCAGCTAAAGAGAATATATAGCATACCCAGTCATTGTCCTCAAGAGGAGTCTTGCTGTTTAAAGACTATCTCTAAAATTCACTGCAGTTCAAATATTTCTTCTTCCAGAGTCAGGTCTTTGCTACAGATGGTGCCGCTACTGAGACTTCCACATCTGGACCCTCCCAAGTAGAAGGTAGTAATTTGGACTTTTTCTTATTATTTTTTGGACAATAACATGAAGAAACTGGTTGTCCTAGGCAAAGAATAGATTGGTAGGAGTAATTGTATTTGTTGGTGTTGGTAAACTTTATTGGGACTGAGTTTGGTGTTCTGCAAATACAGGGTCATGGTATGCTCAATTGGACTATAATTTCCATTTACTTGTTAATGGTTGTTGTAAGATCCCTTTTGTTGTATTCTTTAAACTAGCCAATAGTTCATTTGATAGTTTCCTTAAGCTGACTTGTAGATCTTTGGTGCCAGTGACACTATTCTAGCTATATGTTTTTTGTGGTGGATTCCTTTATCCTTGGTTAGTAAAGAGCTTTAAAATCTAATTTAGGAGATATTTAATATACTAATCTCAAGAGATGAATCTAAAATATGAAAGTAATCAGTAAAATATGGCCAATTTATTTTAATGACCTTACTGCCCAAATTAAATGTATAGTATAGGTAATGACAGTACTAGTCAAAGAAAACATCATGCCCAAGACTATACTGGGTACTACATCTGCTTTGTACCAGTTACAAGTCAACTATTGGGATGTACACATACTTCCATGAGATATAGTAGGCACCTAATATTTCCTTGTATCTAGGTGGCACAGGAGGCCAACATTTGAGCCAAATTAGATAACTCTGTACTAGGCAAGCATATGAGGACAAAGAGGTAAAAGAGGATGGATATTTAGAGAATTACTATTAGTACACAATTTCTGGAGCATTTCAGGGAATTGTGAGTGTATGAATAGTTGGGCCTTGCCTTTCCTGGTATGCTTTATATGCCACATCTGAGACCCCAGTAATCCTGCTTTGTATAAGCAGCCTAAAGTGAAAGAGATACTGTATTCTTTCTGACTTGCTCTTTTTCATTATTCCAATGTGAAATTGAGTGAGTATTTGCCTTTTTCTCAGGAGCTTCAACTCCAGAGGAGTCCCGAGATGGGAAGAAAGATAAAGAAGGGGACCGGACCTCTGAGGAAAGCAAGCAGAAAGGCAAGGGCAGCAAACCTTTAATGCCTACCTCCACTATCCTTCGTCTTCTGGCAGAGTTGGTGAGGTCCTATGTTGGTATTGCTACCCTGATTGCAAACTACAGCTATACCGTGGGCCAGTCTGAGCTGATCAAAGAGGTAATATTTCAAATTTTTGCTTAAAGTCTTATACTTCCATCATTTGGGTACCTACTGTGTGTTAGAGTCTGTTAGAAACTCATGAATGCCAACCCAGTGTTGAGATTTAAAAAGCTAAGTATTTTCCCCATCTGTGGGTAACTGCAGGAAGTAAGTTGATGAGATTTGTTCTGTTGAAAATATGTTGTTCAGTGTGGATATTGCAAAAGCAAGTCAAATTAAGACCAGTTAGGAATATTAGAAGTGTAGATCAAAATTTTACTGTGGGAGTTAAGGAGATGGTTCAATGGGTAAGCGCAGTTGGTGTACATGAGGACCTGAGTTCAAATTCTCCGCACCCAAATAAAAAGGTATTCATGACTACGTGTGCTCCTGTAACCCCAGTTCTGTGGGAGGCAGGTACAGAGGGATCCAGTTTCAGTGAAAAGCCCTTTCTCAAAGGAATGAGGCAAAGAGTGATAGATAGGATACCCAAAATACTCCTCAGACCCACATACACACACAAAAACATCTTGGTAAATTTGATGGAAAATGAATGAATAAAAGGGATATTTTAAAAATAGAAATCTAACTTGAGAGATGGCTCAGTGATTAAGAGCACTGGCTGTTCTTGCAGAGGACTCAGATTCAATTCCCAGCACCCACATGAGGGTTAACAACCAGTTCAAGGGGATCCGATGCCCTCTTCTGACCTTCATGGGCATTGCATGCCACAGTTGCACTTATACACATGCAGGTAAAACTCATACACATAAAATAAAAATTAAAAAAATATATTTAAAGATAAAAATCAATGAAACTTGGATTTGCAGGGTGAAAAGAGAAAACTGGGAGTTAATGGTGTTTCATGGTGGTGGGCAAGCAAGAAGAAAAGATTTGAAGAGATGTGGGTTTATCTATGGGGCAACTAAGTAATATGTCTAAGGAATATTGGAATAAATCAAATAAGTAACAAGGTATAGATGTTCACACTTTTACAAAGGCAATAAATATAGTAGCAGTATGAAAAATAAGAGGTAAATTTTAAATGTCCATCAGGGATGTACAAAAAAGTCATATTTTATATGGCCCAGTAAGGAATACTCTCAATGTTAGATTTTTTTTTTTTTCAATGGATTGCACTTTAAGAAACAATTCTGAGGGGCTGGAGAGATGGTCCTCTTGCAGAGAACCCAAGTTCAGTTCCCAGCACCCACATGGCAGCTAACCACCAGTCTAACTCCAGTTCCAGGGTATCTGACACCCTCCTCTGACTGCACGGGCATTGGCACAACACAGGTACACTTATACACATGCAGAAATAATTCTCGGGGCTAGAGAGATAACTCAGTGGTTAAGAGAACTGGCTGCTCTTGCAGAAGTCCTGTGTTCGATTTCCTGCACCCACGTGATGGCTGACAACTGTCCTAACTCCAGTTCCAGGGGATTCTCACGCCCTCTTCTGACCTCCACAGGCATTACACTACACGGGAGCACTTATATACATCCAGGCAATACACTCATGAACTTAAGATAAAAATAATAAATATCTTTTAAAAGAAGCAATTCTGTTAATTTCAGACATTTTCACATAATCTAGGTTGGCCTCAACTCACTATGTAGCTTGAATTTAGAATTCTCCTATTGCCACCACACAAGTGCTGGGATTATAAGCCTGCACCTACCTCGGCCAGTTTATGCAGTGCTGGAGATGGAACCTGGGGCTTGGTGCTTGTTAGACAAGTAGTCTACTAACTGATCCACATCTCCAGCCCACCAATATATATTAAATGAATGTCCAAGGAGCAATTTATTGTTCATTTAATGGGACCTTGATTTATGGATCATAATCATAATTTTGTTGTTAGTAAATAGCAAAGGGTCTGGGTGTTGCAGTGTCTTGGAAGTCATTCTATTTATAAAACTTTTCACTTAAATCCAAATTCAAAATACACAAATCCTAAGTGAATCACTAGTTTTACATGGCTATCTCCCACCTAGACTAAAAACAAGCTCACAGAAGCTGCCCCTATTAAGTGGCTTTGTATTTTATGTAAATGGAACCTTCTACTTTGAAATCTTTTTTGGTCTTTTTGAAGCAGGGTCTCCCTGTAGCCCCAGCTGTCCTGGAACTCACTGTGTAGACCAGGCTGGCCTTGAGCTCACAGAGATCCGCCTGCTTCTGCCTCCCAAGTGCTGGAACTACAGGCGTGCGCCACCACGTCCAGCTACTTTGAAATCTTTTTATCTGACTGGTTTTGCTTATCAAATTTTGAGATTCATTTTTATGTGTAGTTGGAGTTTCTTCCCATGACTGTGTGATTGTAACCATAATCTTCTGATCCATTCTACTATCAGTTAAGATCTGGGTCTTTGTGTGTTTGTAGCTATCACTATAGTGTTACTATGAAGTTATGTGCCTAAGAGTACAATTACTGAGCTCTAAAGCATGAATTTGTATAGCTTTAGTTAATGATGCCAGAAGCTTACCAGTATTTGGCCAAGTATATATTATTATTAACCGTATATGAGAGTTCTTACCATTTTACTCAGAAGCCATCACTTGATATTTTTCCATTTTACTCATTCCAGTCAGTTTGTTGTTGACCGTATTATGATGTGTTTATTGGTTCTTTGGATACTCTTGGGAAGTTGAGGTTGGTTGGTGGTTGGTTGGTGAATTGGTTGGTGAGACTTCTTTGTTGGTGGTGGTGGAAGTGGTATGTCCAAACTGACCTTAAATTCCTGGGCTTAATTCTTCCCATCTTCAACTTCCTGAATAGCTGGAACATTCATACCAATAATACCTCATGTTTTTTCATTAGACTCATATACTGTATATGCCAGTCCTTTGTGTCATAAATGCTTCAAGCCTGTATATATTAAGCTTTATTTCAAAGTTTTGCTCATGTGGATTGTAGTTATGATTTATAAAATTACTTTTGGAATAAGACATTTACCTATAAATGTGTTGTCTTTCTCATATATATATATATATATAGAGAGAGAGAGAGAGAGAGAGAGAGAGAGAGAGAGAGACCTTACTGGCATGACTACTAAGAACTATTTTATAAATGCTGTTGCTAATCCTTGTCTCCACACATAAAAGTTATTGGTATTATATTTTCTCTTAAGATTAGCAAAAAACTCCCAGAACCACAAGGAACTTGCCCAAGGACACACTGTATCAGGCCAGAACTGAAATTGAAACTCAGATCTCTGATCCCAAAGCTCAGTCCTTACTAATTTGTCACATTGCTTTCCCAAATTGCAAATCTTTTCCCAGTTATTACCAGTAATGTTACATGACATTATTTGTACTTATATTCAGGAAGTAATTTTGCCTTTTTATTTTATTGAAATTTTTTTCTATTAATATTTGTTCCTATCCTAATCTCACTTTGTCCAATTTTCTAAGCTCTAGAAATCGTAAATGTATTCTTTTTACTGAGGTAAAATTGACATAAAAGTAGTCGTTCTCAAGTGTGGGTTAAATGACATTAAGTAAATTTTCAGTGTTGTACAGTCGTAACCTCTTACTGAGTTCCAAAACCTGTTTCCTTCTAAAATAAATTAACAGAAGCCGGTGTTCCTTTAGTCCCAGTCACCAGAGGCAGGCAGATAGATCTCTGTGAGTTCAAGGCCAGCATGGCCTACATAGCAAGTTCCAGGCCACCTGGGGTGGGTTACAGGAAGACCCTATCTCCAAAAAAAAAAATTATCAGAACAGAAGTCGTAGAGGAAAAAGAAGAGTCTGTGTTAATTTACTTCCTCTGTTTTGGACTTTTTAATAATTTAAAATAATCCAACATTAAAATTTTTTGTTTGTATCTGCTCTCTCACCATCTCTTGGTGTCTTTCATTTATCTCTTTGCAATTTATAGCACAGGGTCCCACGCACATTCAGGTGTCAGTAAACCTTAAAAATTAATTGAATCCTAAAGGGATTATAACATTCAAGAAAGGATATTTGAATCCTTGGCTATTGACTGAATTCTTGTTACAAGCTACTTTTCTTTAGGTCTCAGATTATCTACCATTATAAGATGGAGAAAATACTTGATTTGCCTCAATCTATTTATTGACTTATGAGCAGTTCCATTAAAGTCACTCATGTTTTAAGAAGCCAGTGTGGTTCATTCACATCTAGCTACCTTGTACTTCGGAGGTAGAGGCAGGAGGATCACAAGTTTTAGGCCAGCTTAGACTATATAATGAGACCCTGTGTCAAAAAATTACTATTAACAAATACCAAGTTTTGCCACATGTGATAGTGTACCCCTTTAATCCCGCACTCGGGGTGGAGGCCAGCCTGGGCTTAACAGTAAGATACTGTCTTAGTAAAAAAAGTGATACCTCTGTGTAGTGGGAAATAAATGGGATTCGGAAACTTTATAAAGCCTCCCAACAATCTCTGGTTTGCAATTTACCTAGCTTGGTTCCTCTTTTACAAATGGACTTAATAATTACTCACTGTGGATTACTTAAAAGGAAAACTGTCTATAAATGATGTGGCTTAATTGTGCATGTGAATAAAATGTCACAATTAATGATTTTTCAGGACTGCAGTGTGCTGGCTTTTGTCCTGGACCACCTCCTTCCACACACCCAGAATGCAGAAGACAAGGACACACCTGCCCTGGCCCGTCTATTCCTTGCAAGCCTGGCTGCTGCGGGGAGTGGCACAGATGCCCAAGTGGCCCTAGTGAATGAAGTTAAAGCAGCCCTGGGACGGGCACTGGCTATGGCTGAGAGTACAGAGAAACATGCCAGGTAAAGTGCATACCTAGCCTAATGCTCATAACAGCATCTCTTAATCCATTCTTGGATGGAGAGGTTCCTCTCACTTGAACAAGAGTTCTTTCTGGTCGTGCCAACAGTATAGTAAATGCTCTGGTCTTCGCACTTAGTTGTAGTGTTCCAAAAATACCTACAGAACTGATTATATTTAGAGGAAGTGGACATAACAACTTAGAAAAAACAAAGGGGTGTTTTCATTATATTTGTCTCATTTTTAAGCAAGAAATTTCACAGGTTGTTCATTCTTCTATAATTTTGGTAGAAAATGAAGAATGCTAATGCCTAGAAGAAAGTCGGCGTAGATGCTACTTCCAGAGGGTTGGTTATCTTAGGCAGGTTATTGAAGACATCATTTAAAAATGGGCTACATTCATTTGACAGAGGTGTCAAACTTCTCTCCCAGACTTCAGGCAGTGATGTGTATCATCAGTACTATCATGGAGTCCTGCCCCTCTACCTCCAGCTTCTACAGCAGTGCCACAGCAAAGACTCAGCATAATGGCATGAACAACATCATTCGACTATTCCTGAAGAAGGGACTAGTTAACGACCTGGCCAGAGTTCCCCACAGCCTAGACCTATCCAGGTAAATTCATGTCCTGGACCAGATTGGTAAGGAAGCAGATGATCTAGTAGGTGTAGGTGAAAGTTTCGTGTGCTTTTTACTAAAATGAATAGATCTCAGTTATTTTCATCTTAATTTTGTTATTCATAATACTTTCTGAAGTGGCTGGGCCACCTCTCCTGCAAAAGACTTTGCATTCTGAATTTGATATAGTTTAGCTATTTATTTTCTGTAAATTTATAGTTAGAGCTAAAAACTAGATAGTAGTCTTATTATTTTGGCAGTATATATATGTCACATTCCATGTGAACCATATACCTAATTAAGAGTGTCAACATCAGTTGATAATTCTTGCCTGCACTAATGATATCTTTATGAATTATGAGTGATGGCTTTCTAATTTTTCATTCTGATTTGTTTTGCAAGATAGCCTAAAAGAAAAGTCTGGTCACTCTGAAATACAATTCATACTGAAAATGCAGAATAAAACCTTACGGTGTTTTTTTTTCTTCTGTAGTACCAATTTTCAGTATAAAGTCAAAAAATTGTTCTTATTATAAAAATAGAATTATGGGGGCTAGAACAATGGCTTTGCGGGTAAGAGCACTGGCTGCTCTTGAAGAAAACCCAGGTTCAAATCCCAGCACCCACGTGGCTGCCAACAACCATCTATCACTCCACTTCCAGGGAATCCAGTACCCTCTTCTATCTTCTGTGGGCATTGCATGATACGGATATACGTACATACATGCAATCATAACACGTAAAATAAAAATAAATTATTTTAAAGAAATTGGGATGCGAAAAAAGAACTATGGACTCGGGAAATTTTATCAAACTTAAAAACTAGTGACTGAATTGTTTGGAAGAGTGCTATCATTCTTGGTTTTGCTCAAGTGATTAAACTTCAGGCCTATGAAACTCCTTCAAGACTTCATTTTGATACAGACCTATTAATTTTTGTTGATTAGTTTGCTCTTTTGAGATAGTATCTCACTCTGTAGCCCAGGCTGGACAAGAAGTCACACTGATTTCTACCAAGTGCTAGGATTGCAAGCATATACTGTCATGCACAGCTAGTGCTGAGGATATACAGCTCAATGATACACCACTTGCCTAATGTGTGAGACCATGAGTTCAATCCTCAGCACTACCTAAAAAGAATAAAAAAGATGAATTTTCAAACTCTCAGTCATATAATAAATAGTCTATCTAATTAAAAGCTGGTTAACATTTTCGCTCCATTTGTGTTTTACTTCTTTTCTGGAGTTCAATCATTAGAAATTAGTTTAAAAATGTGTTACCTCCAGGTCTTTAAGCAAATATCCTCTAAAAATGAAATATTCAGCCAAACCAGGTGTGGTGGCGCACACCTTTAATCCCAGCGGAGGCAGGCAGATCTCTTGAGTTAGAGGCCAGCCTACTCTACATAGCGAGTGCCAGGCCAGCTGGGGCTACAGGGAGACCCTGTCTCAAAAAGACATACACACACACACACATACATTTTTCATACCCAGTACAGATCATACATGTTATTTGGATGTCAAAAGTCTATTGCTCTAGTCTGGGCCTGCATCTCAGTTGGTAAAGTACTTGCCTAGCTTGCATGAAACCCCAAGGTTCATCCTCAGCACTGCACAAATCATGCATGGTGGCAAATACTTGCAATCCCAATACCCAGAGTGTGAGCGTAGGAAGATCAGGATTTCAAGACCACCTGAGCTGCATGAAACACTGTCTCAAGACAAAAATCTATTGCTTTGCTTTTCTTGATGTTTGACTACACTGAGGAATCCAGGCCAAATTTCTTCCTTCCTTCCTGGTCTACATTTATGTTATAAAGAGTTCAAAGTCATCTCCTGTTACATAGTGAGTTTGATGCCAGCCTGGACTAGGGGAAAAAGGTTTAAGGACAAAATGCAGGAGTTTGGGGTATATATTTTGATTTGGTTGGTTGGGTTGGTTTTTTACTGCATAGCCTGGTTATGTCTGAGAAGTAATTACTGTTTGCATGTGGTCATCCAGAATTTATTCTGGCTTCTCGTCAATAATTTGTTGCTCATGTGCTTACCACAGCTTCATGAAATATGGTGTTCATTTAGCCCTTGCTCTAGGGAGTGGATTCTTTGAAGGCTTTTAAATCAAACACTGTTTTCTTCTAAATACCAAGTTTGAATGTTAGTTCTAGACTTTGTACCCATTTTTCTTTCTTAGTAACTTCAGTTGTGATAACTTTAGTTAAGTTTTGCAGGTGAACACCTGGTATTTCTGTACTTAGTTCATGTCTGTGTCTGTCTTTATCTTAGTCCTAACATGGCCAACACAGTCAATGCTGCTCTAAAGCCTTTGGAAACACTTTCCCGGATTGTGAACCAGCCTAGTAGCCTTTTTGGCAGCAAGAGTGCTTCTAACAAGAACAAATCTGAGCAGGATGCCCAAGGAGCCTCTCAGGACTCCAATAACCACCAGCAAGACCCAGGTAGAGAATCAGAACCAATGGACAGGAGAGCTGGATGGGTAAAAGTTCTTGCTTGCTGGGCATGGGATTAGGACTGTTCTGATTTGGTGGTGTTTCCCTGGGAACTTTGCTGGCTTTCAGAGATCTGTCATAGTGGTGTGGGAATCTGTCCCACAGAGAATTCCTTCAAATTGCTGCCTTGTTTGGCTATCCTTACACGTAGCCTTGTCTTTACCTTTGTCACCCATTCGTTTTTTCTTGCTGGTTGGTTGATTGTTTCAGGCGAGCCTGGGGAAGCAGAAGTGCAGGAGGAGGATCATGATGTCACTCAGACAGAGGTGGCAGATGGGGATATCATGGATGGGGAGGCTGAAACCGACTCAGTGGTGATTGCTGGGCAGCCTGAGGTGCTCAGTTCACAAGAGATGCAGGTAGGGGGGCAGATCATCCAACATTCTTCTGTTGCGCTACTGAACCAAAACTCCCCAGGTGGTGTGGGTGGGTGAGTACTTTAGATCTTTGCCTCAATGCTGTCTTCAGAGGAGCACAGATGATATGTTTAGTCGATGCTCAGCAAACATGTTTGAATTGTTTTGAAGGAGGGATGGGGGCAGAACTAGAATTCCTGTACTGTGAATTAGTATAGATTGCAACCAGAACCTTAGGCACAGGTGAAATGTTGAGGTAGAAAGCTGGCTTGAAGCTTTGGGGCCCAGTGTTTTTTTATTTACTTGATTCTGATCATTAATGGAAGCTATTTAACACTGCTTTATGCCATACTACCAGTTATCACTGGGGTGTTTTTTTTTAATTAGTCTTCTAAAGACAAGAAAGCATAGTATGATAACTTCTGGAGCTGGTAGCAATGATAAGAAATTGGGTCTATCATCCTTAGCTGCTGGCTCTAAGGCAATCTTCATGTATTTATTCCTGGACAGTTTAAAGACTAACCTGGTTTCATCTAACCAGGATGGACCCATTTTGAAGGACAGTCGATGAGTGTGGATTTATTGGAAGCATGTGGTAGTTTCTATGCTAATAGCACCAAGTGTGTGGTTTTTATGTAACATCCTGTCACACATTATCATAGAAATGTATGCTCCCTTGCTGGCTTTTTTTTATTTTAGGGTTTCAGTGCTAGCACAATGATATACTTGTGTGTGTGTATATATATGTTTTATTTCTCTCCAGGTTGAGAATGAGCTGGAGGACCTGATAGATGAGTTGCTTGAGAGGGATGGCGGATCTGGGAACAGTACAATTATAGGTGAGAGCCCTAGAACTGAGTATAGCCTCTTCCTTTGCCTCAGTCTCTCTTGGGAGGACCCTTTTTCTCATCATCTGCTTGCTCAGCTCTGCCTAAGGGCTCATAGCCAGCCTAGATTGCTGCTTGTCTTGATGTTGATGGTCTTATAGAAGAGAAATTCACAAGCCATCTACAGGCCTGTGGTAGGTCTGAAGGGTTGTGTGGGGTCGTGGTGGGGTGACCATCAGTATAGATGATAACATCAGGAACATCAAAAAAGTGTTTATTCATGGAGGCCTAGAGGAGGCTATAGGGTGAGAAAGTGCTTTTCTTTCAGTTCTTCAATGAAGTCTGGGGGCTCTCGGCCTCTGCCTCAATAGTGTAAATGAGAGTGGTCCATTCCTTAAGGATGGCTCCTTTTAAATTTCTAAGGGAAAATGACAAACCGTTACCATCTCTCAGCTCATTCTGAAGGTGTATATGTTGTTTTTATTTTATTAATGAAGGAAATCAAAGGATAAATGGAAGTAGACATACTCTTTAACGTTTACAAAGGTTTTTTTCACACCCAATGTACTCTGGTTTCACAGTTAGTGGGATCGGCAAGACAGATGTGATCATTCCATTTTACAGATGAGGAAACTGAGACTCAGACAGGTAAAGTGACTGGCCAAGCTCACGTAGCTAGTTGGCAGCAGAGAATCCAGGTCTTCTCCCGCATCCAAAAAACGTGGATATCTGTTAGGTGTACGTAGCTACTTATACGCACCCAATCTGGAAAGGGAAGTCCTCTGTTGTTCAGTGAAGGCTCTGCTCTGTAACCTTCAGTGAGCAGAAGTGGAGAGGATGAATCACAAGAGGACGTGCTGATGGATGAAGCTCCTTCCAACCTCAGCCAAGCTTCCACCTTGCAGGCCAACCGAGAAGGTGAGAGTGCTGAGGCCAGAAAGGCCTCCCTTCTTGCCCTGCACGTCTGACAGACACTACACTAGGGTTTTCCTGAAGGCAGCTGCCCACATGTGCAGAATAAGGAAGCATCTGTCTGCATGCGCTGACATATACCATCCACTTTATCCTCAGCGGGTTTTTCAAATAACGTGTTACTACTGCTTGCCCAGAATTTGTCACTTCTTACTTGGTTCGCTTTCTTCTTACCCACCTGCTGTCATCGCTCCAGATTCCCTCTTACCAACAGGATGCAGTCAGTAGCAAAATAGGACTGGAAAGGCAACAGACTTGGCCAAGTCCTACGCCGTGGCTTCTCAAGCACCACCCTGGAGCCAGCCTCCACATTCAGGCACCCTGCTCAGCGTGTTGATGCATTGATTGGCACTATAAGGAAATCAGGGCTGGCTTACTAAGTCTGTACATCACCCTAGATCTGATTCTTCCTCTCCTAGAGTCAGATACCCCATCGCCTTCCCATTCAGTCTGCCGGCCTGCACAGTAGCCTGTTTTCTAGCTACTCAGTATAGTCCTCCAATGTGCTCCCTTTGTTTTAGATTCCATGAATATCCTGGACCCTGAGGATGAGGAGGAGCACACTCAGGAAGAGGACAGCAGTGGCAGTAACGAGGATGAGGATGATAGTCAGGATGAAGAGGAGGAGGAGGAGGAAGATGAGGAAGATGATCAGGTGAGGGGGGACTGTGTTTGGGTGGTTCAGATGACCTCTTCCATGGGAGCACAGAACTACAGAAAATCAACAGTCTGGGTTGCTAGCTAGCCTCGTCGCCTGCCTCCCCTCATGTGCTCATGTGGCCATGACACCAGGCTTCAGAAAACCCTTACCTCCAGCAATTCTCCATCTCCTATTTTCCCTTAAGGAGGATGATGAAGGTGAAGAAGGAGATGAAGATGATGATGACGATGGCTCTGAGATGGAATTGGATGAGGATTACCCTGATATGAATGCTTCTCCCTTGGTCCGATTTGAGCGCTTTGACCGGGAGGATGATCTCATCATTGAGTTTGACAACATGTTCTCCAGTGCTAGTAAGATACAGGGGCTCAGCTGGGTTTTATCTCTTGATTCTTATACCCTTCTCCAGGGTACGCCAAGCAACGAACCAAAGCAGCCATCAATCTGATAACAGACAGCACGTCTTTTTACTGCCCTGAGTTCCTGGGGCAAGGGATATCTGACTACATCTCTCGGGATAGCATATCCTTACAAGAAGGAATCTCGGAGGAGGCTGCTCTTGCTATTTCCACCTCAGTAAACAGGCAGCTCTTTTAGAGCCTGGACAACTTGATGTTTTGCTTGATCGAAAAATGAGACCAAGTCTGACCACATCAGGCACCCAAGTGCACACTGCAGTGACAGGGCAATCAATAATCCATAATTCTATAACGCTGGATCCTGAGGGTTTGGATGGACACCTTTGAGCCTGGCCTTAGGGAGTGGAATTACTGTTCATCATGGATGCATCTTTCCAGTAGAGAGAGTCAATCTCTTCCTTCTTTGGCAACATCAAAGTTCTCTTGTAGCGTCGGTAGAGAGTCAAGTACTTAACCTCAAGCTGTCTTCACAGGACAGGTCTTGACCTTGTATCACAAGCATGATAACACTTAACAGTTCTGGTCTATTGTCTTGGCCAATAATCTCTTACCTCTGAGCCTCAGTTTATCACCTGTAAATGAAAAGTGTGGAAAGGAAAAAAAACGGATTGTGAATAATTTTCAAGATACTTTCCATGATTCTCTTTGCATTTTTGTGGTTTTCATCAGGTTTCTTTGTATTTGAACCTGTGTCCATTCGGCAAATTACATGAATATCTGAGGTGTGCCTACAGTGTCCTTGGTACTAGGGATAAGGCTGTAAAGAATGATGCAGTCCTCATCCCTTATAGGAGCCTATTGCCTGTAAGGAATTATAAGTTAGAAGGTATCACATTGTAATATGGTAAGAAAGCACAGAGTAAAAGGGTAACCTAATCTATTGAAGTTCGGCTTTAGTGGAAGTACCATCTTAGGCCAAAAACAAAAGAACAGCTGAGGAAGGGGAGAAGAAACTTGACAATGGAGGGGCCAGCATGTGTCTGAGGGGCCTAAAGCATCACTGGCTGATTGCTGATTGGGAATACCAGCTATTTAGGAGGCTGTTGCAGGTGAGAGTTGATGATATAAGCCATGGTAGTTTCAGTGATTGCAGATTAGGCGTGGGAATGAGGGAGAAAGGACAAAGCTCAGGCTTCCGTGTAAGGAAGTAAGGCCCAGGAGACATGGTTCTACTTTGAACAACCATGGAAAAGGTTTATTTTTGGTGGTGACCCCCTTTGCATATTGTCCTTGCAGCAGACATCCCCCCATCCCCGGGAAATATCCCTACCACCCACCCATTGATGGTACGCCATGCAGATCACAGTTCTCTGACGCTGGGCAGTGGCTCTTCCACAACTCGTCTCACACAGGGCATTGGTCGCAGTCAGCGGACCCTAAGACAGCTCACGGCCAATACAGGCCACACCATTCACGTTCACTACCCAGGGAATCGCCAACCTAACCCTCCTCTTATACTCCAGAGGTGAGTTACAAACAAAATCTGTTGAGACTCAGTAGAATTCATTTCTCTGTAGGTTATTTATACAGCTTTTTGAGGGGGTGATCCCAATATATGACATTTTCTTTTACATAAAAATCTTGAACAGCCCATTTTGGTGGTACACACCTATAATTCCAACACTCAGGAAAATGATGCAAGAGCACAAGGTTGTAGCTAGCTGGGCTGCTAAGTACATAGCAAGACCCTGATGCATAATAAGCATCTTATTTGCCAAGCACTAACAGTTGAATATAATCAAGACAGGGTCCTTGCCCTCTGGCTTAGAATTTAGTAGGAGAAAACATTTTAAAATGTGAAAGAATGGATATGAGCATTGTAAGGCCATATAGCAGAGGCATCATGCCCTGTGACAGTGCCTGGCATGTGGAAGGTTTCCAGTGGCACTTTTCTCTGTTCATGGGACTACAGAATAATACACAATTACAGTTGTCTGTCAAACTGGTGTGGTAATTAGAAAGGTAATTAAGATTTATATGCAGAATAAAGTCCATAATCCTGTTATACATTTAGTAGATGATCTAGATGGAAGATGTCATGGTAACAATGATACCTTACCCTCACTCTGCAGGTTACTTGGTCCCTCAGCTGCAGCTGACATCCTTCAACTGAGCAGCAGCCTTCCCCTACAAAGCCGTGGCCGGGCCCGCCTCTTAGTGGGCAATGATGACGTCCATATCATCGCCAGGTCTGATGATGAGCTGCTGGATGACTTTTTCCATGACCAGAGTACAGCTACTAGCCAAGCAGGCAAGTTCATAAAGTTAAGGGGAAGAATAGAATTTGTCAGATTCTTGTTCAGTGAGGAGGAAAGGCAGAATGGTGACTTAGCCAAAGGCAACAAATCTTTTTTGCCTCCAAGTACCCATTCAGTACCAAATTTTGTGATGGACCATGGGTCCTATTAGGAAAATACAGCAATTTTTTGATCAACTGTCACTTGACACATCCAAGAATTTCACTTTATTTTCTTCTCCCACAGGAACCTTGTCCAGCATTCCCACAGCTCTGACCCGCTGGACAGAAGAATGCAAAGTTCTAGATGCTGAGAGCATGCACGACTGTGTTTCAGGTGTGTGGCAGCATGGTTGTCAGAAGAGTAGTAAGCCTCCAGAGCTAATAAGAGTATGCAGAGAGTTTGTTTCTAGTTCTCAGGCTATAATCTCTGCCTCTGGAATTCCTTTTCAACCTTTCCAAAGAAGCCTCTGATCTTTCCCTCTTTGTTGTAGTGGTTAAAGTGCCCATTGTCAATCACCTGGAGTTCTTGAGGGATGAAGAGCTAGAAGAAAGAAGGGAAAAACGCAGGAAACAACTGGCTGAGGAAGAAACAAAGATAATGGACAAAGGCAAAGAAGATAAGGAGAACAGGGATCAGAGTGCACAGGTGATTGATTCCAAAGGGCTAGGAGGATTCATCATTACCTATGTTTGTCTTTGCTATGGTCCTGTCATACCCATAGTACTAAATCACTGAAGAGAACCCTAGGACATTCTCATTGAACCTGGAAAATTGCTTGTTCCAGATTGACTATTCATTCTTCTGGTTTTTAGGCAAACGAATTCAAACCAAGAGGTAAATCATTTCTCCATTATCTTACTGGGAAAAGCTGGCACCAGAACTAGAACAGTTCCTTACTCAACAGTCATACTTTATAGTGTCTGTCTGTAAGACACTGACTAAGACACTGACTCAGCCCATGCTCTTGGTTGTTGACTCCCATTTCTCAGTGGACTTCCAAAGTGGAGAACCTTACCTGAACTACTGTATTTTAGCACTCAATAAAACTTGGCTTAGGTGTCAGGTTAGAGAAAATTTTCATACCCTGAATTCTGTCACCACATAACTGAAAGTATATGTGTAAAAGCTAATAGAAGCACAAGGAAATTAGGAATGGAGGAAAGAAACTATATATGCAACTCAGCAGTTAAGATATTAGATAGTTGGGGCTGGAGAGATGGCTCAGTGGATAAGAACACTGAGTGTTCTTGCGGAAGACCCAGGTTCAAATCCCAGCATCCACATGGCAGCTAACAACTGTCCATAACCCCAGTTCCAGGGGATCCGACAGCCTCGTCTGTCCTCTGCAGGCATTGCACGACACGGGTGCACTTACCCTACATGCAGTACACGCATACACATAAAATAAAAGTAATAAATTTTTTTTCAAAAGATACTGGATAGATTAAAAATAAGGGCATTAAGGGGCTGGAGAGATAGTCAGCAGTTAAGAGTCCTTGCCCCCTTCCAGAGGACCTGAGTTTGATTACCAACAGCCATATTAGGCAGCTCAAAACCACCTGTAACTCCAGCTCGAGGGGAATCCAGTGCCCTCTTCCAGCCTCAATGGGCACCTACACTCACATGGTATACACAGACACATACCTGTACACATAAATGTACCACCCCCCCCCCGTCTTTTGAGACAAAGTCTCCCTGAAGTCCCAGCTGGCCTGGAACTCACAGAGATCCTCCTACCTCTGCCTCTGGAGTGCTGGGATTAAAGGCATACGCTACCACAGCTGGCATGTAAAAATCTTTTTAAAAGAAATAAAGGCATTTAAAAGGGAGCATTAAACACTGAGGATGCAGCTGTCTTCAGTGTTGCCTAATGAATAATATTGTATGTGACAAAAAAAGGCTAGAAGGGGTCTGTGGTGTTTCCTATCATGTGTGTAAAGCCCTGAGTTTGATCCAGAGTAACACCCAAAAGAAAAACTAGAGTAGAAAAAATAAGCCCAAGGAAAGGAAATAGATAAAACTAAGAATGGCTTGCTAGTCTCACAAATGTGCCTGTTCTTGATGTGGTTTTTATTTCATTTGTCTGTCCGTCCATCCATCACCCCACCCCAGCCCCGCACCTTCCTTGTATAGTCCATTCTTTTTTCTTTGTTGCTGGAAATCAAAACCAGGACTTCACATGAACTCTATCCACTGAGCTATATAATTCCCAAGTCCTCACCAAGCTGTATAGTATTATGTGTAGAGAAACTGAATGTATTTTTGCATTCTGAAATGGTCACATGGCCAGATCACTGGATGCTTAGATGATATAGGTGAGAGATGGTGACTCATAGTTGACACTCTTGTGTGCTTGTAAAAGTCCCCCATTGGTCTGTCTCTTTTCTTTGCAGTGTACTTTGTCTAAGACAAACGACTCCACTGAACAGAATGCCACAGGTAACTCTCCCTTCCTTTCCTCCTTTTTTGGTAACTGATCTATGAATTCTTTCCCCTGACCAAAATAGCTGGCCCACTTGGGCTGAAGATAGACACTGGTGCTCTGTGGGATGAGGTAGTAGATTGTATAGTTTTAGGGTCATACCCCATCTTGGAGATAACTATACAGTCTACTGTCTTTCCCACGGTGGTACACTTCCCCTCCAACTGACTATTCAGGTTCCTGTTGTGGTTATGCTGTGGTTCATTCTGACATGTACAGAGGTCGTATATCTTTGTTCCTTTCCCCTGAAACTAGGCACGTAAATCTTTATAGTGGTTGGCCCATTGGTATGACACTATGTGAGAACACCTGGTGATAATAGTTCTCAAATGCCAGTCTTCAGTAAATATTAACAGAGTCAGAGAGGGCTAATGTATATTTCATAGAGCTAGGCTTATTCCATTTAAAAGACTGAGTTTTTTATATTTAGAAATTTATGTTCTTCCTAGTTCATTGTTGAAAAAATGTTTATTATTTTCCTTTTAAAAAGCCAAAAGCAATGCCTACTTAGTCCTTTTTAATCTTATTCTAAATCCTTTTCTTTTGGTCCATGAAATCTAAAAAGTTTAAGAGCATTGTCTTGAACAATCTACTTTGGGGAATGTAGCTTTTTGAGCTAAATGGTATGAATGTATGCTTTCTGTTCCTTGTAATCTTCTTAACAATGGTCATTAGCCATTTTTGTGATCCTAATAACTGGTCCATGCGGTATCCTGTTTCCACCATCCCTATTTTCTTCAGAAATTCCTTCTAAAAGCATCCTTTGTCTTGACCTTCTGTCTCCTTTGGTAATTTTGTTGGGATATGGTTTTACCAAAGCCTATACAATATTTTTTTAAAGAAAGAGAGTAGGTGTCCTGGTTCTCTTTCCCTAACAAAAGTTGTCTGAAAGGGTCCACTCTGAGGTAAAATGGCCTTTTGCTTACTGACCTTATTAGAAGATCCTGCACATGCCGGGGTGAGGTAGTAAGTTGTATTGTTGTGGGGTAGGGATTTTAGGCCCCAATAAGAAGATAACTATACAACTTACTACTTTCCCTGGTGTGTTGCATATTCACATTAAGTCTTCAGAGGAAAGCTATAGGTGTTCCTTGGATAAATAAATAGGACTATAAGAAAGGGAAGGTAGGCTGGGCATGGTGACACATGCCTTTAATCCCAGCAGAATTCAAGGGCAGCCAGAACTATATAGTGAGACCCTGTCTGAAAAAAGAAGAGAAAGGGGAGGTGGAAGGGGACACATGATAGGGTGAGAATAGCTGGGCATATTAGCTCATCCCTTTACATAATCCCAAACCTTGAGACAGGCAGGGGGAGCAGTAGTTATAGGTCAACCTCAGCTTACGTAATGAATGAATTTAAGATCAGTCTAGGCTGCATGATGCATGAGACCCTGTCTCCCAAAAACAACAAAAAAGAATTATGAATGAAATTCTGACCATTTCTTGTTCTAAGTAGATAGGAAAATGCAAGGATACAGAAGCTTTTGGTTGATTTTTCTGTGTAGCTACAAAGACACATTAGCCTTACCCTATCAATATGCTATGAAATCAACCCCCTTCCGCCTGGGGCATAAAAAAGATTTTATTCTTAGGATCCACAGAATCAGATCTCTAGTTCCACTCTGTCTTTTAGCCTTGATCCCCAGAATACTATACCAGCCAAGAGCTATTTTGTTCTAAGAAATTCTCATGTCACTTGCTGAATGAGATAATTACCAAGCTACATGTGCTGATTGGGATGCTTTCCCTGGTGATTGGCTTATTTCCCCTTAACCCCCTAATATCATTCTTTCCGAGAAAGATGGAACTCCTATGCCTGACAGCTACCCAACAACCCCCTCTTCAACTGATGCAGCTACCTCTGAGCCCAAGGAGACATTTGGTACTCTGCAGCCCTCTCAGCAGCAGCCAGCACTCCCACCTCCACCAGCCTTAGGAGAGAGTCCTCAGGAACTACAGTCCCCTGCTGAAGAAGGGGGGAGTTCTACACAGCTGCTGATGCCTGTAGAGTCAGAGGAATTGGGTCCCACAAGGCCAAGTGGAGAAGCAGAAACAACTCAGATGGAGTTATCCCCAGCTCCCACCATAAGTGAGTAGAATTTCAATTTTGGAGGGAGCTATAGCTTTTTTGTGCTCTCACTTCAAAGAACCAGGAGCTGGAGTCTTCAGATAGGATCTAAGCCTCCTACACATTAGCTTTCTTAGGTAAAGCTCAGGTTTCTTCTGTTTCCTCAATTGATAATGTTCAGTGTAGTCTTTCAGTTGAGCTGAGGTTGCAATTCATACCTGTCTAGCATCAATAATTCTGCAGATGGGAAGCATGTATCTGATTCATAGTTCTCCTGACAGATACCATTTATCTCATGTACCTACTTCTCAACCTAATTTGAACTTGGGTCTCAAAATGGTTCAGCAGTTAAAAGCACTGGCTGCTCTTGCAGAGGACCCAGGTTTGGTTCCCAGCACCCACATGGTAGCTAACAACATCTATAACTCTAGCTCCAGGGGAATCTGACACTCTTCCATGGGCATTGAATGACACAGGTCCACACACAAAATAAAAATAATAAACTTAAAAAAATTATTTTAATTTCCAGCAAAATATTTTTAACAAGGTAAATTTTTGTTCCCTTTCTATACCATACTTCCAATGATAGATCCTCAGGAACAGTATTTCTCAGATATGCATAGAATAAAATGATCACAAAATTATAGAAAAGGCTTGAGCAGAGTCTTAAAAAGCCATTGAGCTGGAGGGTGAATGATCAGCAAATGGTGATGATAGAGAACTGCATAGTCTACACCACCTAATCCAAAGGAAGCAACCCCACCAAAGATCTTGCCTGTCATATTGCCCTGATTCTAAGCAGATCTAACCTCTCCCTCTGACTTCCTTCTAGCCTCTCTTTCCCCAGAGAGAGCTGAAGATTCTGATGCATTAACAGCTGTCAGCAGTCAGCTGGAAGGTTCTCCCATGGACACCAGTAGCCTGGCTTCCTGTACACTAGAGGAGGCTGTGGGTGATACTTCAGCAGCTGGCAATACTGAGCAGCCCACTGCAGGCAGCTCCACTCCTGGGGATGCTCCATCAGTTGTGGCAGAAGTGCAAGGCAGGCCTGATGGGTCAGGAGACTCTACCCAGCAACCTGAGGACAGGTAAGCACTATGCAGCCTACTGGCAAATAAGAATGTGTTGAAGGGTGTTTCAAGCTGAACTCACACTTGGTCACTAATGGGCATACTTGTTACACTGTGGTCAACCTGTTTTCTTTGAGAAACAGGTTTTAGGATGTTTTCTTTCTTAATGGGTAAACAATACAAAGAACAACCTGAGAATTATTTCTTTTCCTCAGCTCTCCCCCTGCATCTTCTGAGAGTTCTTCCACCAGAGATTCTGCTGTGGCCATTTCTGGAGCAGATTCCAGAGGAATCTTAGAAGAGCCGCTGCCTTCAACAAGCAGCGAAGAAGAAGATCCCCTTGCAGGTAAATTCCATGTTGCTCAGGCTATACTGAGATTGTTTCCAGTAACTCTGCATGGACATACCCACCAAACATTTCCATTCAGATGGCAGGGCATGTTGGAGAAAGACTGGAAGTAAAGGGATGCTGATGTTGTATAATGGAATGAGCCCAGACTCATTCTCCCACTATACCTCTTCCTACAGCTACAAACTAGGGCCATTCTTTAATCTTTGATCCTCATTGCTACTATGTCAATCAAATTTCCATTACTATATCAAAATGTCTAAAAGAAGAAAGGTTTCAGTATGTGATCAGTTGCCCCCCCCCCCCCCTAATGGAATGAGCCCAGACTCATTCTCCCACTATACCTCTTCCTACAGCTACAAACTAGGGCCATTCTTTAATCTTTGATCCTCATTGCTACTATGTCAATCAAATTTCCATTACTATATCAAAATGTCTAAAAGAAGAAAGGTTTCAGTATGTGATCAGTTGCCCCCCCCCCCCCTCTCTTTTTGGACCCCTTTCTAAAGA
>NW_008352653.1:1257945-1313021 GCF_000622305.1 Nannospalax galili
TACCATGTTCAAATTGAAGAGATTGAATAGAATAAGTAGGAATTCGGGGGAAATAGAAATCTCACAAGGAAATTGGGAGAAACCAGCTTTTTGCTGAGAAAGACAACTCTGTGTGTGTGCTTTCTGCCTCCTTGAGTACTCCTAATGAAAACACTAGCTATGTTGACTCAAACATTGGCCTCCAAAGCCATTTTCCCTTCCTCTTTCCTCCTGTCCCACAGAACCCTCTCATATGCCACCATCATCTACCTAGCACTGTGCCCTTATCTTAGGATTTGATTAAAAGTACATTAAATCTTGCTGAACTAAAATTCAAATTCAGCAAGATGTCCTGTGGCAGCCCTGGAGAGAGGAGAGATTATTGGACATTTCCTCTTCCTACATTTTATATCGTGCCTTCCTGTTTTTCCCTCTTTCTCCCAGGTTCCTCCGGTTTAGGCTCAGCTAGCAGCATCCAGGCAGCTGTTCGGCAGCTGGAGGCTGAGGCTGATGCCATTATACAAATGGTACGTGAGGGTCAAAGGGCGCGGAGACAGCAACAAGCAGCAACGGTTAGCATGATGCCTGTGGCCCCCTCATTCATTTCTCTACCCTCCTTCCCTCGCCATGTCATCAGTGGGGTTGCATTGCCCATACCTTGTATGCTTTTGCATTAAGTTTGCTAAATGAATGCTTCTGGACAACAGGGCTATGTTCTGTTGGTGTTTTCCTTACTGTTTATTGATTGGTTTACTGGTTTGTATTGAAGTTTGGTTGGATTTAAAGCTTGGCCATCATACCACATTCTTAGCTATCCAGCCAGTAGTGGTGCTTCTGCAAATTGCCTAATGTTCAGTGTCTTGTTGGTTCTGGATGGATGTGGGGTTAAAAAAAAATTCACTGTCATGGAACAATACAAATACATCTCAAGAGTCCTACACTTAAAAGTTGCCCAAACTTGGTACACATCCCATGCAGCCACTTCTGTCTATGACTGCTCCCTTGACCTTGGCCTCTCTGCCTCTTCTCCATAGTCCCTTGACACGTAGATAATCAGGCCATGTAGGAAGTAGCTTACAGATATTTAAGTAGCCACTATAATATTGGGGTCCTGGCATAGAGTGGGTACAATAAAAGCTGTGACACTCTGTTGTCACCTTTTTGTTCTTGCAACATACAAGTCACCTTCCCAAGATCTTAAGAAATAAAGGTATTCTGAGGCTGGGTAATTTATGTAGAATTCCTGTTATACACAGCGTATCATTAGTTGTGTCATACATAGCCTAGAATTTGGGGAAAGTGACTCCAGAGAGACAAAGAGCAAAAATAGCTGTTGCTCTGAGGTAATTTTTTTATCTGCCTGGTCTCTTTCCTGTCCAGTTGGTAAGACAGATAACTTTTTTTTTTCTGTTTTTGGTCTTTTTGAGACAGGGTCTCCCTGTAGCCCCAGCTGTCCTAGAACTCGCTGTGTGAACAAGGCTGGCCTCGAGCTCACAGAGATCTGCCTACCTCTGCCTCTTGAGTGCTGGGATTAAAGGCATGCGCCACCACGCCCAGTAGGACAGATAACTTTGAGTATAGACCAATTTCTCAATTTGAACAGTTAGAAATAACCCACAGGTTTACATATACACCTATTCCAGAAAACTTGAAATCTGTATCCAGGAGGTGTGTGTCTGGTCTCCCTGGGAACTCTTTGGAAAAGGAAGTGGGCATGCCATTCTTTTGTCCTGGAGTGCTATACATGTTGCTAAGCAGATAGGAGAAGTGTCTTTCTAATTACAATATGTGAGATATGCAAGGGCCAATCTCTAGCCTCTCCCAGAAGAAAGTAGAGTTTGCACCCTTTATGTGACCTTGTCTCCTTTTATCCAGTCGGAGTCCAGCCAGTCTGAGGCATCTGTCCGGAGAGAGGAGTCACCCATGGATGTGGACCAGCCATCTCCCAATACTCAAGATACTCAGTCCATTGGTCAGTACTACTTTGCTTCTAGCTCAGCAAAAGGGAAAGTTAGAGAAGGTCTAATGAATCCCCTGCTCCCAAAATCTATATGCTAACAGATATTAACACCAAAGCATATTGAAATTTCTGTGAAAAAGAAACATGGGATGGGAAGGGAGCTGGAGTTCAGTGGTTAAGAACACCAGCTGCGCCCGGTGTGGTGGTGCATGCCTTTAATCCCAGCACTTGGGAAGCAGAGGCAGGTGGGGCTCTGTGAGTTCCAGGCCAGCTGGGGTTACAGGGAGACCCTGTCTCAAAAAGACCAAAAAAAGAAAAAAAACCATCAGCTGCCCTTTGCAAATGACCTGGGTTCAGTCACCAACACCCACACACTGGCTAACAACCATCCATAGCTCCAGTTCCAGGGAATCTGCCTCTTCTGGCCTCCACAGGTTTCATGCACTGGTGTACATGCAGGCAAAACACTTAAGCACATAATAGAAAAATAAGTAAATTGAAATAATTTTTTTTAATACACTAGGTGTGGTAACACATACCTATAATCCCAGCACTTGGGGGCTAAAACAGGATTGTAATTATGAAGTCAGCTTGAACTTGAAATAGGGAAACCTGTCTCCAAAAATATATTAGGAACCAGAAGGTGTCTCAGTGGGTAAGAAGCTGGCACTTGTCACCATGCCTGATGACCTGAGTTCAGTCCCCAGAACCTACATGATCAAAGGAAAGAACTGACTTCCACAGTGCACATGTGTTCTCTCTCTCTCTTCTCTCTCTCTCTCTCTCTCAATTGTTTCAAGCAGCAGGGTTTTTTTTTTTTAATTCATGAAGCATTGGCAAGATAGACACAAGTTCAAGGCCAACCTAGTCATACAGCAGGTTCTCAGCCACGTAGCGGGGAGACCCTATCTCACAAACAGGGCAGGTGGCAAGATAGTTCAGCAGGTAAAAGTACTTGATCACTAAACCTGATGACTAAGTTCAATCCCCAAAACTCTCATGGTGGAAGGAAAAAACAAACTCCCTCATTATGTATGTACACACACACACACACACACACACACACAGAGTGAGAGTGGCCTCGGGACACTCATACATGCACACACAAAATTAAATAAATGAAAAAAAATAATATAAAAGAAAAAACTAGCTGGATATGGTGGTGTACACCTTTAATCTCAGCACTCCAGAGGCAAGAAGCAGGCAGATCTCTGTGAATTCAAAGCCAGCCTAGTCTATATGGTGAGTTCCAGACCAGCCAGGGTACATAGTAAAACTATCTCCAAAAAATGTGTACGATATTGTGCATGAATATGGCATGTGTTTCACGCCTTTGCTCCCCCTTTACTAGCTCTGGAACCTAACACGTTCTTCATTTAAAGCAGGACTGTTCAGGCTAGAGAGACAGCTCAGTCAGTAAAGTGCTTGCCCTGCAAGCATGAGGACCTGACCTGAGTTCAATCCACAGAACCCAGGTAAAAACGTCAGGCATGGTAGCACACGTTTGTAATCCTGGTGCTAGGAAAGCTGAAATGGGAAAATCCCTGGAACTTTGGCTTGCTAACCAGCTGGCCTACCCTAATAAATGAGCTCTAGGCCAGTGAGAAACTGTTTCAAAAAACCAAAGTGGAAGTAAATTGTATTAATTTAAATTAGGGATGTTCACAGTTGTTAGGATTAAATAATGTAATAAGTGTTTATGCTTAGCATTTAGCAAAATACGTAGTACATAATAAATGCTGTTATTGGTGGCATTTCTCAATTGTACACAGAGTACTTTTAGATACCCTTTAAACACGTTACCAATGAATAGTGTTCTCATAGGACACTTTTTTTTGCGGGGGGGATCTTTTTGAGACGGTTTTTCTGTATCCCCAACTGTCCTGGAACTCACTATGTAGACCAGGCTAGCCTTGAACTCACAAAGATCCACCTGCCTCTGCCTCCCAAGTGCTTTGATTAAAGGCATGCACCACCATGCCCAGCTGACACTCATTTTTTTGTAATGCTATATTGAATCATCTAGACTTTTCGAGATAGATGTCATTCCCACATTCTCTCCATCTTCTTTTACCCAAGGTCACCTGATCTGCAAGTGCCACAGCTAGGATTCAAACCTAGGGTTGTCAGAATCTTAAAGAATAGCCAGGATTTGGGTAGAGGATGAAAGGGAAAGCCAGAAGTTTGAGCAAGGCCAGGGGTCTTTGTGGTCCAGTGTATAGAAAGAGAAGGGTAAAGGGTTAATGAGGAAACAGTTGCTTCTCTCTTACCTAGAAAATGCTACTTGGCTACTAAGCAGTTTGGAATAAACTCCAAAAGGGGTACCAGGGAAAATATCAACCATGGGCATCTGTCTTGCACCATGGTTTCTTGGAGCTTTAAACTATGCCAAGGCAAGTTGACTACTTCAAAAAGCATGAGACTAGTAAGACAGCCTGATTCTAAGGGCAACTGTCAGAATTAAATCAGCATAATGTTCTAACTTATGCCTTAAATTGGGAGATAACCAACCAAAGTTCCATCATTGCTACATTGCCCTTAAGTAACTTAAACCACAGATTCCTTTGGAGTTAGTTAAGCAATGACTAAACTAGACAATATGTGGCTTTTGGGCACTTAAAAATGAAGCCAAATTTTGTTAATAAAATGCCATCCAGTACAGTACTAGATCTTACTTCTAGATGGGGCTCGGTGAGTAATACTGGGTCTAGTACCCACTGAGGAAAAAATTCTTAAGTTAGACAGGCAGCTTGAAAGCTTTCTGAGTATCTTCTTTGTATCCAGTAGCCTCAGATGGAACATCACAGGGGGAGAAAGAGAAAGAGGAGAGGCCACCAGAGTTACCTCTGCTCAGTGAGCAGCTAAGCCTAGATGAACTGTGGGACATGCTGGGAGAATGTTTAAAGGAACTGGAGGAATCTCATGACCAACATGCAGTGCTAGGTGAGTTGTGCTCTGAAGGCACAAATCCCAACCTTTTTATCTTCTCTGGGACCCTTTCTACCAGATGGTGATGATGGTGGTTGTGGTGATGATGTTTTTTAGTCCAAGTTTGTTCTCTCCTTCTGTAAATTCAAAAGAGTTGCCTTCTCTCCTAGTAACTCTGGTGCATTTTACTTCTTAGACTAATAATGGCTTTATAATTGGTTGCCTATCCCACTTTTCTGGCTTTCAGGAAGTTTCAACTTCCTTTTTGACTTTATCTACCATTGTATTTCCCTGCAAGCTGTCATTATTTCTTATTCCATGTTGTATTTTTATGACTTGATTATGAAAGGATAGAGGTGTTTATAAAAATTTCTAAAGTGTCACTTTGTTGTCATTGTTATTCCCTAGTACTACAGCCTGCTGTTGAGGCCTTCTTTTTGGTCCATGCCACAGAACGGGAGAGCAAGCCTCCTGTCCGAGACACCCGTGAGAGCCAGCTGGCACACATCAAAGATGAACCTCCCCCACTTTCCCCTGCCCCCTTAACCCCAGCCACTCCTTCTTCCCTTGACCCATTCTTCTCTAGAGAGCCCTCATCTATGCACATCTCCTCAAGCCTGCCCCCTGACACACAGAAGTTCCTTCGCTTTGCAGGTACAGAGAACTCCTAGACTCCCTGATGTAGAAAGCTTCATTTTACCCCTAGCTGATTCAGTAGAATGAGAAAGAGTTAGAGTGCAAGCATATGCATATAGAAATGTTTTGCAAAAATAGACTTAGTAAGGTGTCAGTAGATACCTGCTGCTGAAACCCTTGCATGCTGCCCCTCAAAGGGATGTGACCTATATCCTGAGGCCATGGGAAACCAGGCCTAGGTAGTAGAAAGGCCCAGGTTCACATTCATACCTCAGGACAGCACCCTGCCTTTAGCTAGTTCCTGTTTTAGGTGCCTAAAACTGTAAGAGAGAGTTGGTAGCTAGCAGGCTGTATTTTAGGACCAGTAATGTGCTGATTTCTGCTATCATTTCTCCCCTCAGAGACTCACCGCACTGTGTTAAACCAGATACTACGTCAGTCCACCACTCACCTTGCTGATGGACCTTTTGCTGTCCTGGTGGATTACATTCGTATCCTCGACTTTGATGTCAAACGCAAGTATGTGCCCTGCTTTTGGGGAAGTGGGATATAGGAACTCCCTGAATGCTATCTCCTCCCAGAAAAGAACCAGAATTGGTCCTAGTGGCAGAAGGGGCTTCTTGGTATAAATTGATAGTCACTGTCCTTAATTAAATAACTCTTTGGTCTTCCCCACCTCCACTTCCATTCTTCATCACCTAATTGAGGGCCACACGATTTTTCAACCATAATGATATCTGAAGTTCCATTCCATCCTTTAGCCATACTGATGGTACACTCAAAACCAGGCTCAGAACTTCCTTGTTGCACTTGGGAGGTGCGTGGCAAAGATCTCTTGAATTCATGACCAACCTAGTGAAATCTTTGTCTTTAAAAGAAATATTTAGAGGGCTGGTCAGCAGTTAAGAGCACTGGTTGCTTTTGTAGAGGACCCGGGTTCAATTCCCAGCACCCACAAGGCAACTAACAACCATCTGTAACTCCAGTTCCAAAGCATCTGGCACCCTCTTCTGAACTCCGCCAGCATTGCACAACACGGGTACACTTGTATGTATGCAGTACACTCATACACATAAAATTAAAATAATAAAATATTTTTTTTAAATTAGGGATGGCTGTGGTGGTGCACACCTTTAATCCCAGCTCTCGGGGCAGAGGCAGAGGCAGGTGGATCTCTGAGTTCAAGACAAGTCAGGGCTACATAGTAAGACCCTGGCTAGATTCTCAGTGGTTAAATGCACTGGCTACTCTAGCAGAGGACCTGTATTCATTCTATTCCCAGCACCACATGGCAGCTAACAGCTGTCTATAACTCCAGTTCCAGGGGATCCGACACCGCCTTCTGGCCTCCTCAGGCATTGCACTCATACATATAAAATACAAATGGCTAAAAATAGGTTTTTTAGGTTTTTATTTCATTATTTTTCATTTTATGTGCTTAAGTGTATTGCCTGAGTGTGTCTAAGTGCACCCATTTCATGCAATGCCTGTGGAGGTCAGGAGACGGCATTGTATCCCTTGGAACTGGACCATATGGGTGCTGGAAATCAAACCTGGATCCTCTGCAAGAGCAGCCAGTGCTTTTATCCACTGAGCCATCTCCCCAGTCATTATTTATGTGGATAAGTGTATTATCTGCATGTATGTAAGTGCACCCATGTCATACAAAGCCCTCAGAAGTCAGAAGAGGGTGTCCCAGTGCTCTTAACTACTGAGCCATTTCCAGTCCTAATGTTTTCAATTTCCTAAAAATTAACAAAAAGACTTCCTTGTCATCTCTGCTCCCCTCCTTCCTGTGCACATGCCTTGACTTGTTGCAGAAATCCAATGTCGTATTCTCTGTGAGTCCTTATTTTAACAGCAGAGGTCGGGGAAAAATTTAGTTGTTAATAAATGATCTCCCAGCTGCTAGGCATTTCAGTCCAAATGGGTACGGGACAGAGATCAAAATGGGGGATAGAGTGTCATGATGAGTCTTCACCCCAAGACAAATAGAAGTTTGGTCTGCCACCCCCAACTTACTTTCCTTCTTTTTCTACATCCCAAGATATTTCCGCCAAGAATTAGAACGGTTGGATGAAGGTCTCCGGAAGGAAGACATGGCCGTGCATGTCCGCCGTGACCATGTGTTTGAAGATTCCTATCGTGAGCTGCATCGCAAATCTCCTGAAGAAATGAAGAATCGATTGTAAGAGCCTAGAACAGAAGCAGTCAAGATGGGATAGGACAGGAGACTTTTCTACCTGATAGCAATGACTTAATCTGGCCTTCACTTACAAAACACCCTAAAGCAATCTAGCTTAGATCATCTAATTGAGTTTTCTTCCCACTTGGGGACCTAGCCTGCAGGCTGACACTTTGACTGAGTTACCCAACACATCCAAGACAGGGAAGTCTTTAATGTTTATACAGATATACCAGAAGTCTTCAGATTGAGAGCTTTAAGAAATTGGTACCCTGAGTTGGGGAAAACCATGTGCATGAGCCCCCACAAAGTGGGTGACTATTCACTGGTAGATTATAAAGCCACCTAGAGGAGATCGACAGTTTGCAACACCAAGTATCAGAGTAGCTGATGAAACAGACCTATTAGAATAATTCCTCCCCTTTGCTCATGGCCTGGGTCCACCATCCCAGTAATCACACACACACAAAGGTATTTTTCCAGAGCTCTCCTAATACTCTTCTCACGTCTTCATCTGACACTGTACTTCTCAAAGTCAGCTTAACAGACATCTTGCTTACATGATGCCATGTGAATAGTCAGGTCTGTCCTGAGCTTTCTGCACAGTTCTCTTATTTCTCGTTTCTTATGCAGGTATATAGTGTTTGAAGGAGAAGAAGGGCAGGATGCTGGAGGGCTCCTGCGTGAGTGGTATATGATCATCTCTCGAGAGATGTTTAATCCTATGTATGCCTTGTTCCGTACCTCACCTGGTGACCGAGTCACCTACACCATCAATCCATCTTCCCACTGTAACCCCAACCACCTCAGCTACTTCAAGTTTGTTGGACGCATTGTTGCCAAAGCTGTATATGACAACCGCCTCCTGGAGTGCTACTTTACTCGATCCTTCTACAAACACATCTTGGGCAAGTCTGTCAGGTGAGAATATGGTATAGTCTTTAAACTATCTTTAGCAGTAGGAGTCAGAACCTTATCTCCCTGTGCTGTCTTTTTCTCCACCAAATCTTGACCCTATCAAATTTTGTTTTCTAGATACACAGATATGGAGAGTGAAGATTACCACTTCTACCAAGGCCTAGTTTATCTGCTGGAAAATGATGTCTCCACTCTGGGCTATGATCTCACCTTCAGCACTGAGGTAAATTGGGAGACATATTTGGGGGTTCACCTTGAAACTGGCACTGAAATCTGTCAGTTCTGAGGAATTACTTTGCAAACAGAGCAGTGGGTGCTTGTATGAGAAGAGACATCATGAACAGAATAGAATTGATAAACTAATCCAAGTTGTTTCCTAGTTTTCCTTTTAAAAATGTTGCAGAACCCTGGGGCTGGAGAGATGACTCGATAGTTAAGAACACTAGCTGCTCTTACAGAGGACCCCGGTTTTGTTGCCAATACCCACTTGGTGGCTAACAGCCATCTGTAACTCCAGTTCTAGGGGATCCAATGCCCTTGTATATATAACATGGGTACACTTACATACCTGCAGGTTTGCATGCATACACTCATACACATAAAATAAAAATAATAAGTAAAAAAAATGTTTTAAACCGGGCATGGTGGCTCACGCCTTTAATCCCAGCAGAGGCAGGAGGATCTCTGTGAGTTCAAGGCCAGCCTGGTCTACATAGTGAGTTCCAGGACAGCTGGGGCTACAGGGAGACCCTGTCTCAAAAAGACCAGACGTGGCTCATTGGGTAAGAGCATTTGGTATGCAAGCATGAGGGCCTAAGTTAAGATCCCACACACACCCATGTAAAACACCAGGTATGGCTACAAGAGAGTCACTGGGGCCTGCCGGCTGCCAGGTTCAGTTAGAGGCTCTTTCTCAGAGAAATAAGGTAGAGAATGATGGTCCAGGATACTCAGTGTCTTCCTCTGGCCTCTTCACAACATGCACCTGCACACACCACATGTACATATACCACTCACACATGAAATAAAAATTTTATAAAGATTGTGTGGGTGTGGGTGATGTGTGGGTATGGTACCCACAGAGGCCAGAAGAAAGCATCAGATCACCTCAAGCTAGAGTTAACAGGCATTTGTAACCAACATGGGTGCTAGGAACCAAACTCTGGTCTTCTGGAAGAGTAGCAAATGCTCCTAACCACTGAGTCATCTCTCCAGCCCCTGGAAAAAGTTTTAAGTCCCAGGGCTAGCAATGTGGCTCAACAGGTAAGGGAAGTTGCCACCAAGCCTGATGACTTGAGTTTAATCCCCAGAACCCACATTGTGGAAGGTGAGAACTAACTCATGCAAGTTGTGTTCTGGCTTCCACATGTGTACATGCACACACACAGACACAATGAATGTTTTTTAAAAAAGTTTAAGAAAAATTACAGTAGGGGCTGGCCCAGCATGCATCTATAACCCCAGTAAGTGAGGGGGTGGGGCTGCAGGAGGACAGGGACACAGACACCACAAAGACAGACAGATTCCTGGAGTTCACTAGCGGCTGGCCAGCCTAGACAAATCAGCTTCAGGTTCAGTGAGAAACCTTGTCTCTATTTCTATAGAAAATTGGTACAAATAGAGGTGCCCTTCCCTTATTTTAGAATAAAAGACTAATTTCCTTCTTTCCATCCTTCAGCTTTTCCCTATCCAGAGGAACAGTGAGCTAATGAATAGTGAAGAAAGTTACTGTGTCACTGTTTATGGATTTACCTCACATCCCTGCCCAGAACATGACAAGGAGTTTAGGGCATGCTCCCACATCTCTGTGTTAGTTGTATCCCAGACCAAGCCTGATAGATACAATCAGTATTTTGGATGTTTTAGGTTCAAGAATTTGGAGTGTGTGAAGTTCGTGACCTCAAACCTAATGGGGCCAACATCTTGGTGACAGAGGAGAATAAGAAAGAATACGTACACCTGGTATGCCAGATGAGAATGACAGGTAGGAAAAGTATCTGCTTGCTCAATATGGAAGGGGGTCAGCCATCATTTTTTAATTTAATTTTTTTTATTCCCTATGATAAAGCCACAAATGCTTTGCATAAAAGGAGTCAGAACACCTGACCACTTCATCTACTGTCAATATAGGGGCATGGAAGCAGTGGTAGTTGAGGCAGGCAGGTCTGTCAGCATCAGATGCCAAATTGAGGGTCTGTTGCCTCTAGTATTTGTGTGAATTCTGAATCCATGTCATTATTTTTTTCATTCTCTATTCAGGAGCTATCCGCAAACAGCTGGCAGCTTTCTTGGAAGGCTTCTATGAGATCATTCCAAAGCGCCTCATTTCCATCTTTACTGAGCAGGAATTAGAGCTGCTCATATCAGGGCTGCCCACCATTGACATTGATGATCTGAAATCTAACACTGAGTACCACAAGTACCAATCCAATTCCATCCAGGTGAGTGACTGCTAGTGTATCTCCCCATATGTTTCTTTTTATACTAAGCTGGTTTATGGATGACAGTATAGCTATGCCTAACTCTTTGGAGCATATTTTCAGCTGACATCCTCACTCATCTTTTGAATGAAAGAACTGAAGCCCATCCCACAAAAGAGATTTGCCTAGTACTCCAAGTCTGTTGCTATTTCCTACTCTCTATGAGCTCTCTTCCTAACACTGGCTTTTTGTGTATCTCTTTACAGATCCAGTGGTTCTGGAGAGCATTGCGTTCTTTTGACCAAGCTGACCGTGCCAAATTCCTCCAGTTTGTCACGGGTACTTCCAAGGTGCCCCTGCAAGGGTTTGCTGCCCTAGAAGGTATGAATGGCATCCAGAAGTTTCAGATTCATCGAGATGACAGATCCACAGATCGCCTGCCTTCAGC
Organism: Nannospalax galili; assembly: GCF_000622305.1. Taxonomy (NCBI): domain Eukaryota; kingdom Metazoa; phylum Chordata; class Mammalia; order Rodentia; family Spalacidae; genus Nannospalax; species Nannospalax galili. Next base: position 1,269,420 of record NW_008352653.1, read on the forward strand.
TCACACGTGGTAAGAAAAAGAGGGGTTTTTGTTTGTTTTTTCAATGTTTATATTGAGCTTGTAAAATTGTGAGGCACCTACCCAAGGCTGGGAACACAAATATGGCCTGATATGACCTTAGATAGTTCTCAGTTTAGTGGGTCTATGGAGGAGGTAATGTTGAGGTGAGCAAATGAACTAAACACAGAGTGGCGACTGGGGAGACCTTGGCAAGTGCACAGCATTACAAGAAGTCATGGTGTATTCCAAAGCTCAGCGTGGCTAGAACAAGTAGAAATGATTGGGAGGGAGCTGGAGAAATTGCTTATTCAAAGGACCTTATTCAGTTCTGGCACCCACATCAGGTAGCTCACAACTACATCGTAATTCTCACTCCGAGGGATCCAATGCCTATTTCTGGACTTTTTAATATTTATTATTTTTATTTTATATGTATGAGTGTATTTCCTGCAAGTATATAAAAGCATCCATGTTGTGAAATGCCTGCGGACATCAGTGGAGGAGGGCATTGGAGCCCCTGGAACTGGAGTTATGGACAGTTGTCAGCCACCTTATTGGTGCTGGGAACCGAGCCTGGGTCCTGTGCAAAAGCAGCCAGTGCTCTTAACCATTGAGCCAGATATGGCAGCACACACCTCTAATCTCAGCCTCTTGTACATAGGGAGTTTCAGACCAGGTCCTTTGGGATACAGGGAAGGAGGCCCTGTATCAAAAAAATAAGATAAATAATATTTTAAATGGCAGGGAGCAGAAGGATAAAACGCTCAGCAGAGAGTCAGGTCACAGTGGCCTTGAATGCTCCCTTACAGGCATTTGTCTTAAAAATGTTAGGGCTAGAGATGTGGTTCAGTTGGTAGAGTGGTTGGCTATAAGTTCCATCCCCAACACTACATAAACCAGGTATGATGGTACATGCCTATAGTCCTGGGAGACCTAGGAGGTAGAAAAAGCAGGGGGATCAGAAGTTGAAATCATCCTCGCAATAATGAGTTTAAGGCCAGCCTGGATACATGAGACCCTATCTTTAATTAAAAAAAAAAAGACAAAAGAGGGGGCTGTCTGGAGAGATGGCTCAGTGGTTAAGAGTGCATCCTACTTGTCCAGGGGACCTGAGTTTGATTCCCAGCAGCCTGTAACATGGACATGCATAATTTAAAAATCTTTTAAAGGGGGAGAAAAAAAGAATGTCAAAAACAAATGAAATCCACCAGCTCACCACATGTGTCCTTTAACTACCTGTCATTAACACATTATACTTCATCCTGTAGGTAAGGTACATTGGTAGCAAAGTCAGATTTATGTTTCCAGTGGCCAGTATTGGAGCCAGATTACATTAGATCGGGCTGAACAAAAGACAAATGGAGTCAACAAGAAGCAAGAGGGTAGACTTGCTCAGAGAGGAACAACTAATAGCACAGGAACACACATTCATTTGCTTCTTTTCATGGACTAATCTTTCTTCCTTTTTCTAGTTTTAATCAACTGGACCTGCCTGCCTATGAGAGCTTTGAGAAGCTCCGCCACATGCTACTGTTGGCCATCCAGGAGTGCTCTGAAGGCTTTGGGCTGGCCTAAAAAGGCCCTGCCCACTTCTGTGGGGTTTTTCTACCATTGTTGGACCTGGGGAGGGGGGGATTTAAAAAGATCCAGAAAGAAAATGTCAAAAACCAATAAATGAAATCCACCAACTCACCATGTGTGTGTTCCAGCTGCTCATCTCCCCCTAGAGCATACCTGTCCCCTTTTGTTCATTGTCTTTCTTCCTCTCCCCCTTCCTCACCTCTGCCTTTTCCATGCCATCCATGATCCCCACCCCATGTGTTAAAAGGCAGTAGCCTTTGCAGGGACCTGTTTGTCCCAACTGTTTGAACAGTGTGCTCCTCAGATTCTGTGTTCAGAAGGATTTGCTGCATTGAGACTTGAAACCTTTGGATAGGGGAAAAATTATATATATATATATATTTTTTTTTGTTCTGTTTGCATTTCTTAATTTGTGCTTGGAATGTGTTGATGTGCACAGCTAATGATTCAATGCGAGACAAGATTGGCGTCTGTGTTGTGGAGGTTTCAAATAAAGAGCATTCTTCATAACTCACTTTTCACAATGGAGTTTTTTTCAAACTAAAAAAAAAAAAAAAAACTCTTAACATACATACTAGACATCTGGAGAAAAGCTACAAATGAACTCTCCAGAAAACCATCCCTGCCCTACCCGCTCACCCACCCACCTCCACTTCTGGTACAACTTCTTCCTTCAAAGTCAGTTTCCCCATCAGAGAGATTGGTGGCCACCAGGAATTCAGGGGACATTTGTTATTTAAAATGTGATCTGCACTTGGGAGCTGTGACTTTTTTAGTGGCAACACATTGCAGTAGATTGTATAGAACTTTGAGAGTTCACTCAAACCACCCAAGTGTTAGCATTCAGTCAACATTTATGGTAGTCTTAAGTTTAATTTCCTATATTAATGTTTTAGGTCTTACTAAAAGGTTTCACGAGCTCTCTAGAAAGACCATCCTTTTTGTTTTTGTTTTGTCTGTCCCTCTTGTCATCTGTCTGCCACTCTTTTCACAGCTCGCCTAGTAGTCTTTTGTGGTTTTTACTCCAACACTTAAAGCCGATCAGACTTTGATGGTTCCAGCCTTCAACAACAACAAAAATAATTTAATAAAAGTTTAGTTAGGAAAACAATACCAAGTAGTGCTTGTTTTGTGTGGTTTTTCTCATTCACTGAGGCATCTCATAATAGGTGTAGGAAAAAAAGGAGATGGCCTTAGCCCGTGGCCCTTGTAAAGTGACTGGCAGCCATTTTTCTCCATTCAGCATGCACTCTCCTGGACCAGACCTTGTTCTGGCAACTGAGAGGAGCATCCTCGTTTGGGAGGAAGCAGTTGCCTCTGTGACAGATGCAATGTAGAAAAGTGTCTCTAGGTACACAGCTTGGAGAGCCAATAGAAGTTCTTCCCCCTGCCCCTGGTCAGTGGCCTTGGGCTGGGTCCTAAAGCTGGATAGGGATTGCAGTTAAGGAGAGAAGAACCATCTGGGTCAAGACAACTGTAGTAGAGTGGATAACATCTGGCTTGAGCAAAAGGCTGTGGCCTTCAAAAAAGCTAGGAGTCCAGAACTTTAAAATGAAATGAGAACTGGGCTGAATGTGGTGGTGTGTGCCTTTAATCCCAGCAGAGACGGGTGGATCTCTCTTGAGTTCAAAGCCAGCCTGGTCTACCGTAGTGAGTTCCAGGCTGACTGGCTACATAACAAGACCCTGTGCATGAGTGTACTTCCTACATGTATGTAATTGCATCCATGTCATGCAATGGCCATGGAGGCCAGAAGAGGGTGTTGGATTCCCCTGGGACTGGAGTTAGCAATTGCTATTTGCCATGTAGGTGCTGGGAACTGAACCTGAGTCCTTTGCAAGAGCAGCTGGTGCCTTTAACCACTGAGCTACGTCTAGCCTCTAGCCCCCACACTTAAGAACTGATAGGGGAAGTAAGGTAAAGGTGGAAGCCAAATGAAAAGACCAGAAAATACTGTCTTTGATCCATGAGCATTCAATGTGCTGTGGTCCACTAGAAGCAGAAAATGAAGCACCAAAAACCAGTTGGAGAAGGAATGACTTTATTACGATGAATGCCATAAGCCCCAGCATAGTGGCGCCTTTAATCCCAACACTTAGGAGGCATAGGCAAGCAGATCTCTGAGTTCAAGGCCAGATGGGGCTGCTGGGAGACCCACTCTCAAAAAACATGTCACAATAATATAAGAAAATAAGTTTGCTCTGTGCTTCTAAGTTCTTGGATGTTTTAGGAGTGAAAAATGTACTTGCTCTTTAAGCACAAAATGAAAATGTAGGCAGATAATTGATGTGGACTATAGAAAATCTTGCTAAGGCTTAAAACTACAGAAGACGGGCTGGAGAGATGGCTCAGCGGTTAAGAGCACTGAGTACTCTTCCAGAGAACCCACGTTTGGCTCCCAGCACCCTCATTGGCAGCTAACAACCATCCATAACTCCAGTTCTAGGGAATCCAACGCCCTCTTCTGACCTTCGTGAGCATTGTACAACACAGGTGTGCTTTATTACACATGTAAATAATTCATATGCATAAAATAATAAATATAGCTGGGTATGGTGGCACATGCCTTTAATCCCAGCACTTGGGTGGCAGATGCAGGCAGATCTCTGTGAGTTCAAGGCCAGCTTGGTCTACATAGTGAACTCCCAAGCCAGCTGTGGAAACCCTGACTCACAAAGACAAAATTATACATACACACATACATGATATATTTTATAAAACTACAGATGACAATGGGAAGGGCAGCATGAGCAGAATTATAAAGCAACAACAGTCTAAAAGTTACATCTTGGGGCTGGAGAGATGGCTCAATGGTTAAGAACACTGGCTGTTCTTGCAGAAGCTCTTGGTTCAAATCCCAGCACCCACATGGCAGCTAACAACTGTCCGTAACTCTAGTCCCAGTGGATCCGACAGCCTCTTCTGACCTCCGCGAGTACTGCACAACACAGATGCACTTACCTACGTGCAGGCAATACACATACATAAAATTTTTTTAATATTTTAAAAATATTTATTTATTTATTGGTCGTTTTGAGACAGCGTCTCCCTGTAACCCCAGCTGGCTTGGAGCTCACTATGTAGACCAGGCTGGCGTCTAGATCTACCTGCCTCTGCCTCCCTAAGTGCTGGGATTAAAGGCGTGGACTACCATGCCCAGCATATTTTGTTTCATTTTTATTTTTTTATGTGCCTGAGTGTATTGCCTGCATGTGTGTGAGTGCACATGTCGTGCAATTCCTACAGAGGTCAGAAGAAGGCAACAGATCCCCCTGTACTGGAGTTACCGACAGTTGTTAACCAGGTCCTCTGCAAGAGCAGTCAGTGCTCTTAACCGGTTAGCCATCTCTCCAGCCCAGTTTCTTACCTTAAAAAAAATATATTGCATTTACTTCTTGCGGAGGGTTGCATCCATACATACCACTGTGTGTATGTGGAGGTTAAAGGAGTTAGTTCTCTTCACCATGTGGGTCCTGGGGATCAAACTCACATGCAGCAAGTGCCTTTACCTGCTGAGCCATCTCACTAGCCCTTACACAAATAATTTGATTTTTTTTAAGGACATGAGGTTGGGGTGCATAGGATCAAAATACATGGTATAAAATTGGAGCTGGAGTTCCAGACCACCTGACATAGATGCTGGAAATGAACTCTGGTCCTCCCTCTGGAAGAACAGCAAGCACTCTTACTACATAGTACCCAACCCAGCACTACCTTCTGATATGTAATCTTGTAATACCTATTCAGAAAGATAATAGCAACCCCTGACTATTGCTATTGCTGCACTCATAGCTGGCCTGGTGCCCTGCTAAACGAACACTTTCAAAAATGTATGTCAACCTCAGACAAGGCTGCTTGCTCTATGGTCAGGATGGGTCAAATTTTATAAAACCCACTCCATGAACACAGATGGAGCATCATCCAAACTGAAAGATAAAAATACAGCTTTAGTGGCCGTCTAGTCTATCCTACATAAGCCAGCATAACAAATCATAAAATCAGCCCCACTTCTGGATAGTATTCAATGAAAAGCAAAATCTTACTTCCCTCAAACCCTCACACAAGCCCAAATCCCATGGCACATCTTTTCTGACACTTTCCCCTCAGTTGCCCCAGTTGCCCATGCTGTCTTCTTTCCCACTGCAAAGAACAGTGAACTCAATTTGTTCAGCTCAGGGTATGTTCATATTCTTAGTCTTTGGCTATAGGGCACTGATGTTATGAAGAGCCTTAAAACATGTATAGGTGCCAAATAATACCCTAGGCTTCCACTAACTTGTAATACTTACAAGTTAAGACATAAACTGATAGCCTAAACTTATGGTTTATAGACATGAGGTGTGGGCATGTACAGATGTGAATGATTTGGAGTGAGACATTCCTTCTCTGGATCCTATGGTCCCCACCATCTTGATTGTAGTGATGCCAGGAAAACCAGATGTGCACATATACAGGGGTGGAATGAGGTCAGTATCTCTCATCCTGCACAAAAATCAAAGTCAGACTTTAAGACCTAACTAAAAACAAACCGCTAGAGGAAAATGTAAGTAAAACACTTGACTACTGGAGCTGGAGAAATGGCTCAGGCACAGTGGACCTAGGTTTGATTCCCAGCACCCACGTGGCAGCTAACAATGGTCCATAACTCCAGTTCCAGAGGATCCGACAGTCCTTTTCTGACTTCCATTGGCAATACACAACATGAATTCACTTACATGCATGCAGGAAATACACATAAATACCACTTGGCGATAAAAGCATAGGCAAGGACTTTATGAAAAGGATTCAAATAGCACAGGAAATAACCCCAAGAACTGACAGATGGAATTCCATTAAGTTAAAAAACTACTATGCAGCTAAAGAAGCTGTCATCTGAGTGAAGAGAACCCACAAGGTGGGAAAAAAATCTTTACAAAGATTTACACAAAGACAGGATTACATAGAATGTATAAAGAACTCCAAAAACTCAGTAATAAAAACTCCCAAATCATCCGATCAATAAATAAGCCAGTAAGCTGAATAGACAGTTCTCAAAGAAGGAAATACAAATTACCAATGTACATTTGGGACAATGTTCCAAAAAGTTAGCCATCAAGGAAATGCAAAGTAAAATGGCTTTGAGATTTCATCCCACCCCAGTCAGAATGGATACTGTCAAGAAAACAAATGCTGGCAAAGATACGTGAGGCAAGAAGAACCCTTATTTACTGCTGTTTGGAATAAACTGGTGTAGCCATTCTATAAATCAATATGGAGGTTCCTCAAAAAAACTACCATTTGACCCAGCTATACCACTCTGGGTATATACCTGAAGGATTATGTCAGCATACCACAGATATACTTGCACATCCATGTTTATTGCTGCACTATTCACTGTTGCCAAGTTACAGAATCAGCCTAAATGTCCATCAACAAATTAATGAATAAATAAAATGTGGTACATATACACAATGGAATTTTTAAAAATTTTTGAGTATTGTGTCTGTAAGTATACCCATGTTGTGCAATGTCCACAGAGAACAGAAGAGGACACATCTTTTCTAATGCTTTCCCCTCAATTGCCCCAGTGTTGCATATGCTGTCCTCATTCCCACTGCAAAGAACAGTCAGATCCTCTGGAACTGGAGTTACAGACAGTTGTTAGCCATCATGTGGGTGCTGGGAGCCAAACCAGGGTCCTCTGCAAGAGCAGCCAGTGCTCTTAACCACTGAGCCATCTCTCTAGCCCCAGCATAATAATTTATATATATGAAAATGTCACAAGGAAACCCATTTTTATGCTAACCATAAAATAATAAAAATTAAATACAGTGGACAAAGCCATGTGCCCATGGGTATCAGTCAACTTCTTTTCAACCCAGTATTTGCTCAATGGATGCCATGATAACAAGAATGGAAACTGCACTTGGGCTCAACTACCTGGACTATCCCTTGTTGAAAATGACATAGTTAGGTGGATGTGGTGGCGCACACCTTTAATCCCAGCACTGGGGAGGCAGAGGCAGGAGTTAGTTCAAGGCCAGCCTGGTCTACATAGTGAGTTCAGGCCAGCTGGAGCTACAGGGAGACCCTGTCTCAAAAAAGAAAAAAAAAAGAAAAAAGAAAATGACATAGTTTTAATTGTATTACTACAACTACCAACCAGGAGAAATCACAGCTTAGTATCTGATGTGGCACTATTCCTATGGCAACGCACCCGCCACCTGGTGGGAAGCTGATTTTTATATTGGACTTCTACCATCATAAGAGGGAATAAAGATGCATCCTCATATATATATATATATATATATATATATATATATAATACAGTTTTCCCTTCCCCGCCAGCACAAGTACCAGAATGTGTAAACTATTCTATACAGCATTGCCCCAGATCCATAAACTCATTTAAACTCATTTCACAGCAAAGAAAGTGCTGCAACAGGTTCCATGACCAACAAATAACTAGTTTTATCACATACTACATCATCCTAAAGCAACTGGCCTAAATGAAAGATGGAATCATTTACTGAATTATCAGTTATGATGCCAGTGAGGAACCAACAACCGAGAAGAATGGGATTGTTTTAAGGATGTAACATACTTTGAGCTAGAGAACATTATGTAGTGCTATCTCTTTCATAGCCAGAATAAATGAGTCCTACAATCAAGAGGTGAAGAGGAAGTGGCTACTCTCAGTATCACAATAATGCACTCACAGAGCTGAGCGTGGTGGTGCACACTTTTATAATTCCAGCACTCAGGAGGCGGAAGCAGGCAGATCTCCATGCGATTGAGGCCAGCCTGATCAACACACTGAGTTCCAGGCCAGCTGGGGCTACAGGGAAACCCTGTCTCCAAAAAATAAATAATGCAGTCACAGAACTTTTGTTTCATGACTCAGCAACTTTGAACTCTACCAGTTTGGAGATCTTAGCCTCCAAGGAACTAGATGTTGCTACCTGAGGGCACAATAATGAATTCACCAAAATGGAAGGACAAATACTTTGTACATTTGGGACTCATTATTACAGGCAAGAGAGTGATTTCACTGGGATTGGAGAGATGGCTCAGCAGTTAAGAGCACTGGCTGCTCTTGCAGAGGACCTGGGTTCTGTTCCCAGCACCCACATGGCAGCTAACAACCGGCCATAACTCCAGTTCCAGGGGATCCAACACCCTCTTCCAACCTCTGTGGACATTGACAACATGGGTGCACTTACATGCAGGCAGTACACTCATACACATAAAAATAATAAAATATTTTTAAAAAGCATTATCTCACTGGCTTCAGTGATTGATCCTAATTACCAAGTGGAAATTGGACAGCTGCTACACAATGGAAACAAGAACCAGTTGTGCAACTCAGAAAATTATTTAAAGTACTTCTTAATTATTCTGTGCCCAAGGCTGTAAAGGTTAAGAACTACAGCAACCCAAACAGGTAGGGTGATCAAGGACTCTTTATGAATGTAAATTTGGATGGCTCCAACAGGTCCAAAATATCTTTTGAGGTTCTAGATGAAAGCAGGGGAAATACCGAATGGATATAGGAAGAAGGAAGTGTAGATGTAGATGTCAATTACAGCCTCATGATCAATCACAGAACTGAGTAGTATAGTAGCTTTGCTTGTTTTCTGCTTATTTGTGCATCTATTTACATATGCTAGCCATTTTCTTTTTCTCTCTCCTTCCTAGTTTTTTTCATATACAAGTAGTTGTTGGAATCTAATTTTAGAATTGAGTCTTTAGATATTATGATGTCAGTGGGACTATAACTAAAGTTGAATAATTAATAATAATTAATATGGACAATGACGAGCTAAATGTGACACACACTCCTAATCCCAACATTTGGGAGGCTGAGGCAGAAATATTTTTGAGTTTCAGGCTGGCCTGGGCTACATAAAGAGAAAGAAAAAAATTGAGAGAGGGTCTGGACATGCAGCTCATTTGATAGAGTGCTTGTCTAGCACAAATGAAGTCTGGGGTTCAATCTTCAGCACCACATAAACAGGCATGGTGGTGTAATCCTAGCACTTAGGAGATGAAGGCAGGAGGATCAGAAGTTCAAGCGCTAGCAAGTTCAGGCCAGCCTAGAGTACATGAGTCTCTTGTCAAATGGCTCTGTCAATGGCTCAGTAGTTAAGAGCACTTGCTGCTGTTGCAGAGGACCCAGTTCAGTCCCCAACATCTAGATTGGGTGGCTCACAACAGCCTCTAACTCCAGTTCCAAGGGATCAGGCCCCTTCTTCTGGCCTCACTGGGCACCTGCAAGCACTTGGTGCACATATAAAGCAAGCAGGCACACACAGATACACATGAATTAAATAAATTAAAATTTAAAATAAAGCCGGGCACAGTGGCACACGCTTTTAATCCCAGCACTCGGGAGGCAGAGGCAGGCAGATCTCTGTGAGTTCAAGGCCAGCCTGGTCTACATAGTGAATTCCAGGACAGCTGGGGCTACAGGGAGATCCTGTCTCAAAAAGACCAAAAAAAATAAAAAATAAAATTTAAAAAAATGAAACCTTTTTATAAAAATAGGCCAGTGAGATGGTTCAGTAAGTAAAAGCAATTGCCACAAAGTCTGATGACCTGAGTTTGATCCCCAAGACCCACATGGTGTAAGGAGAAAATCAGCTCTAAGGTTGTCCTCTGGCCTCCTTTCAGGCACTGTGTCATGCACCCCCACACTCACACATACATACACATACACATACAATAAATAAAATGTAATAAATGGACTGGCGCCTTTGGTAAAACGATTACTTCCTATCTTATATAAAGATGACTATAATTTTCTTTTTCTTTCTTTTTTTCGAGACACAGTCTCAAATTTGCCATGTAAATGAAGTGGCTAGCCTTGAACTCCTGATCCTCCTGCCTCCACCTTTCTTTTTTTAAAAAACATTTTATTTATTGTTTTTTATTTTATGTGTATGAGTGTATTGCCTGTATGTATGTGAGTGCACCCGTGTTGTGCAACACCACGGAGGTCAGAAGAGGGCTTCGGGGGCTGGAGAGATGTCTCAGTGGTTAAGAACACTAGTTGTTCTTGCAGAAGACCCAGGTTCAAACACGCATACACATAAAAAAATAAAAATAATAAATAAGCCAGGCGTGGTGGTGCACGCCTGTAGTCCCAGCACTTGGGAGGCAGAGGCAGGTGGATCTCTGTGAGTTCAAGGCCAGCCTGGTCTACACAGTGAGTTCCAGAACAGCTGGGGCTACAGGGAGACCCTGTCTCAAAAAGACCAGAAAAATATATAAATAAAATAAATAAATAAATAAAAATTTTAAAAAAGAGGGCCCCTGGAACTGGAGCTAAGGATGGCCCGCAGCCGCCATGTGGGCACTGGGAACCGAATCCAGGTTATCTGCAAGAGCATTCATCCCTCTCAACAGCTGAGCCATCCCTCCAGCCCCAGTGCCTCCACTTTTCAAGTACTAAGATTACAGAAGTATGCTACCATGCCCTGCCACATATATCTTGTTAGGTAGAAAGAAAGTTGTTTTGTTTTATATGAATTCAGATGTGTGTAGAAGGGTACATGTGTGAGTCAGCCAGCCAAAGGGATAGAGTGTGCCACTTACCAATTACTTCCGTGGGCTTCAAATTCAGTCTTCACGCCTACCCTGTGAAAATGAACCTGATTCTTTTAAATCTTTTTCCTTTACCAGATGGCACTGGAGCTTTACCAGAAGAGGGCAGTGGAAAAAAACTTCAAGAAAGACAGGATTTTGCTTTCTGGTTCTGGTCTGCCCACTTAACAGATACCTGTAGCACTCACAGCTTCTCCAGTGCCTGACTAGAAAGGTGAATTTCACATTGCCAGTTAACAAACAGGAAAGAACCGGGTGTGCTGGTGCCTGCCTTTAATCCCAGCACTCAGGAGGCAGAGGCAGGTGGGTCTCTGAGTTCCAGGCCAGCCAGGGCTACATATTGAGACTCTGTCTCAAGAAAGCAGAAAAGAGATTAGGGCTGGGGATATGGCTCAGTGTGTGAAGAGCACATGGCAGCGAAAGCAAGGAGAGCAAGATTGAATTTTCACCAGAAAAGGGTAGAGATATATCTCAGTGGTAGAGCACCTGTCTAGTATGTGAAATGCCTAGAGTTCTATCCCCAGTACTGGAAAGAAAGAAAACAAGGAGGGGGGAAGAAAGGAAGGAGGTAAAAGAAAAGAAAGAATAGATTTGGGTCCCAGGGTCCCTGGGTGCCCTTTTTGATGCATGGTGACCAACAATACTCAGTAGGCAACAGCTTCAGCTTGGAGTCTCCCATCAGGTGAATCAGTAGCAATTTGCCTCTGACTGCTGAAGCACTCACAGCTTCTCCATTTTCCAGCTCTTGCAATGCCTGAAGTGAGCAGCACCAGTAGCCAGCAACTTCCCCTAGCACAGCAATGTTGAGGCAGAGTGGCTCCAGTTAGACGCTCTGCAATGGTTTGTCTCCCAAAGATTCATGTGTTGGTGGATTGATCCCTACCCAGGCTGGTGGTAGTATTATGAGGTGATGGGATCTCTGGGGAACATAAAAAAATAAAATAATAAAATAAAATAAAATTGCTCTGCCTCAGTTATTTCATTACAGTAACAAAACAACTGGCTAATAAACCTCCCATGAATAGCTTTCTCTAGCATCCTAGACGGTGACTTTCTGACAAGTTACAGAGAGCAAATTTCAGCAAGTTCTGTTATTCGATGAGCCATGGCCATATTTTTTTCCAGTAAAGACTGGGTCTCAGTCCTGAATAGAAGGTATGCAAAGGCCTGTGTGGAAGAGTTTCACTGATGCTACTTTCCTAAATATATAACAAATATTTATAACCGCTGTTTTAATGTCTTCTGTCTTCTTGTTCCATCATCTGGGTCATTTCTCTATGTTTTTTCCCTATTGGGGTTATATTTTTCTGCCTATTTGCATGCATGCTTGATAATTTCCTTTTGCATTATGGGTTATCTTTTATTATCAATAGTATTATTATTTGCTATGTTGGAAAGTGAACATAGGACCTTTTTGAATTTTTTACTATAATTATCTGTGTGTGTACTCATACAGAGGTCGGAGCACAACTTGCAGCTTTGTCCTACTATGTAGGTCCCAGGACAAACTCAAGTCATCAGGCTAGTGGACAAGCACCTTACCTACTTGCGCATGCTTGCCAAGTGCTCTACTATTGAGCCACAACCCTAACATTTTTTTCCCTTTTCTTTTTCCTACCTTCTTTCTTCTTCTCATTCTCACAGCTAGTCGCCTGTGGAGTGACTGACTCAAACCTTCATTTCTGCCGGGTGTGGTGGCACACGCCTTTAATCCCAGCACTTGGAAGGCAGAGGCAGGCGGATCATTGTGAGTTCAAGACCAGCCTGGTCTACATAGTGAGTTCAGATCAGCTGGGACTACAATGAGACCCTGTCTCAAAAAGACAAAAACAAAAAAAGACCAAAAAAAAAAAAAAACCCCTTCATTTCTGAAGGGCCTGGGGCATTGGGAGTTCTACCTTGATTAGGCTGTTATAGTTTTTCATTGACCTTAGTCACAAGGCATGGAACACTTAAAATATCCTAAGGGATCCCCTGTGTTCCAGAGTAATCTTTTTTTTTTTTTTTTTTTTTTTTTTTGAGACAGGGTCTTCCTATGGCTCCAGCTGGTCTAGAACTCACTATGTAGAACAGGCTGGCCTTGAATTCATGGAGATCCACCTGCCTCTGCCTCCGGAGTACAGAATACTCTTCTTTACCTCCTGTTAGTCGCCAGGATCAGCCACCCCAGCCCACACCATAATTCCCTTTTTTGCCTGTTGACTTGGAGGCATGAGGAAGCCACAGTGATTGGGTGCCAGTCTTCACTTCCATAGCAGTGGAGAAATTCCTTCCTCTGTAACTAAGACCTCTAGGCCAGCAGAGTACAAAGTAGCAGAAATAGGAAGCACCTGATGACCCAGTCAAGCTGACATATGAAATTAATCATTATACACTTCAATTTTATTAAAACTGACAATGTTTTCGGCCGGATGTGATGGGGTACACCTTTAATCCTAGAACTCAGGAGGCAGAGACAGGCAGATTTCTGTGAGATTGAGGCCAGCCTGATCTACATAGTGAGCTCCAGGCCAGCTGGGGCTACCGGAGACCCTGTCTCAAAAAAAAAAAATCCTGTTTAATTTAGTTTTTGACAGTTTCATGCTTCTGATGACTCTCTCCCATACCCTCCCTTTCTATCCCATTCCTCTCACCCCCTCCTAATCCCCACCAGTCCCTTTCCCACTTTCATGACTTCAGGATTTGTTTTGTGCCCAATTTAGTTTAACCATAACTCTCTATGTGCTCATTGGATTAGAACTTTCCGTTGGAGTCTGATGGGGTCACTAGTGGCTACACAACTGAAGGCAGTGATTACCCCTCTCCCTGAATCCATCTGTAGCAAATAGTTCAGCGGTGAGGGGTAGGGTTCCCCAAGCCTCTTGTCCATCCATGCTTGCAGTCATCGGCAGTTGCTGTAGTTTGTGATTACAATAGCTATATCTTGCCCAGAACAGTCCATTTTGCAGCACTTCTCCTTATCTTCCAGCTTCTGCATCCTTCCTGTCCCCTCTCCTGCAATGTTTCCTTAGCCTTAGAAGGAATGGTCTTGATTAGGGCTGAGCACTCAACCATCACTTATTCTCAGTGCCTTGAGCAGTCATGAGGTCTCTTCATTCGCTGCCATTCACTGGAAAGTGAGTTGTCTCTGATTCATGCTGGCAGTAGCATTGTCTGTGGGTATAAACATAAATATTTAGAAGGTCATTTGACACTGTCAATTTATCTAAATAACAGTATTAAGCCCCTCCGCAAGGCCTATGACCTCTCCCACCTTGGGTTTTTTGAATATTTCTTTTACTTTATTTATATATATGTTTATCTCTGTGTGGGTGAGTACAAGTGCCTGCAGAGGCCAGAAGTGTCACATCCCTTGGAGCTAGAATTACAGGTGGTTGTGAGGCACCCTTGTGGATGCTGGGAAACAAACTCAGGTTCTCTGCAAACATCGCACATGCTCTTCCAGTGAGCCTTGTTCACCCTGGGTTTTTTACTGGGCTCACAGTACTAGGTATGGATTCCCTCCTGTGAAGCAGGCCTCAAATCCTATCCATCAGAGCAGGGCCTGTGTTGCACAGGTGGGCACATCTTGCCTGGCAGGTTGGTATCATACTTTATAGGGGTCACAACTGGGCAACAGCTTTGATGCCATTTTTCCCCCCAGCAGTCTGCTTAGCATGTTATGGCACTATGAATGCTAAACAGCAGGGAAGAAGTTTCCAGCTTAGTGGAACCAACAATTTTTAAGATATTTTAGAATTTTAATGTGCAAATTAATCTCCATATATTCAACACAAAATGCTGACAACAGAAAAACAATAGGGAGAAAGATACTTCATCAAAAATTTTCTTCACAGTTATAGTTTTGAGATGGGGATCAGATATGCTACTTTCAGTTGTCAACTTGACACACTTAGAAAGAGGAAACCTCAATTGGGGGATTTCCTCTATTGGATGGGCCTGTGAGCATATCTGTGAGGCATTTTCCTGATTGTTGAGTGATGTGGAAGGGCCCAGTCCACTGTGGGTGGTTAACACCCCTGGGCAGTTGGTCCTAGGCTGTATAAGAAAGCAGGCTGAGCTGGGCATGGTGGCGCACGCCTTTAATCCTAGCACTTGGGAGGCAGAGGCAGGTGGATCTCTGTGCGATCGAGGCCAGCCTGGTCTACATAATGAGTTCCAGGCTGGCTGGGGTCACAGGAAGATGCCGTCTGTCTCAAAAAAGACCAAAAAAGAAAAAAAGAAAGGGAGGAAGGGAGGGGGGAGAGGGAGAGAGGGAGGGAGGGAGGGAAGGAAGGAAGGAAGGAAGGAAGGAAGGAAGGAAGGAAGGAAGGAAGGAAGAAAGGAAAAGAAAGGAAGTAAAGCTGAGCACAGGCCAGAGGAGCAGGCCAGTAAGCAGGACTCCTTCCTTCATGGTCTCTGCTTCAGTTTCTGCCTCCAGGTTTCTGCACTGGGTTCCTGCCCTGGGTTCCCCTAAATGATGAACTGTGATCAGGACACAGAAGCCAAACAAACTCCTTCCTCCCCAAGTTGGTTTCGGTCAGTGTTTTGTCATAGCAATAGAGAAGCAAACTAGAACAGGATTTCCTGTCAATCAGACTGGTCTAAAATTGGCTCTGTAGCAAGGGTGACCTTGAACTCCTGATCCCCCATCCTCCAGCTCCCAAGTGCTAGAATTAGAGCTGTGTGCCACCACAGCTGGCCACTTCACCAAAGTTCTAAACACTATAAAGAAAACAGTTAAGCTGCCGGGGCGGGGGGTACGCCTTTAATCCCAGCCTTTGGGAAGCAGAGGCAGGCAGATCTCTGTGAGTTTGAGGCCAGCCTGGTCTACATAGTGAGTTCCAGGCCAGCTGGGGCTACAGGGAGACCCTGTCTCAAAAATACAAAAAGAAAGGAAGAAAATAGTTAAGGCTAAAGAACTGAATAGTGAGTTCTCAGAAGACATATGAAAGGCCAACAAATATTTTTTTAAAGTATTCAGTAGCCTTAGCCATCAAGGAAATGCAAATTAAAACTACTTTGAGAATCAGTTTCACTCCAGACAGAATGGCTATAATCAAGAAAGCAAAAGGCAACAAATGCTGGCAAGAATATGGGGAAAGAAGACCCCATAAATACACCATTGGTGGGAGTGTGAACTGATACAACCATCATGGAAATCAGTGTGGAAGTTTATCACAAAACTAAAAATAGAAATTCTGTATAGCAGAAGCCCAGCTATAGCATTCCTGGGCTTTACTACAGAGATACCTGCATATCCATGCTCACTGCTGCTCTATTCATAACAACAAGCATGGAATCAGCCTAGATGTCCATCAACAGACAGATGATTGATATAGATAGATGATTAGATAGATAGATAGATAGATAGATGGATGATAGATGATAGATAATAAAAATGTGATACATATACAATGGAATATTTTTGGAGACAGTGTCTGATGTAGCCCAGGCTGGCCTCAAACTCATTATACCACTATGTAGCTGAGGATAACCCTGAACTTATGATCCATCTACCTCTACTTCTCAAGTGCTGGGATTTGCAGGCATGCATCATCACCCCTGGTTTTATGTGGTGCTGGAGATCAAACCCACTTTATCAGCTGAGCCACATCCCCAGCCTCACAATAGAATTTTATTCATCCATAAAGAAAAATGAAATCATAAAATGTTTAGGGACATAGCTGGAAAAATATAATTCAGGTTTAGGAAGATAAACATCACGTGTCCTCTCTCATATGCTGATCTTAGCCTCTAACTTTTATATAGGTACATTTATGTAGAGTGTGTGGAGCCCAGGAAAGCATAAAGGAGCCCATGAGAAAGGGGAAAATATTCTTTAAGTGAGGAGTATGAGAATGCATGTGATTTGAAAGTAGAAGGGGGAACACTGGGGGTAAAAAGGTTTAAGTGAGAGGGTGGATATAGAGAAAAGGATATGGGGGGAGGTCAACCAAAGCTAATGATATATGAAATAGCTATAAGGAAATCAGATACCTGATAGGCTAATCAAAAATACAACTTTTAAAAGAGTTTGAACACAGGGCTGGAGAGATAGTTCAGCAGTTAAGAGCACTGGCTGCTCTTGCAGAGGACTGGGTTTGGGTTCCCAGCACCCACATCACAGATAACAATCATCTGTAACTCCAGTTCCATGGAATCCAACATTCTATTCTGGCCTTTGCACACATATGGTATATTTACATACATGCAGGCAAAATACTCATACACATAAAAGGAAAATAAATAAATTTTTAAAAAGAAGTTTGAATAGCAGTACCCTGCGTGGATGGATAAAGGTGCTTCCTGAAGCCATAAGTTATTTTTTAAATCCCAGGGCCA
This sequence comes from Nannospalax galili, assembly GCF_000622305.1. Lineage (NCBI taxonomy): Eukaryota > Metazoa > Chordata > Mammalia > Rodentia > Spalacidae > Nannospalax > Nannospalax galili. The sequence goes on from NW_008352653.1 coordinate 1,286,910, forward strand.
AGGAGGGTCTAGTCCTTATGAGCTGTTGGACAGGAAAGACCCTGAAGCCCCCCAAACAATACCAGTAATTGCCACTGCTTTTGGTCACCCACCAGAACCTTGTTGCTGGAGATACCACATGCTTTAGTCAGAGGATATGGAGAACTCATGCTGGTGCTAGGTTGGAAGCTTCTTTCTTGGTGGTTTGCCCTCACAGTGCCAGAGGATCTAAGTTGGCTGCTGAGTGAAGATTGTCATCAACAGTCTTACCTTAGAACCCTATATGCACAAATACTAACCAACCAGGCAAGATGAGCCTACTTGTGCAACAGTGGCAAGTGACCAACAGCTTTCTCTTTGGATATGATGTCTGCGCCACAGGAAGAAACACACCTATTACTGTAAACCTGGTCAAAAGCTCATGACTAGGGAAGTCCTAGGCCCTAGTGAGGAAGCTCCTGCTGTTGTTTTGCTAAATGGGCATAATGTGCCTGTCAGTTGCCTTCTAAATAATTGTGTTTATGCCATAGACTAGTGCTCCTGACAGCTTTTTGTCAGAGAAACTTCTTTTTTGTAGTGACCGATAGTGACTGCAGAGACTCAAAAGGTCAAAGTATTGAGAAGAAATGACTGTTGAATATCCAGCAATAAATGGGATATCAAGCTCTCCAAGGCTCAAGGAATGTCACAGAAGGAACAGAAAGAACATTAAGAGCTGGAGAGGGGGCTGGAGAGATGGCTCAGTGGTTAAGAACACTGGTTGTTCTTGCAGAAGACCCGGGTTCGAATCCAAGCACCACGTGGCAGCTAACAACTGTCTGTAACTCCAGTTCCAGGAGATCCGACAGTGTCTTCTGTCTTCTGCAGCATTGCACGACATAGGTGCACTTACCTACATGCAGACAATACACGCATACACATAAAAATAATAAAGAAAAATTTTAAAAAAGAGCTGGAGAAATCAGGAGAATGGTGTGGATTGCTGACTTTCAAGCATGACATGGCTGTTGCACTCTTGAACTCTCAGCAGCTCTGATTATCTGCACAAGATCTGCATAAGATTGGGCCTGTCAACATTCTATCGTGGAAGGGGGATGGGACCATTGGGCCCATCCCTTCTCTGAGGATTTAAATACAATAGTTGCTGGGGAAGGAAGAGACCTTTTCTTCAGTGGTGTAGCCACCGGTAAGGTGCCCATGTTCCAGTAAATAACCCTTCACCCATGCTCCTGTAAACAACTCTAATGGAACTCATTAGGTCCCTCCAAATTCATGAAAGTTGAAGTGAGGCTGATTGGAAAGAGGAACAAGATCAGCAAGAGTGGGGAACTAAGTAAAGGTAATGGTGTGTGTGTATGAATATGAGCAAAATACATTATGAACATGTATGAAAATATCATAATGTGGGGAATGGAGAGATGGCTCAGGGGTAAGAACCCTGACTGCTCTTGCAGAGGAGCCGGGTTTGATTCACAACACCCACATGGCAGCTAATAACTGTCCTTAACATCAGTTCCAGGGGATCCAATGCCTTCTTCTGACCTCCTCAGGCATTAAACGAGTGCACTTACACAGATGCAGGCAATACACTCATACACACAAAATAAAAATAATAGATAAAAAGAAAGAAAATATAATGAAACCCATTTGTGATAGTTAATATTTTTTATTTTATTTATTTATTTTTTATGTGTATGCATGTATTGCCTGCCCCAGAGGTCAGAAGAGGCTGTCAGATCCCCTGGGACTGGAGTTACAGTTGTTAGCTGCCATGTGGGTGCTGGTATTCAAACCCGGGTCTGCTGCAAGAACAACCAGTGTTCCTAACCACTGAGCCATCTCTCCAGCCCAATGATAGTTAATATTAATTCTCAACTTTATGGGATCTAGGGTCACCTAGGAGACAAACCTCTAGGGCATCCCAGTAAGAAGTTATCTAGATCAGTTAGGCTCTGTGTATACCTGTAAGGATTATGTTGATTAGTTTAATTGAGGTGGATAGACCCACCCTGAATGTGGGTGGCATCATTCCTTTTGCGGGTTTCCTGGACTGATGAGACAGATCCTGGGCAGTAGGGTAGCCTCCTTTCCATTGGAGCCTGGAGCCAAGAGTCTAGAAGGATATGGAATCAGGAAGCAAAGATGAGGGGTGACAATGTCCATCTCCAAATGAAGCTTTTACAAGATAGCAGTAGCCATGAGCTCAGCCCCACCTAAAATGAAGCTCTGGTAAATCTTCATGCTTTTGTATTGATGACGTATTCTTAGGTATGAAGACCAAAAATGAAGACAAAAATTAAAATAAAACTAGATTTAATAAAAATGGAAAATTTTGTGCATCAAAAACTATCATCACAGGCTGGAACAATGGCTCAAATAGTTACAAGTACTGGCTGCTCTTGCAGAGGACCCGAGTTTGGTTCCCAGCACACATATAGTGGTTCACAACTGTTTGTAATTCCAGTTACAGGGGATTCAATGCCTTCTTCTGGCCTCCACAGGCACCTACATTCATGTGGTGTACATACATACTCAAGCAAAACAGTCACAAACATAAATACATCTCTTTTTAATAATCAAAAACAGAATAAATGAATGAAACATCAAGAAAATGGAGCTGGAGCTGGAGAGATGGCTCAGGGGTTAAGAGCACTGGTTGCTCTTGTGGAGAGAACCTGGGTTCGGTTCCCAGCACCCACATGGTGGCTAACAACTGTCTGTAATTCCAGTTCCAGGGGATCTGATGCCCTCTTCTGACCTCTGTGGGCACTACACAACATGGGTGCACTTACATACACTCAGGCAATCACACACATAAAAATATTTTCAAAAAGGAAAATGGATCTGAGTGTGGTATTGCTTTCCTGTTAGCCCAGTACTCAGGAGGTGGAGGCAAGAGAATTCTAAGTTGAGGGCAAGCCTGAGCTTCACAACAAGACCGTTTCAAAAAGCCAGAAAGTGATGGGACTGGGGCTGGAGAGATGGCTCAGCAGTTAAGGACACTGGTTGTTCTTGCAGAAGACCCAGGTTCAAATCCCAGCACCTACATGGTGGCTACAAACCATTCTTAACTCCAGTTCCAGGGGAATCCGAAGCCCTCTTCTGACCTCCACAGCATTGCAGGACACGGGTGCACTTACACACATACACATAAAATAAAAATAATACTTTTTTTAAAGTGATGAGACTGTAGCTCAGTAGAGTACTTGCCTATCATGCAGGAGGCCCAGGGTTCTATGCCAGCACTGCATAAACTGGGCATGATAATTACACAGGCCTGCAATCCCAGTACCCAGGAGGTGGAAGCAGAAGGATCAGAAGTCAAGGTCATCCTGGGCTACATAGAGAGTTGTAGAGCGTTCGAGGCTAGCTAGAGCTACAAGAGACCCTGTCAGGAAGAAAGAAAGAGAGAGAGAGAGAGAGAGAGAGAGAGAGAGAGAGAGAAGACTCTTTCCGGGTGATTCTAGGTTGTGTCAAGTTGACAAATAAAGCTAACCAGCACAAATGGCTTAGCAGGTGAAAGCACTTGTCATACGAGCCTGACAATCTGAGTTTGATATCTGGTGGAAGGAAAGAGAACAAATTCCTGAAAGTTTTCCGGAGAAAGGGGAGAAATTAAATAATAAATAAATAAATAAATAAATAAAGGGAAATGTGTAAGTAGTAGACATCTCACGTAACGAATGTTTAATCCCTAGCATTGTTTTTGTTTGTTTGTTTCTTTCTTTTTGACAGGATCTCCCAGCTGGCATGGGAGTCACTATGTGGACCAAGATGTCCTCAGTTTTACAGAGATCAGCCTGCTTCTGTCTCCCAAGGGCTATGATAAAAAGACTCACACCAACATGCCTGGCATTAATCCCTAGCACCATCAAAACAAAAAATAAACAACGAAAAAGAAAAGACAGTCCACAAAATAGAATGTATTTGCAAACCATGCAAATGTAGTCTGATAATAATATCCAGACTACATAAGGAATGCTTATAACCCAACAACAAAAAGAAAAACTACCTAATTTTTCAGATTAGTTTGTGTTATATGGCCATTAATTCATGGACCTCCTGTCTCAGCTTCCCATGCAGATGGAATTACAGGTGTCACTACACCCAGCTAACAACTGATTTTTAAAATTTTTTATTTATTTTTATTTTTTTGTGTATGTGTTTTGCCTGCATGTATTTAAGTGCACCTGTGTCATGCAATGCCCGAGGAGGCCAGAAGAGGGCATTGGATACCCTAGAATTGGAGTTACTGATTATTGTTAGCTGCCATGTAGGTTCCAATCCTCTGAAGGAGCAGACAGTACTCTTAACTGCCGAATTAGTTCTCTAGCCCCACAACCTAATTTTTAAATGGGCCAGGACTTGAATAGATGTTTCTCCAAAGCATGTGTACAAATGGGTAAGAAGCACTTGAAAAGATATTCAACATCATTCACCAACGAAACGCAAATCAAAGCCAAAAGAAGGCACCACTTCATTACCTCTAGGGTGGCTATAGTAACCAAAACAGGCTGGGCGTGGTGGCACACACCTTTAATCCCAGCACTGGGGAGGTAGAGGCAGGCAGACCTCTGTGAGTTCAAGGCAGCTTGGTCTACATATTGAGTTCCAGACCAGCTTGGACTAACAAGGAGACCCTGTCTCAGAAAGATCAAAATAATAATAATAATAATAATAAATTAATTAATTAATAACCAAATAACCAAAACAGAAAGTCAGTTCTGGTGAGGATCTGGAGAAGTGGAGAGTTTCTTACATTGCTGGTAGAAATGCAAAATTGTCCAGCCACTCTGACAACAGTTTGACAGTCCATGTAAAAGAAAAACAGAATTGCTACACAATCCAGAAATTACACTTCTAGGTATATATCCCCCAAACATGAAAACTGATACTCAAACAAGTACATTTAACATATGTTCAGAGCAGCACCAGTCACAACAGCAAACAGATGGAAACAGCCAAAAGATTTTGATTATCTATCGATAGCACAGATAATTCACACTTTTGAAAATCTGAGATGATGCACACTTGGGAAGCAGAACCCCAAAAGGTTCAGAAGGATCACACCCTGGGACACAGATTACAGATCTGGAATGCATCTTAGAAACTTCATATCCTGAAAAATCAAAGATACTACCCACCAACATTCCAAGGAATTCATAGCCTGGGTCAAAGAAAATATCTGTGTTCATATCCTCTGACACAGGCTTCCAAACACTTTAGGACCTCATTCCATGGGCCATAAACCCCAAATATCCGAGAGTTCACTTCCTGGAAACACAAACCCAAAGTGCCCAAACAGTTCACAGATCTACCTAGTTCCTCAAATAGCCCAGGAATGTGGTGCATGCCTATAATTCTAGCTACTTGGGAGGCAGAGGCAGTAGAATTCCTTGAGCCTAGGAGTTCAGAGCCAGCCTGGGAACACAGTAAGACCCTGTCTCCTAAAAAAAGGGGCCGGGGGTGGGGCGGGAGGATCTGGAGGAGGTTAAGAGTACTGGATGCTCTTGTGGAGGATGCGGGTTAGGTTCCCAGCACTCAAATGGTGGCTACTGTCTATAACTTCAGTTGTAGGAGATCCAATGTTCTCTTTTGGCCTGTGTGGGCATTGCACAACATTGTTGCACTTACATACATGCAGGTAAAACACTCTTATACATTAAATAAATAAATAAATAAATAAATAAATAAATAAATAAATAAATGGGGGGTGAGGTGATTTGGAGTAGAAGTGCTCATTACCAAGCTTGATCCCCAAAGCCCACATGATGTACAGAGAGAACCGACTTCCAGAAGTTGTCCTCTGACCTCCACATGCACACTGTGGCATGCACACCCCTCCACACATACAAAACACAATAAATAAATTTCAGATTGTTATCTGTTCTGTGATCACTATTCTTGGATGAGTTCATGTACTTGCAAACTGCTCCCTAGCAGCTTCTTTTCTCAGGGTAAAAGTCAGTTTCTTTTCTTTAGATCCTTATATGTCCATGTGGAAAACCAAAGTCTTTTCATATCTTTCTGATCTTCAAAACTGTCCTCCTCCTCTTTTCATCTGTTTCTCTGTGTTTACTGGTTCTCATATTCCTTGTAGTTACCTCAGCATTTCCAAAATGTTTTTTTGTTTTGTTTCTAGTTCTTTCTTCAATTCTACTGCCTCATTTCTGAATGTTTCTCATTGCGACTAATACTGTCCTTTCATATAATATATCGGTTGCACAGCTGGAAATCCTTTTGTTTTGTAGGCCTAGTCTCCTTATCTGTAAGGATGTGAATACTTCTTTTCTCTTTGCTTGTGATAACGAGATAACTTTTTATGGGACTTGGTCATTGTCCTTTTTTTTTTTTTTTTTGAAGCAGGGTATCCCTGTAGCCCCACAGAGATCTGCCTGCCTCTGCCTCTGCCTCCCGAGTACTGGGATTTAAGGCGTGCCCCACCTAGCCTGGCTCTGGATAGATTTTCTAACTTCATGGCTTCACATTGTCTCTTCTACTTTTGTGAAGATCTCAAAACCATGGAACCTGACTTTTGGAGGTTGCTGGACTCTGTTCTCTCTCACTTTTACCTGGACCTTCTTTTTCCTCTATCTCTGTTTTCCCTACTCACATTTGATTTTGGTTTGTTTTTTGTTTTTGTGGTGCTATGGATGGAATGCAAGGCCTCTAGAAAGCTAAGCACGAGATCTATCACTGAACTATACCCATAGCCCTCACATTGGATTCTATTCCCACTTTTCCCAGTGTGCTTGAGAGTTCATAGGATCCAGACTATTCCAGCCTGTTAGGTTGGCCTTGAACAGTCTATGTAGCCATGGCTGTCCTGAAACTTCTTATATTCCTGACATAGTAGCCCCCTGAGCGCTGGGATTACAAGTGTGTGTCACTATATTCGGTTTAAAAGGTATTCACACTTTTTGTCTATTTGAAACGGAGTCTCTTTGTATAGCTAAGCCTGGCCTCAAACTCATGATCCACCTGCCTAAGCCTCCCAAGTGCTGGTATTACATGCCTGGGCCACATACTCAGCTACTGACATAGACGATGACTTCCTCCTCCTCCCCTTCCCCTTCTTCCTCTTCTCCTCCTCCTCCTCCTCTTCCTTCTTCTTCAACAGGGTCTCCCTGTAGCCCCAGCTGTCCTGGAACTCACTAGTAGACCAGACTAGCCCCGAACTCACAGAGATCTGCCTTCCTTTGCCTCCCAAGTGCTGGGATTAACGCATGCACCACCATGCCTGGCCTGACATAGACTTTTTAAAAATGGTATTTTTGGTTATAATTAATGTATTAATTGTAAAAGTAATCATCTTCACTGTGACATTTACACATATGACTGTATCATGTTTGATCATATCCACTTTCCCTCTACCCTCTTCTGCTCTCCCTTCTCTCTCCCTTCACCAAGTTCCTACCTCTCTATAATAGACTGACAATTAGTAATTAATTCCTGTGAATTAGAAAATTCAGATGATACATATATGAGATTATTCATTATAGAAGCTTGATAATCAGAAATTGGAAATAACTCAACATTAAACAAATTAGGATACATGCACACAAAGGAACCAAAAGCTGGAAACAAAAAGACTGAGAGGCCTGGGGGTGTATCTCAGTACCTAGTGGAGCACTTACCTAGCATGCAGAAGGCCTTTGGTTTAATCCTCAGCAGAGAGAGAGTGACAGATAAAGAGACAGAGAGACACACACACGGAGAAAGGATGTTGCTTATATATTGATTTAAAGATTTCCAGGATACATTGTTCATAAAAGGTACAGAACAGAGTGAAAAACCATGCTAACTTTTTTTTTTTTGAGACGGTCTCCCTATAGCCACAGCTGGCTTGAACTCACAGAGATCCACCTGCCTCTGCCTCCCAAGTACTGTGATTAAAGGTGTGTGCCACTACGCCCAGCCACCATGCTAACTTTTCCTTCAAAATATGTTACCCAAGGCTGAGCATGGTGGCGTACACCTTTAATCCCAGCACTTGGGAGTCAGAGGCAAGTGTATTTCTGTGAGTTCAAGGCCAGCCTGGTCTACGTAGCAAGTTCCAGGCTACCTATGTATATATGTATATATGTTCATATAAAAGAGCTTAATTGGCATTACTCTATACAGGGGATAATGCTCCTCTCAGAAGCTGAAAGGTTACTAAATAAAAAGCCCAGTCCCAGGCGTGGGACACGTCCCCTCAAGTTATTAGCCAAGGGTGTCCCAGATACCCCCGATACAGGCTATTGCCATTGCCCTTGGTTGCCTACCAGAACTTGATGGTAAGACCCTATTTCTGAAAACACCACACACTTGGCCATAGGATACGGAGAAATCAAGCTGGCACTGAAGCTTCTTCCCTGTTGGCTAACTTTCATAGTACCACAAGGTACTATGTAGGCTATTTGGGGTAGGGGACTCATCAACAGTCTTTTTTTTTGTTGGGGAGGGTTCTTTTTGAGACAGGGTCTCCCTGTAGCCCCAGCTGTCCTGGAACTCACTATGTAGACCAGACTGGCCTTGAACTCACAGAGATCCACTTGCCTCTGCCTCCCAGATTCTGGGATTATAGGTGTGCACCACCATGCCTGGCCTCATCAACAGTCTTATACAAGTGTGAACCCTGTGAGCTACAATAACCACCAGTGTGGTAAGATGTACATGGGCGCAAATGTTATGGGGGTAACCAATCACCTTCTAATTGATTTTTTTTTTTGGCCTTTTTGAGACAGGGTCTCCCTGTAGCCCCAGCTGGCCCCGAACTCACAGAGATCCACCTGCCTCTGCCTCCCAAGTGCTGAGATTAAAGGTGTTTGCCACCACGCCCGGCTTCTAATTGTCTTTAAGTCCCTCTCCACAAGAGGAAACATGTACCTGGTACTGTAAATCTTGCCAAGAACCCTTGGTTGCAGAGTTCAAAGGCCTCAGTGGTAAACCTACTATTATTATTTTGATAAAAGGACATAATTTTGAACTGCACTTTAAATTCATATCTCTATACTCATAGATTAGTGATTAACTCTCAAATCTCATCAGAGAAATTTCTTTGCATAGTGGACAATGGTTAACACAGAAATTAGCAACTGGCCTAAGTGGACTTATGTGTCTGTGGAGTGCTCAGCCACAAATGGGACATCTATATCATACCCCTTAACCCCAAAGCTCAGGGGCCATTGCAGAAGAGGAGGCACAAAAATTGTCAGAGCTAAAGGTTGGGGAGGACAGGAGCAAAACAGCATCTTCTGCACATGACATGGCTGTACTCATGAACTCACAGCGGTTGTGGTTGTCTGCGGAAGACCTGCACAAAATCAATCCAGTAAACATTCTAGCATGGAGGAGGGAGGGGCTCAGGCCTCACCCCTAACTGAGGAGTATTGTCACTTGATGGCTTCTGGGAGAGAGTCCATTTTTTTAAGGCTGTGGTCCTTGGTAGGTCTCCCATGCTCCAGTGGATGACCCTACATCCATGAGTATATGCGCAGCACAAGTTGGAGTCCGTGGGCTATAAAAAAAAGGATACAAAGTTGGGATGGATTGTGGGTAGGGATGGCTCTGGGAAGAGTTAAGGGAAGGAGGTGGAGGTGAATATGATCAAAGAGGTATGAAATTCTCAAAAACTTTAAAAATCATTACATCTTAAGAAAAATTCCCATAGTTTTACAAGAAGAAATAACAAATTGAAAATGAAAACGATAGCCAATTAAGTACTGCTTCTATGGAGAAGGAAGGCCAAAGATGAGTTTTTCTAACAGACCATGTAATCAGTCAGCTCTTTGAAGACTCTATAATGCTTTATAGTTCTTACCAGTATTTCATTTGATCTATATGAGATGTCTTTGAAATATCCCCAGAAGCCAACCTTCCCTGCTCCAAGCCACCGTATTGTCACTGAGTTGCTGCACTAGCCCCCAGCAAGGTTGCCTTCTTCCACTCTTTTCTCCCTTACTGTCAGTTCTCAGCACAGGGGTGAGAAGAATTATTCTAAATATAAGCCAAACCATGAAACTTCTCAAATTCTATAAGGTTCCCATCTCACCCCTTGTGGACAAAAAAGCTAAGTTTTGTGGAAGAAATGGGGCATATCTACTCATGCTTGTTTGTAGATGTATTTCTGGATGTGATGGACCCAAGTCCCCCCAAATGATGGACCCAAGTCCCCCCAAAATGATGGATTTAAACTAAAATCCCCCAGGCCTGAGAAAAACTGTACAAGGAAATAAAAATGAAAAATAATTCTAAAGAACAAGCTGAGCTGACCTTTTTCATGCTCCTTGCCCAAGCTGGAAATCATCCCAGAAATTCCCCCTACCTCTGCTTGGCACATAGCCGCCGCTTGTCTTTAAAAGAAACCTGTGAACTGGGATCTGGACTTCTGTCCTCCGAGTGAGGTGGGAGTCCGTTTTGCAAAACGCCAATAAATCCTCATGCTTGTTGCTTCTCCTGATTTGAGGACTGAGTTATTGGGGTGCGACCTCCCGTGAACGTTGGGTACCCCAGTCTGGGGGTCCAGCAGATGGATATACATTGAACTAATAAAGGTGGCTGAAGAAGAAAACCCAACCCCTGTGACCTGGTTTGTAAGCCTCTCTAAGATACTGCTTTGCGTCCAGATTGCCTGTCATTTGGTATATGACTTTGGGCAAATTAGTGTTTCTTCATCTGTAACACAAAGATAATAGTGTTACTAAGGAAAGTTAACACTTTTAAGAAATTCTCTAACTTCGTTTGTGCTTAGTTGATTTTTTTTTTTTTGGTCTTTTTGAGACAGGGTCTCCCTGTAGCCCCAGCTGTCCTGGAACTTACTATGTAGACCACGCTGGCCTTGAACTCACAGAGATCCGCCTGCCTCTACCTCCCTAGTGCTGGGATTAAAGGCATGCACCACCAAGCCGAAAGTGGAGCTGTGAGGCTACAATTTAGCTTCACCTCCCTCCCTGAACCCAGCATGGGGGGAAAAGTCAGAGAACTGTAAATTTCCGAATATCTGTTCAATGGTTTGAAAGTTACAGATTCTCAGGAAGCAGAGTCTGCCAGCTCTCCTGATCCCAAAGGTCTGCATTCCCAGAGCAAGCTGCTCAAGGATGATGAGGCCTTTGCCCAGGAGGACCAGGAAGAAGAGTGTTTTCATGACTGTAGTGCCACATTTGAGGGGGAGTAGTCAGGGGCCCACGAGATTGAGAACAATGCTGGCGATGATTCGAATTCCTCTGAACTAGATGAGGAATACCTAATTGAACTGGAAAAAAACATGCCAGAAGAAGAGAAGCAGAAAAGAAGAGAGGAGGGCAGTAAACTAAAGGAGGAGGAAAATGAGCAGTTTAAGAGAGGAGATTTACTTACAGTCAATCTGAGAATTCTTACAGTCGGGCCCTTCAGATATACCCATCCTGTTTCCAGAAAGACAGGTTGCAATTCAGCAAAGCAATTCAGTTAAACCCCAGCTACATACATGCAATACTGAGGAGAGCAGAGTTGTATGAAAAACTAGACAAACTAGATGAAGCACTGGAAGGTTATAAATCTATATTAGAAAAGGATCCATAGTACATCAAACAAGAGGAGCTTGTACGAGATTATCTAAGCAAACTGAAGAATGCAGTGAAAGAGTAAAAGAAGAGATGTTAGGTAAACTAAAAGATCTTGGGAACTTGGTTCTGTGACTTTTCGGCTCTCCACAGAAAATTTCCATATCAAGAAAGATTCTTCTACTGGTTCCTAACCCATCAATTTTGTTCAAAATCCAAATAATAGATAACAGAGATAACAATAATTTTAGCAGCTGACTGAGAGGTTCTGTGTTGTTTGCAGGGGGCAAGACCCTACTAGTGTCTAATGTTTAAGAGCATCTTACCTAAGAGAAGGGCTATAGTAGAGCCTGTACCGCCTTCTCGCCCTTGTTTTATGATCAGGGTGGAATGTGCCTCCTGATGTAATGAGCTCATTTGATTTCTATTTTAAGGTGGTGTTTGTGCAGCTGTTGTCTTGGTTCTGGCTGTTGTTCTGGAGGGAAGCCTGCTAGTCAAGGCTGACCTCTGGGACATGCAAATGCACTAACCAGCGAAAGCCTCCTCCTAACCATGTGACCCTGTCAGTTGGGTGCTGCCCTCCCTGCTCTCACACTGAGGCTGTGGTGCAAGGGCTCCAAGATTCCTGGGGTTCCTCTGTGGCAATGAAAGCTTTCCGTGACTCCCCCACCCAAATCTCTAATTTGGAGCTGGGTGCAGTAGCACAGTATCACACAGATCTCTGTGAGTTTGAGGCCACCCTGGTCTACATAGCAAATTCCAGACCAGCCATGGTTACATAATGAAACTCTGTCTCAAAAATAAACAAACAAGGACAAAAAAAATCACTAACTGGCTGTTGTAATGAAATGCTTCTTCTAATTATGTGGTTATTAAATAAATAATTTTAAAAAAATAAACAAATATTAAAAAATAAAATATGACTGGTTTTAGAGAAAAAAAAAATCACTAACTGGGGACCAGGGAGATGGCTTAATTTGTAAAGTGTGAGTTGTGCAAGCATGATCCCTGGGACTGGCTGTTCAGCTGCTCTGGGAACCTCCAGGTTTAATAAGTGCCTATGTTTCAAAAAAATAAGGTGAGCTGGGCGAAGCACTCAGGAGGCAGAGGCAGGTGGAGCTCTGTGACATTGAGGCCAGTCTGGTTAGTGGGGCTACAGGGAGACCTTCTCTCTCAAAAAATAAATAACTAAATAAAATGGAGGGGCCAGCAAGATCGCTCAGAGGGTAAAGGTGCTTGCAGCTAAGCCTGGCAACCTGAATTTGAGTCCTGGAACCTATATAGTGAAAAGAAAGAACAGAGAACCAACTCCTGCAAGTTGTCCTCTGACCTCTGTACATACCACACACATACATGTGCACACACAAGATAAATAGATGAATGTTAATAGATTTAAGAAATAAGCAATTGAGGAAGACATCCAATTTCAATCTGGCCTCCATATTCAATATGCAAACACACGCTTGAGCACCCACACATATATACACATGCAGCATTTATTATTACACCCACATCATAATCACCTGAACAAATAGACTGGCTCTTAAGTTTTTTTTTAAAATATTTTATTTATTATTTTTATTTTATGTGTATAAGCGTTATGCCTGCATTTAGATAACTGCACCCATGTCTTGAAATGCCCCCGGACAGAAGAGGGTGTTAGATTCCCTGGAACTGGAGTTATGGACAGTTGTTAGCTGCCATGTGGGTGCTGGGATTCAAACCCAGGTCTTCTGCAAGAACAACCAGTGTTCTTAACCGCTGAGCTATCTCTCCAGCCCCTTAAATTAAGTTTATAAGAATGGGCCAGAACTTGGAGGATACTAATTCCTCTAGCTACCTGTCTCCCAGAACTGTGCTGATGGATCTCTCTTGTCCCCTAAACTTGTGCATATGGAGCTGTCTGCATCCTCACCCTGTGCCGATGGAACTGTCTCTAGAATCCAGTTTTTCCCATTATGTCTCCCAGTCAGGCCACACCCATAATTTATTCAAAATGGTTTCTCCCGCTTCCTTGGGAAAGTACAAGTTCAAGTTCAGCTCCACCTTTATCTCAGCAGACCATCTGGCCTTTTCATCCCTAGATCTATAATATCTCATTCATCCAACATCACCCATGGTTTCTCAATCTCCACAGTGCTGGATGGATGTGCTGCTTGCAGTGCTTTGATCTGTCAGTTCTCAAGCACACCCACCCACAGTCACTAATGATCTTTTTGGGTGGAGTACCAGATTGAGATTGCCAAGAAGTCCTGGTCATCAGACCTAAGAGCATGGTTTTGCTGGAGTTAATTAAAACTCATTGGTCCAGGTTATGTATGTTAATAAAAGTCATACACACACACACACACACACACAAATATTTGGAGTTCTCAGCTGGGCATGGTAGTGCACGCCTTTAATCCCAGGCAGAGGCTGACAGATCTCTGTGAGATGGAGGCCAGCCTGGTCTGCATAGGGAGTTCCAGACTAGCTGTGGCTATAGGGAGACACTGTCTCAAAACAAAACAAAACAAAAATCCAAATATTTGGAGTTCTTTCAGCTAGCCTAGTGTCCCACTGGCTTTGCCATGAATAACACCTCTGACATGTAAGTTATGATGATAAACAGTTGCCTAGTTTACTTTGGGAGGATTCAAAGACTGTTTTGCTGAAAAACAGTAACTCTTTCCTTGGGCCTGCAGATGTCTGACAGATGACTGAATAGGATGAAAAGGCTTGGCATCTCTGCCCTCATTACTGTATCTGCACTTTTTGTACTCAGGTCTGCATATACACATGCCAACCATTTAATAAATGATTTGTCCAGAACTGTAAAATAGGGTTAACAAGACCTAGAGTTACCTAGTGTTTTTCTCCCCTTTCAAGACTAAATTAGACACCTACCAGCTTCCACATCAGGAAACACCAGACCATGAAAGGAGCAAAAAGAGGCAGCACCTAGAAAAGACATGAATAGTCCTTTTATTAACCCATCTTTCTCCTTTATTACTCCATCCTGTATTCTTAACCTGTCAGCTCCTTGCAGTTGAGAAGTTTGTGAAGAGAGCTTAAGCACGTCTCCATTCTTTGGCCACTGAATAAAGCCTTTCTTTCTCTCCTATGCTAGTCTTTTAGATACTGGATTTTCAATTTTTTTGAGCTTCCAGACCTGAGTTCAGTAACAATAGTATCCATCTTCATAGAGTCATAAGGATTAAGTGAGTTAATATTCACGGCCTCTGGACCATAGTTACTATTCAGTAAACATTAACTAGGCTGGGGTGTAACTCAGTAGAGCATGTGCTTAGAATGTGTGAGGTCCTAGATTCAATTCAATCCCAGCATCCCTGAAATAAAAAATAAAAAGCTAATTCACAATTACTGGGCTCAGGGTCTAGCTGACCTTTTCCTCATGTCCTCAAGCTCTCCTCTTGAGCTATAGCTCTCAAGCACAGTGGCAGTTAGTATTAAATGGAGAAATTTTTTAAGATTTATTTTTAATTTTATTTATGTGTATGCATGTGTCTGTGTATGCTACGTGTATGTGGGTTGCACGGAGACCAGAAGAGGGCATCAGATTCCTTGGAGCCGGACTCGCAGGTGGCTGTGAGCTACCCAACATAGATGCTAGGAATGGAACTGAGATGCTCTTAGGTGCAGAACCATCTCTCCAGCCCGATATTTTTTAAAAGAGCTCTAGATGACTATGGTCACTCTTACCAGATGACCAGCTCCCTTACTGCACCTGACAGGTCCATTCTGGCTCTGCACTCACTTCTTTATCCCACATCCCCACCTGTTGAGTTTCTACTCATTTTCTAAGACCCAACTTAGATGACTCCCCCTCTATAATGCCACCTGCTCTCCCCATGCTCCTCCCATCTGCAGGGTGAAGCAGGCCTCCTGGTCCTTTTGTTTTTCTTGGTGGGAGGTCTTACTATGTTGCCCAGACTGTTCTCAAACTCCTGAGATAAAACAATGCTCTTGCTTCAGCCTCCCATGTAGTTGGAACAAATGTTTGCCACTGTGTCTGTCTATCCTCAGCCTTATCATTTGTTTCTCTCCACTACACATTTATTTCCTATGTTCTGTCACACCAAACCATTTGGTTTGGGCAGCCATACTTATGCCTGAGCCTTTGCACACATGTCTCCTAATTCCCAGCCTCAATTACACCCTCATGAACTCTTAAAATTTTTTAAATTTATTTATTTTTATTTAATGTGTACGAGTGTTTTGCCTGCATGTATGCAAGCACACTCATGTTGTACAATGTCTGTGGAGAGCAGAAGAGGGTGCCAGATCCCCTGAAACTACAGTTAAAAACAGTTATTGACTTCCATGTGGGTGCTGGGAACTGAACCCAGGTCCTCTGCAAGAGCAGCCGGTGCTCTTAACTGCTGAGCCATCTCTCCTGCCCCTAGCCCCCATCAACTCTTTACTCATCCTTCAAGACTCTGTTTGTAGGAGCATAGGCCCTGAATAAAGGCAGTACTTAGAATGTTACATGAATTCTGTTACTCTGTGGGGGTTCACTGACACTCATCATGAAAATTGTAGGTCTTTCCCAGTGTTAAAGGGCTTCCCTAGTACATGTAAGACCCTGAGTTTGATCCTACATTTTTTTTAATCCTTCATTTTAAAAAAGCCTACACTGTTGTGGGTCAGTTGTGGTGGCACAGAAGGCAGGGACAGGCAGATCTCTGTGAAATAGAGGCCAGCCTGATCTACATAGCAAGTTCCAGGCCAGCTGGCGCTATAGGGAAACCATGTCTCAAAACAAAACAAAACAAAAAATCAGGATTGGCAGTGTGTACCTATAGCCCCAACCCTGGTGGTAGGGGATCCCTGGAGTTCATAGGCCAGCCAGACTAGCTGAATTGATAAGCTTTAGGTCCAGTGAGAGAGCCTGTCTCAAATAATAAAAGGTGGAAGGTGGACAGTGATTGAGAAAGACACCTGACATCAACTTCTGACCAACATATACACACGCACAAATGTGCATATACCCACACTGTGTTGGATAGCTTCAGTTGTCAACTTGACATACCTGGGTAGAGGGAACCTCGTTTGAGGAATTTCCTCCATTGGATAGGCCTGTGGCCATGTCTGTGGGCATTTTTTGATTGTTGAGTGATATGGGAGGGCCCAGGTCACTGTGGGCAGTGGTATCCCAGTCCTGTGTTGTAGCACTGACTGAGCACAGGCCAGAGGAGCAAGCCATTATGCAGCACTCCTCCATGATCTGTACTTTGGTTCGTGCCCTGAGCTCCTGCCCTGACACCCCTCCGTGATGAATTATAGGCTGAAGGTGAAATAAACCCTTTGCTTCCCAATTGGTTTTGGCCATTGTTTTATCTCAGCAACAGAAATCAAACTAGGGCACAAACAAGTACATACACCACCCATATACAATACATACAGAGCCTGCTAGCATATGTAGCCCTCCACTGAAGCCTACTTGTAACCCCTCTGGGGGTCTGTCTCCCAAAGGTAAATGTAGATGTTCTCTGTCCTCTGTTTTCTTGCATTTCAGACTTAACATCTAGCACTTATCTCATTGTGTTAATTGCTTGTATATTTTGTCTGAGTTGGCCATTAGTCTGGACTTCTTCAGGCAGGGACTGCAATTTTTTCCATCTCTGTCTTCCTTCCCAGAAGCATAGGCCTTGAATAAAGGACGTACTTAGAATTTTTCCTGAATTCTGTTACTCTGTGGGGGTTCACTGGTATTCATTATGAAAATTGTTGATCTCTCCTTCAAGTCAAAGCCCTGATAACAGAACACTATAGCCTAAGACTAGTGCAAGCAGCTCTAAGGAAACTGGATTATCACCTTCATTCATTTTAGCCCACTTCCATGGATAGAATGTAGGTCTAAGATCTCAGTACCTTATTTATATCGCATTATCAAGCCAACCTTAAAGGACTAAGATCTTATTAATGTTAACAAGCCAGCCTTTAAGTACTGCCCCCTCAACTAATTCACTACCTGACAAATTGCTTTGCTTAGTCAATGGTTTGCGGCTCTGACTGTACATTCAACTCAGTTGGAAAGCTTTTAAGCAACCTGCTGCTCCAGCCTCCCTACAGACTAGTCACATTACAATCTCTGGGGTGCCCCCCCTTCAGTAGTGTTTGAAGTACCCCATGTGATCCCAATGAGGGCCAGAGTTGAGATGAGAATCACTGGTAGATTTAAAGTCACACAGCTCCCTTAGCTGGCTCTACCCTTCTCCTTCCCCCTCCCCTTGCCTACCCTCATCTCCAAGCTTCCTTCCTCTCCTTCCCACTTGTCAGCCTTCTGGTGGGTCACCTCTGGTTTCTGATAATGTGGAGAGTCAGCAAAGTAAGCCTGGGCCTCCATCCCTTTGTGGTCTTGGGGGAAGTCATCACTTTCTGGGTTTTGGTTTCTTCTTGAATCCAGTGAGATGTCATAATGTGGTCGCTGGCTGTGGCTGCTCTCCTCTGGCTATGGCCACTCTCCTGCTCCCTTAGTTCTTCTCATCAGTCATCTGGTCCGGACCCCAGGGCTGGTGAGGAGTCTGCACCAGCTTCGCTACATTCAGACGCAGGAGACCAGGTTCAGTGACACAGATTTGCTTTATTTCAGGAAGGCACAAACTTATATAGGGGTAGTGGTCCAATCACAGCACAGCAAGTAGGATACCTCATTAGCATAACAGGTTTAGCGTCCTATCACAGAATAGCGGGTAGGATGCTTCATTAGCATGCTGGGTTTCAGATTACAGAGCCTGGATTCCTGGAAACCATGTGACCCTGACTGTTGCAATAGCTAAGTGTTGCAATTTGGATTCCAAGGGTGGTGATTAGGAAGTGGTGAGCTCTAAGCGTCAGTCTCATGATCTGCCAATGGGAGCAAATGTCACAAGGCTGTTCCTTGTGGCTCTAGCAGTTAGGCCGTTGCCTCAGGCCTGCTGTATGGCTGTCAGTAAAACTTTCACCCTAGGCTCAAGCCTGTCTCCCACATCATAACATTTGTGATCATAGGAAAATAAAAGACCTTGAAGTCCTTTGGCTGCTGGAGAGCATCATGAAAATGTAAGAGATATCTACAGCCATGGGTATCAACATACACAATGATGAGTGATAAAAGGCCACCTGCAGAAAGGGCCACACAGATTTAAAATAGGTTTGTTTCAAGAAAGGCAAACAAGATGGTACATGATTACAAAATACTAGTTTTCTAAATATATTCATATAAAATCAAAGGGCAACGCATCTACTGGGATGATAAACTCTGGTGGAGGGATGCACCTAGGAAGGGGAGTAATTCTATCTTTAATGCTTGATTTCAAAAAGTTTAGGGGGGACTGGAGAGTTTAGGGAGGCTGGCTCAGCAGTTAAGAGCACTGACTGCTCTTGTAGAGGACCTGACCTCAATTCCCAGCACCCACATAGTGGCTATGAACCATCCTTAACTCCAGTTCCAGGAGACGCCAAAGCCTTCTTCTGACCTCTGCGGCACTGCACGACATGGGTGCACTCACATACATGCAGGCAATACACTCATACACATAAAATAAAAATAATAAATAAAATATTTTTAAAAACACAAATTTATCCTCTCTTGCCAGGACCCACCAACATGGACTGCATTTGCATCAAAACCATGAAGAAGGTGGCCCAGGTCATCATCAAGAAATACCATGCACCTGGGGAACGACTTCCACATCAACAAGCACATGTGTGAGAAGATCACCATTGTCCCCAACAAGAAGCTCCTCAACAAGATAGCAGGCTATGTCACGCATCTGATGAAGCAGATTCAGAGAGGTCCTGTGAGTGATATCTCCATCAAGTTACAGGAGGAGGAGGAGAGAGAAAAGAGGTAATTATGTTCCTGAGGTCTCAGCCCTGGATCAGGTGATCTCATGTTGAGGTGGATCCTGACACCAAGGAAATGCTGAAGCTTCTGGATTTCAGCAGTCTCTCCAACCTCCAGGTCACTTGGCCTACAGTTGGGATGAATTTCAAACCACAACATGAAG
The DNA here is from genome assembly GCF_000622305.1 of Nannospalax galili. Lineage (NCBI taxonomy): Eukaryota > Metazoa > Chordata > Mammalia > Rodentia > Spalacidae > Nannospalax > Nannospalax galili. Next base: position 1,306,408 of record NW_008352653.1, read on the forward strand.
CTGTTTGAATCTTTTATGCTATTTTTTAATATTTTCAATAAATCTGGTGACAACAACAACAAAAAATATATGATATGCTGAGTGTGGTGGTGCACACCTTTAATCCCAGCACTTGTGAGCTAGAGGCAGGTAGATCTATGTGAGTTCAAGGCTAGCCTGGTCTATATAGCCAGTTCCAGGCCAGCCAGGGTTACCTAGTGAGACCCTCTCTCAAAAAAAAAAAAAACCAACCATAAATATATGCTTCTTTTGTACTGCTGGGAGTCAAATTCAGAGCCTTACAGTGCTAGGCAAATGCTCTAACACTGAGCTCCACTTCTCAGCTCTACAATATAAACATTTTTTTTGTCTTTTTGAGACAGGGTCTCCCTGTAGCCCCAGGTGGCCTGGAACTCACTATGAAGACTCTTAGGGTTCAGATCTACAGCAACCCCCTCCCCAGAGCAATAGGGCTTCATGGTTTTGCAAGCCCTCGGGCTGCTCTCTCCTGATAAGCCCTGGGCTCTCTTCCCTGCCTAACTTGTTTTTTTAAAAGAAATATTTTTTCCTGCCTTCTGCATTCTCCAAACCCCCTATAAAAACCCCCAACCAACAGCCTGTAAATGGTCAGCTCCTCTATCCCAAACTGGGGACTGTCCCATGCGTTTTCCCTGCCAATAAACTCTATCCTGCAGGAGTTCCTGTGTCCTGGTGCTTTCTCCCATTTGGACTCGATTTACCTATCATATGATGCCAAAACCCACCCTGAGACCTCCTGGGCCTGCAATCTTTTGGGAATCACACATAAAGAACTCTACCAGACCTGGCTGCTGTTACCAGCCCCTGCGAACACCACCGATTTGGCTTTGAGGTATATTCTCTCTCTCTCTCTCTCTCTCTCTCTCTCTCTCTCTCTCTCTGCCTTCTTGCTCTTCCTGCCTTTTTCCTTATGGCCACTACCCCTCTTAAACCCATTGTCTTAGAGTCTCTGTGGTGTGTGTACCCCTTTTGAGCTTTGTCTCCACGGTCCAGAGTCTCTCTGTTCTATCCCTACTCTCTGGAACTCCAGAAGGAGGCCAGCCCTACAAAGGCATGAGCTTGATCTGAAAAGGCTGGACCTAAGACCAGTAACTGGGAAGGCAGACTCTGGAAGTCTTTGCTCTCCTCCTTTCTCTCTCTCATTAAGTCTCAGACTCCCTCTCCCTTTCTCTCCCTTTCCTCGCTCCTGGTGTCTCATCTTCACTTTTGCTTTCTTGTGCTCTGCAATTCCTCCTTTTTTTCTTTTTCTCTTGCTTCTCTCATTTCCCTTCTTTCTTACTCCATGTGTTTCTTTTCCCATCCCTTTATCTTTTCCCCATCCCATTCCTTGTACTTTGTCTCCCTCTATTGGCTGGTCGTGCCATGGTCTCATTGCAGGGCTTTCCACTCATCTGGTCGCTCACCTTGAAAATCACACTAGTGTGTCAGAGAGACCTTTGCTTTCTCTAGGTATGGGACACTGTTCCCAGAGAGGAACACGAACCCCTTCCTGTCCAGGACAGGAACTCGCCTTTTTCCTCCCTGGTGATCTGATTGCAGGATGCTGCCTCCAGGGACTGGAAGTTGTTTTCAAGCCTTTTCCCGGGAAAGGATGCTTTCCTCGGTGATTGGTTCTGCACACTCGGTTTTGTGCGATTTATGCCAAATCCTCCTGCTGCTCCCTCCCAACCTTCTCTTCCTTGTATCCTGTGCTTTCCTGCCCAGACTCTTGGCTGCCATCCCTGCCTCTGCTCCCCGTGGGGAGAGGATCCTCATTGTCTCCTCCTACTTGCTTGCTCAGTTCTTTATCTCCTCTGTGCTCTATATATAATCTGTCTCTATGGGGACCGCTCAGTCCGCATCTGAGGGCCTCACGCCTCTTACTTGTCTTCTTAAATCTTTGAAACAACTAGGACTTTCAGATACAATCAGGCCAAAGTGCTTAAAGTTCCTGTGCACCATCTGGCCCCAGTACAAGTTAGATAATGACTCTGTTTGGCCAGACACTGGAACCTTAGACTTCAGTATTTTGAGAGATTTAAATAATTTCTGCCAACACAGCAGCAAAAGGCGCTAACTCCCTTATGTCCAAGCCCTTTTGATCTCCATGCTAATCCTTCCCTCTGTGCCTCTTGTTCCTTCCCAAGACTGTTTCACAGGACCCCAATCTGCTGGTTCCTACCTCCTCCAGGGCCTCAGCTCCCCCTCCCTACTCCTCTACCTCAGCCTTTGATCCCAGCACAGCTGACAAATGTCCTCCAAGTAGGACTCAACCTCAATTCCTCCCTGCCCCTAGCATCTTATATTTCTTCACTTTTTTCTCTAAAGCTTTCTTCTCCCAGCCCTGTGGCTTTGAGTCAGCCATGTTTCTGACTTCCCATGCAAGCTCTAAACCTACATGGCTCCATGGCTTTCTTTCCTTCCCACTATTCACCTCCTTAAGGCAAATGCCAAGATTACTATCTTGCCTGCCCTGAGGATTTTTCTTAAATATTTTAATAAAATTGTAAAAGTTTCCGGTTGGGCCCATTCTTAAATTCACCTTCTGGGGGACCATCTTTCTTCCCATCTTATAGTGACGATCCAGATAGGACCCCAAAATTCTAATAACTTATTTGCTGATCATGCAGAGATTTTCAAGTGCACACTGAATTTGGCTCTTATGGGAGCAGGTGAACTTCCTTATCCATTTTGCTGTCTTGCATTGGGGCATTCAGGCTTAGGCTGAAGCAGCTGGGTGGTTTTGGTGCAGCATTTAAAGAATTTAAGTAGTCTTGCCCCATGGCCAAATGGAAGAAAGATTTTAAAAGCCATTTTTTTTCCCCTAAGCTTTTTCTCAGGCGGAGGGGCTCAAAATTTTGATCTTAGGCCCTACTGGGCACCAAGCAAGCTGTGCTCAGACCAGGTGGTCCTGAGGTGCCTACTTTTCTAACTAGATCTAAGCAATTTAAATTTCAGTGTACATGGAAAGTCACAGGCCGTGCTTGGGTGAGGCATATGTTTTCAGAGCAACAACCCAGTGATTTATATGCTGGACATGCACCCTGTTCCTTCTGTTGCCTTAATAAATTTCTTTTTCAGTATAGCTTGTATCTAGAAATGAAGAGATCTGGAGAACTTTGCTTTGCATTCACAGCTACAATGGCTGGTGAGAGACATGGATTCCTTTGATTTGTTTTTTCTATTTCTGAGGGTACTTTCTCCTTTTATAACAAGTCTAACTTAACTGGGGTGCTTTGTAAAAGCAAAAATGGTTGCTGTCCATATTTCATCTGTGAGGCATGCGAATCCCACAGGGCTTGTATCCTGGTGGGGGATGAGCTTGTTTTATCATGGGACTGTGCTCACTAACATGGGCATGTGCCTGGTTGCCATCATGGCTTCTGACCTCACCAAGAGGGAGGCAAACATGAGACCTGGTCTCCACCTCGGTTGATGACATCAGCAATATGGGGACAGTCACATGACTTGGTTGCCATCTTGGACGGTGACATTTTCAAAATGGCAATGACCTGTGTGAACTTGCTGCCATCTTATTCCAACCACATGGCTTGATTCAAAATGGTGATACCCAGAAACTTACTGATACCAGGGGTGCCTAATTCTCTTGCAATTTATTTTTGTTTTGGTTTTGTGATGATGTCATAGAAAAGCAATGCATTTTTATGTCAGACTAAGGGAGTAATGCCAGATCTCCACAATGGGAATGTAAATTTTAACATTGTTTGGGCCTGTTTCTAAAGGGGATTACTTTGAGTTTTAACTTCTTGTATGGCATATTTACCAGGTTTTTAAAGATGATTAAGTTTTTACATTGTTTGACATATTTACTGATTTTTCAAAGGAATTATTTTTAGGTTTTTGACATTGTTTGCATGACATCTTTACCTGATAGTTTTAAAGGGATTATTTGGGATTTTTGACATCTTTTATATGGTATATTTACTAATTTCTAAAAGTGACTATTTTAAATTCTTACTGTTTTGCATAGTATTATTGTAGAAACAGAAGCACATATTAGATGCTAAAAGCTTTTGCAATTTGATGGTAATTAAGAACTCTGAATTACCATGTATATACTATGTACCGAGTATTAAAAAAACCCAAAACTTGAACAGGAAGTCTGACTCCTTTGATTCGTGGTATCAGTCCCACTAGCGTCAAATTAAACTCCCTCTCCTCACCTAATTTCGGCTGTTGATCTCTGATTATTTCCATAACATTTCTCGAGGTCCCCAGTGAGAACAAGTCGCTGTACTCTCATTGGTAATAGAGGCTGCCGCTCCTGGACCCTACAGCCCCCTTCAGCCTCTGGAACAGAGAAGTGCGCACCCCCAAAGAATTTCCTCTGGGGTCTCCTTCCAGGAAGCCAGAGAGAGCTGCATAGGCCAGGACTGGAGCCTCTCATCAGATGAAATGAGAACAAGAACCGGAATGGAAGTCCAGACCAGGTAATGGGCCCTAAATTAGACAGGTGGAAGCCAGTGAGGGCTGATCCCCCACAGAAGGAGTTGCATACAGTCTTGATGTGATTCCAAGATGGCACTGGCCTCCAGTCAGGAATGAAGGGGACCACAACTAAACCTTGACATGATTCCAAGCTCCTGGCCCCATTTTAGACAGAAGAGGAATTTAGTGCGAATAACTAGGGAACTGTCTTAAACTCTGAATGAGTGTGCGTGAATGTGAGAGTGAAAGTAATGGTTCCACGGCTCTGTGAGACCACGGACTCTGACTACGCCTCACTGTGGTTCCACTGAGGTTGTGTAACCTAAATGGGCACTCACCTTCGGGTGACTGAGCACGGGGATTATACGTGTGGCCCTAATGTAAGACCTCTTAAGTGAGAGGTGGCCAGCCAGGAAGGCATCTGAATGAGGGAGACTAACAGTCTCCACCCCCTCCTATGCACACATTACATACATCCCAGGCACATATAAAATTTTAGATGGGCTCCTCCCAGTCCAAGTGTCAGACCCAGACTATCCTCCAGGTGATGCTGGACAACTTTAAACTAGGCTATGCAGACAATAATGGCATAAAACTCTCCAAATTAAAAACTTTCTGTGAAGTCCAGTGACTTGAAATCAGGCCATCCTGGATAAGAATCCCCGAGTCTGGATGGAGACTACCCAAACCCTAAAACCCAGCTTCATACTTACCAGAAGAGGAGGGAGAACTTCCCCATAGCTATGAGGAGATTATGGAGGAAGTGTTCTCTGATCCACCTTTAAAGGATGAGTGCCTTACATGCAAAGGACCATCCTAACAAAACTCCTTGATTTTTGTGTTTTGGGTGCACCTAGTTTGCGTGGAATTATGTCATATGTGTCTATGATAATTGTTTTCCATGTGTTTGGGAGTTCACACAATTATGTCATTTTCTCATGTGTTGAAATCTCAAGTAATTCTGTCATGTGTATCTGTGATCATTGTCTTCATATGTTTCCACCAAAACAAACTGGCCACTTCAATTATTATTTTCATTCATTTATTGTGCACAAAATTATTGGTTTTATTTTGCTTTATTTTGGCATGCCTAATTAAAATACACGTGTAGATTTATAAATAAGGATATTTTGATAGTACATTCAAAGGCCTTATAAATTTGGGTACCCTAAATATCTTTAAATTTATTGGACAGTCTCTAGGTCTATTAAGTGTTTCACAAAACTTTTAAGTCCTAGTTGTTTATACAAAACAGTATCTGAAGCCGGGTGTGGTGGTACATGCCTTTAATCCCAGTACTCACAAGGTAGAGTTTGGAGGATCTCTGAGTTCAAGGCTAGCCTGGTCTGCATAGTGAGTTCCAGGCCAGCTGGGGCTACAGGGAGACCCTGTCTCAAAGACTGAAAAAACAGTACTTGAGCTGGTTGTTTAAGGACCTTATTTATTACATACCTTTTGGTTTGGGTTTGTTTTCAGAGTGTTTGTTTGGAAGTATTTTGGTTTTGACATTCTCGGTCTGGTTTGTGTTGCTTTCAGACCTCTAAAGGCCTGAAAATGGTTTGAGAAAATTGAACTCCTGTTGGTTATAGGTTTGATTTAATATATTAACTTATCTTCAGAGCTGGAGATGAATTCTGGTACTGGTCTTTCTGTCTCATCCTCCTTTTCCCTGTTTCCTGCAGCACTGCTATGAACAACCTCTAGACATCTCTGAGAATTAGCTCCTGTTTGCTACAGTGTGTCTTTTTAGACTCTGGCAGTGATATGATTTTGTGCTTATTTCCTTAAGTGCCCCCCCCAACACACTCCTTTTCCTCATAGGAAGCAAACGACCACCCTGAGCCTGAGCTGTTGCTGTCACAGACTGCCAGCCCTGCAGACCTGGCATGCTGGCTCCTCTGACCCTGTGCTGTGTGCTGTGCTCTGTGCTTCCACCTCTCATTCTTTCTAAGTTCCTGCATGCTACTATGGGCAAGAGTTAACTGTAGACAGCTGTAATTGAATCATACTCATGACGCAAATGCTGTTTTCCATCACTTGTTAAGTCTGAAACCCAGTTAGAAATATTTATCATATTATGTTTAATACTAAGGGAACCATTATTAAATAATGATTTACTAGATATCAAATAAATAACTTGTTAATCTACTCCCAAGGTCCTAGAAAAA
>NW_008352653.1:1313081-1318756 GCF_000622305.1 Nannospalax galili
TTTTGTTAATGTATAGTCTTATGTGTAATACTAAGGGAACTGTTATTAAATAATGATTTACTAGATATCAGATTGACTTGTAAGTAAGTTCTCATGTAAGCTGAAATTGTTAAATCACAACATGGATCCTATTAAGAATATAAATTTTTAAAAATGATTCCTTCTACTCCAGGATACAATTTATCTCTGCATTTAGATATGTTTATATAGAATAAACATTTTCCAAGTCTATGTAAAATATCTCTAAACCTTTAAAGGCGACTTGGTCCTTTAAAACCTGCTTCAAGGCTTAAGGTAAAAATCTTAATTGTTTGGTAAATTTGTTTATGAACATTATTGAAAGGGTTTATTAAATTCTGAGCAGGGTTATAGTACAGTTTTCATTAAGTGATTATGCTGAAGGCTGGGTGCCAGTTGCTTCTCTTTACCTTGTGTTTTATACACCTTTGATAGACCACTCTCAAGGTTTACTGGGGAATTTATAAAGCACAGTGTGTACACGGGTAATATTAACTTATTACATTATCTTATGTGTGTAATTTAGATTCCATGCTCTTTTAATAAGATGATGCTACACAGTAGTCTCTTCTGAGTCAAACAACTACCACCTTCACAACGTCAACTGTGTCCACTAGCAAAAGATCATCACAATCGGACTTGTTGACTATCGTATTCATTAATTGAAGGAGGGGTAAGCAGGGTCATTGGACCCTCACCTGAGTAGTCAGCCATTCTTCTCAGCCAGCTGTACATAATTCTTCCCTAATTGCAAATGGTGTCCTGGATTTGGGGAGGACTAAAGTATATAATCTGGGGAAGACTAGGAAGGGAAGGCTTGGTCCATGCTGGGTAAATACCCTCAGGTCACCCATACATCTCAGGAACTCCTCAGTCATCTCTGTAAGCTCAATAATTTCATTGGTTCCCCAGAAAAACTTTAATGTAATCAAATATTGGTTTGACACTAGAACCTTAGAAGGCAATAAACATTGCTTAGTATCCCCAGGAAAGGAATTCTCACAACAGATGGGAAATTTGTTTGTTAATGTTGTTATGTCTCATGGTTATTAAGAAAGAAAATGGAATGTTAAAAGATGTTAGAAGGTGTTCCCCAGGGGTTCTTGTTCCTCCAAGGGGCGGGGCCTGCTGCGGAGAATGGATTGGGCAGAGTGAGCCATGGAAGGAGGGGCTTGTGGTGCCATCTTGGGACAGGAGCAGTGAGCCATGAGTAATACCGGAGCAATGCACAGGGAATGCGCAGCAGCCAGGGCATACTCAAGGACAGAATGGCCTGATACTTATGGACCTGGGGCAAGATCGCTGGCCCCTGAGGTGTGAGTGAATGCTAGTAGTGACTATGGGTGTGGTGCAGGAGCAGTCTGATATGGTGGGCTCGCACCACCAGAGACACTGCCAGAGCTGAGCAGCACAGGGCTAGGCATTGTATTCTCATTCCTTTGTAAGTTACTCCCCTTCCCCCCCCACAATAATAATAAATGCACATAAAGATATGTCATATGGTTTGCCTGATAGCACAAGAGACCCAGAGAGAAATCTGATGACAGAAGGATATGGGAATGGAGATATTTTACTAAGAAGGATTTATGGATGAAGATTATAATGGATGGATATTTCCAGAACTGAGAGAAAAAAATGAGAAAGCCTAAGCAAGTGATGAAAGTCTCTGTAGGTTTGTTATGATTTATCAAGGATGAGACAAAGATAATATATACATAATCTTAAAATTTCTAAGGTCATAGCTTAGTCAACTAGTTTAAAGAACAAAATATAAGTCTAGTCAAGGTTTATCTAAAAATATTTAGGTTTTGCCCAAGATTTATCTACATAACACATGGTAATGAAAAGTACCAGATTGGTGTAACTAACCTTCTTGGGTGTTTAATAGCCAGACTTTGAGGCCTACATTAATCTGGTCAGAGGGGCTTAAGGGACAGTTTTGTTCCTTGCCCTGGAAGGTCAACAGTGTCCCAGGGGACTATGGGAATCTCTTGATATGTCCTGTAACTGTGATAAGTCACCTGTCCTGTTGTTCAGGGAGGTCATGGAGACCCCACCAGAGAGACTCAAACCAGTGTCCAGTCTGCAAAGAGGAGGGTCAACACAGAGGAAACATTTCCTCCGTGCTTCCAAGTGAAGCCCCAGCCAAGCAGGACCTCTGGACTTATCTTCACATAGATGGAACTGGTAAAAGAAAAGCCTAAGGAGCTAGGGGCTCCCCCCCCCAAGCCCATGTGACCCCTGAGGACCAAATCCTCAAATGACCTTAAGAGTAAAAATAAATTGGTTTATTTGGCCAACAGTATGGTCTTAAACACCCAAAAGGAAAGTCTAACCAAAACTTAAAGTCATCAGTATATTTTTTTAAGAGCTCAAGGGGATTACAAATCCCAGACATTAGACTTAAGTTCTTATAAGATGTTATTTAGACAATTATCTCTCATTGATTATTTTGTTCCTAATAAGACAATGCTACTCAGATGTAAGACTTCAAATCTTGGTCTGTAATACTGTAGTGCCCACCTGCAGCTACTGTTTTTCTGAAATGATGGCTAGATCTATTTTCTCTCCCTGTCTAGAAGACTGGTTCTAGCCACTCCAACAGCTATCAGAGTGCCTGAAAACAAATCCTGAGTTCATCATTCTCAAGTCCAGCCTTGGCGGCCAAAACAAAAATGAGGAGGAACCCAATAGAGGGATGCTTTTGAAAGCCCTCGTCAAGAAATTCCAATGGACTCTCATATGAACATTTGAAAATTGCCCTGTTCTGACTTTTTTCTAGTTCCCTGTCTAGAACTTGTAATGTTAATTGCTCTTGCCATTAGTTCTCCTTCACATCTCCTATTCATGATTCAAGGACTTTCTTCTCCCCTTAGAGACAAGAGTTATGCAATTTGGGGATCTTTTAGATAGACCCACTGAAGGGGGTACTCCAATTTCCTCACCCTGAGTCCCTGTTCAGCATGGAAGAAGCCAGACCAGTTGGCGTCCCTAGTCCCTATTGGCAATTTGGGTAACCCCTTCAGAGGATGGTGTGATAACAATAGGAGGCAGGAATTGGCTAGGCAGTTAGCGTAAAAAGACCCCAAAGAAATGTAGCCAGCTTCTTGGCTAAAAGTCAAAATGGCCTGTTAGCAACATACTCTGTTCCAAAGGCCAAAAATGTCAAAAGTATTTTGGAGCTTGTAACTAATCCTTAAAAGACTTTAGGGTTACCTCTTCAGAGATGGGAATGTTAGAGTAACCAAAAGCCCCATAAAAATAGATAAATGAAAGAAGAAATTCCGATGGACTTTAATTTGGACATTTGAAATTTTCCCTGTTCTGACTTTTTCTGGTTCCCTGTCTAGAACTTGTAATACTACTCTCACCTCATATCTCCTAGGCAACAGTCAAGGACCTTTTTTTCTCCCTATAGTTAAGAGTTATGAAATTTTGGGAGTCTCTTAGATAGACCCACTGAAGGGGTTACCCCAGTTGCCTCACCTTGCATCCCTGTTCCATATGGATGAAGCTAGAGTGGTCTGCATCCTGATTCCCTATCAGCAATTTGGATAAACCTCTTCAAAGGGTGGTGTGATAAGAATAGGAGGTAGAAATTGGCTAGGCAGTTAGGGTAAAAGTTCCCAAAGAAAAGTAGCCAGTTTCTTTCTTTGCTAAAAGTCAAATTGTCCTTGGGCCTTTCGGCAACATACTCTGTTCCAAAGGCCAAAAATGTTGAAAGTATTTGGGAGCTCTTATCCCTAAAAGATTTTATCTTTCACTTAAAACTTAACAATATCAACAATCACCCCAATGGGATATCATCACTGAATTGTTATCATGGCTTCTACCCTTGCTGGGGCCTCTGCTTTTCATTACTTTGGTGCTAACCATTGCTCCTTGTTTCTTCAAATATGTTCAGGGCTGAATCCAACAACTAACTCATACTAATTTTAATCAGTGGTTATTTTCCTTCCCTCCACATGGATATGAGCGCCTGTTGACCATCAAGGACCCTGTTCAAATGTATGTGGTGGAAACCCCCACTGTCTGACTGATTCCTAATCCAGCCTCCCCCACGTCCACCATGTTCAGAAGGAAGTAGCAAGACAACAATGCATGGTGCCCCCTATCCTATAACACAAAAGGCTGGAATGTTAGGGTTCTAATCTACAGCAACCCCTTCCTGAAAATGAGAGGACTTCAAGGTTTTCAAGCCTTCTGGCTGTCCTCTTGATAAGCCCTGTGCTCTCTTCCCCACCTAACTTGTTTAAAAAACAGGATGTTCCATCCTGATAAGCTCTCTTCCCTGCCTAACTTATTTAAAAAAAAAAAAAAACATTTTCCTCTGCTTTCCCCATTCTCCAAACCCCCTATAAAAACCCCTAGCCAACAGCCTGTAAACAGTCAGCTCCTCTATCCCGAACTGGGGACTGTCCCATGCATTTTTTCCTGCCAATAAACTCTGTCCTGCTGAAGTTCATGTCTGTGTCCTGGTGCTTTCTCCTGTTTGGACTCGATTTGCTTATCATCAATCACGTTGGCCTTGAACTCATAGAGATCTGCCTGCCTCTGCCTCTCAAGTGCTGGGACTAAAGGCGTGTGCCACCATGACCAGCAATATAAACATTTTTAAGGGAAAATAAGGATTCTTTTTGAGACCCCATCTCAGAAAATAAAAACAAACAGATCCTCAGGCTTGGCAGCATGTGCCTTCACTTATTGAGCCACCTCTGAGACCTTTTCACTGCATCTCATGCTTTTGGCTAAGCTCAAGCATAATTTTACCTTTTGTCTTGGTTAAGTAACTCATTACCAAAGTCAACTTATTGAATCAACTTGACCCAACCTTTGTGTCTTGAGGCAAGAACTTTAGATAGGTTCCTCTGCATGAGCATGCCCAGCATTAGGCTTTGCTCTCTTTTTTTTTCTCAGTTCTGGAATCAAACACAGGGAAACTACAAGAGCTACTGGGATTGTAGCCCTCTTTGTCTGTACTGAATCTACTTTGAGCAAGAATCCTGCCAAATCATTAGGGAAAATAGCCTACTCATGCTATCTGACTATCCTCAATTCCCATCTCCCATCACCCTGAGTTGCTGTTGTGGTTTGAATGAGAAGTGTCCCTCACAGGCTCATGTAATTGAACACTTGGTTCCAAGTTAGTGGCACTGTTTAGGGAGATTATGGAACTTTTAGGAGGTGGAGTCTTCCTGGAGGAAGTATGCCACCAGTAACTAGATTTGAGGGTTTATAATTCTCTCTCTCTCTTCTTCTTCTTCTTCTTCTTCTTCTTCTCCTCCTCCTCCAGCTCCTCCTCCTCCTCCTCCTCCTCCTCCTCCTCCTTCTTCTTCTGTGGAAGAACTGAGCCAACAGCTCCTGCTCCTGCCTCCATGCATTTCTTATCTGTTGTCATGCTCTCCCCACCATGATGGACTCTATCCTTTTGGAACCATAAGCTAAAATAAACCCTTTCCTCCTCTAAGTTGCTTTTGGTCATGGTATTTTATCACAGCAACAGAAAAGTAACTAATACACCTTCTTTCATTAATAATTTTATCAGGGCTGGAGAGATGGCTCAGCAGTTAAGAACACTGGCTGTTCTTGCAGAAGGCTCAGGGTTCGAATCCCAGCACCCACATGGCAGCTAACAACTGTCTATAACTCCAGTTCCA
>NW_008352653.1:1318927-1327891 GCF_000622305.1 Nannospalax galili
TATCTTAGTGGTAGATCACTTATTTCACTTATTTTCCTAACATGTGGAAGGCCCTGTATTCAATTGCCAACACCACACACATACACACACACACACACACACACACACACACACAATCTTATCAAGTTAATTTAGCTGGAAACACCTTTTTCCTTTCTTTTTTTTCTTTTTTTTTCGCCCCAGCTGGCCTGGAACACACTATGTAGACCAGGCACCAGGCTGGCCTTGAGCTCACAGAGAGCTGCCTGCCTCTGTCTTCCAAGTGCTGGGACTAAAGGCATGTGCCACCATGCCCAACGAAACACCTTTTTCTTGATGTTTGCTCTTAACAATTGTCAATTCACTGGTCTCCACCCTGCTCCTTGGTTATAAAGCTCCACTTATCATTGCTGAAATGTGGGTAGAGATGGAGTCCAATCTCTTTTCCCACTGCAAGAACCTATCATAGTGGTGCTTCTTTTTTAAAATACTTTTTTTTTTAATGTGTAGGAGTGTATTGCCTGCCTGCATGTATATAAGTACACATTTATCATGACAGAAGTCAGAAGAGAGCACTGGATCCCCTAAATCTGGACTTATGGACAGTTGTTAGCAGCTATGTAGGTGCTGGGAATCAAACATGGGTCTTCTTCCCTTAACCATTGAACCATCTCCACAGTCCCCCTACTTTACCTCTTTAACAAATGTTATGAATATTTTTTAACAATACCTAAGCTTTTTTGGTTTCAGTTTCCTCAACTAGTACTGCACCCTGACAGGGACACTGGGAAAATTGAAGCATGTAAGAGAAACAACACTCCAAAAGCAAGTGCTCAGAACATTGTTATAACTTATAAAATAAAATGAGGTCAGTAAAGAAGAAGCTGACATGAAATTACCTTTCAGGAGAACTTTATTAGTAAAGTTATAGACTCATGGCTATAGACAGTTATGACGAGGCCCTGAAATGGGAGAGCATTAGGAAAGTGCATCATCCCATAAGCAGCATGATAGGACCTTGAAGAAAGAGCCTTCAAATCTGTAATACAAAAGAGGCCTCTGACTCTTAATAGGTTTCCAGCAGGGGTAGAGTGGGGTACAAATTTCATATCATGTAACCTAGCCTATGTGCCTCCTGGCACAGAAGAAAGTACTAAATAAGGGAGGAAAGTAATAGTTCAAAGTTTTCCTTGGTCTAGGCATCAGTGGGGTGGACTTGCCCACAGCTGTAAGGGAGAGGGAGTAAACTGTAAGGCCACACAGCACAGAAGGCACTTATCAATTCTCTGTTTTCAGGGATGTGACTTGATTTCTGGAGAAAGAGAAAGAGAGAGAGAGAGAGAGAGAGAGAGAAAGAGAGAGAGAACAAGAACTAGGGCGTCTATAATCTAACAGAATTGAGTTGTGATGTTTTTATTGATTTTTTGGAGAATTTCATAAATATATCTTGATCATATTTAGATCCTCCTCTACTATCTGCACCCCCCTATGGGTCCCTGCCAGTTTTCATACATTCTGTCATGTATATTAAAGCCTATTAGGTCAAGTTTGTATCCCCAAATATCCCTCGGTGTGAGTCCAACCACTGGAGCCTGGTCAATTTATCTAGCCTTACTCCATTAAAGAAAACCCACTCTCCCTCTCCTAGTAGTCATGGGTTACCACTAGTTTCTCAGAAGGTTGGGGCTTCTTACCTGTTTCCTCCCTTCTATGCTGGGTTTTTGCCTAGTTTGAATTGAGTTGCAATCTTAAATCTTTTTTTTTTTTTTTTTTTTTTGTCCTTTTGAGACAGGGTCTCTTTGTAGCCCCAGCTGACCTGGAACTCACTGTGTAGACTTAGGCTGGCCTTGAACTCACAGAGATCCTTCTGCCTCTGCCTCCTGAGTGCTGGGATTAAAGGTGTGCAACACCATTCCTGGTTTGAGTTGCAATCTTAATCTTTTTTAAAAGATTTTTATTTATTATGTTTATTTTATGTGTATGTGTGTATTGCCTGAATGTAGGTAAGTGCATCCGTGTGTGCAATGCCTAAGGAGGTCCGAAGAGGTTGTCAGATCCCCTGGGACTGGAGTTACGGACATTTGTTAGCTGCCATGTGGGTGCTGTTCTTCTACAAGAACAATCAGTGTTCTTAACTGCTGAGCCATCGCTCCAGCCCCTTAATCTTAATCTTTTATTGGGTCTTTCTCATCCTGTCTCTTACACAGAGCAATATAGCTTGTACTTATAAAAGAAATGTGCAGACTCCGGGCTAGTCTGCCTGAGTGTGAAGTCCTGCTTCGCTCCTGGCTAGTTCCTGACTCAGAATGTTTTATCAGTATTTTGAAGTACTGTTATCCTCAGCGACCTGAGAAATTCGTTTAGAATTCCAGGACCTTAAACTCAGGCCAAATCAGGATCCATGATTTCAATGCTAAAAAAAATTTCAGGACTAACCAGTTTATGGATCAGAGTTAAAGATTTTATTAAAGATATTTAATATAGGCTTAAGCATGAGGAGTCAGAGAAAAAGAGGCACTTAGAAGAAAGTAAGGTGTGCCCAAAGTGTGGGTAAGGGCTCCTCAAGGGAGAGGCAGAGCTGATTATTCTTACAATACTTAAATATTGGATTCTTGTGGAGTTTGAAGTTACTCTCTTATCACTCGATTGTTCCTGAGGGAACCTTAACAAGTTTATTATCCATAAGGTAAAAGCCTAGCCCACAGGGATACAGGAAAGTAGGATAAGCTTACTGTGCTAGATAGCTTTAGTGTCAACTTGACATACCTGGGTTGAAGGAGCCTCAATTGGGGAATTGCATCCATTGGACAGACTTGTGGCCATATCTGTGGGGCATCTTCTTGATTGTTGAGTGATGTGGGAGGGCCCAGCCCACTGTAGGTGGTACCACCCCTGGGCAGGTGGGCCTACGTTGTATAAGAAAGCAGGTTGAGCATGGGCCAGGGGAACAAGCCAGTAAGCAGCGTTCCTCCATGGCCTGTGCTTCAGCTCCTGCCTCAAGGTTCCTGTCTTGAGTTCCTACCTTGGCCTCCCTGATGAGCTGTGACCCGGGAGATGTAAAACAAACAAACCTTTCCTCCCCAAGTTGGTAGTGGTCAGAATGTCTTGTCACAGCAGTGGACAAACTAGAAGACTTATTGCAAACAGTTTTCTTTGAGATTCTCCTGCAGTGACTGGGGAAAAGAATGAGGCCCTACCCAAAGTCATTTATATTCAGGCCTTAAACTTGGCTCACTGCTATTTTAACATAAAATGTCAGTCAATGAAAGGAATATTAACTATATTGGCAGCCTTTGCAGTAAATATTGCTAACTGTGCTGTAAAAGAGGCTTTGATCAGACTCTGGGATGATGAGTTTCTTTCCCTCTTATGTCCCCATATTTTCCCTTTTTTATATTTTCTTTTTTATTTTATATTTTTGTGCATGTTGATGCCACTTCTATGCAGGTGCCACTGGAGGCCAGTAAAGGGTGGTGGATCCCCTAGAGCAGGAATTACATTATCAGCCTAATGTGTGTGCTGGGAACTGAACTTGGGTCCTCTGGAAGAGCAGCAAGTGCCCTCAACCACTGAGCCACCTCTCCAGCCCCAATTTCCCTGTCTTTCTATCCTGGCTCAGCTTGATTTTTCAGTAGCCACTTTATAGGGTTGCTGTCAGAGTTAATACATTCATTGCAGAGTCTGACACATGGCGTGTGAGTCAAACTGTTTGGCTGAACCTGAATTCCTAGTTCATTACTATAGGGACACTATATATGTCATATTATAAGAATGCATTTGTATTTTGTAAGAAGGAATCTACACACACAGTGCTAATGGTTAGTTTGTTTTGAGTTGGCCTTCAATCTAGATGCCATCCAAATAACTGGCTCAAGGGGAAAGCAAGACTTCATGGCTGTCTACAGTCATACCATCCTGAACATGCCTGATTTCATCTGATCTTGGAAGCTAAGTAGGTGGCCTGGTTAGTACTTGGATGGAAAGACTCAGTGGCTTTGACGTTTGCAAACCTGCCTGTTACAGAGAGGAGACCATAGGAGAAAAGCAGCAATACTATGAATCTCAGAGATGAGATTTGACCACCTGGTCAGAGGAGCAAGACTAAACTTTGGCAGGATTGCCTGTCTTTCTTTCTTCTCCTTATATAATCTGCTGGCTAAAGATGAGGTAAAAGACAGATCACTAGACTGCTAATCCACCGACTTCGAGGATGGCTGCTTTCTGAATAAAATACAGCCTAGAGATTCAATTTCCAGGGCTGGAGAGATGGCTCAATAGTTAAGAGCGCTTGCGGCTCTTCCAGAGGACCAGAGTTTGGTTCCTAGGAACCACATAGTGAGACTCACAACCACCTGTAACTCCAGGTCCAGGGAACACACAAAAATAAAGTCTTTAAAAAATAAAAAAAAACAACATCTGGGCATGGTGCTGCACTTCTTTAATCCTAGCACTCGGGAGTCAGAGGCAGGCAAATCTCTGTGAATTCAAGGCCAACCTGGTCTACATAGAGTTCCAGGCCAGCTGGAGCTACAGAGAGACCCTGTCTCAAAATAAAAAATAAAATAAAATACCAAATAAGAAGCTGGAGAAATGGTTCAGGGGTTAAGAGCACTTGCTGTTCTTGCAGAAGTCCCAGGTTCAGTTCCCAGAACCCATCTGCAACTCTGGTTCCAGTGGATCCAGTGCCCTCTTCAGGCATTACATGCATGGTGTGCTTACGTACACATAACATTAAATAGACTGGAGAAATTGCTTAGTGGTTAAGAGCACTGACTGTTCTTGCAGGGACCCAGATTCAGATCCCAGCACCCACATGGAGGCTAACAACTGTCTGTAACTCTGGTTCCAGAGGAATCTGTCACCCTCTTCTGACCTCTGCAGGCAATTGCATGACATGGGTGCACTTTACACACATGCAGGCAATACACTCATTTGCAAAAATAATAATAAATAAAATATATAAATAAAAAGATTAAAAACACTAAACAATAAAATAAGCCAGGTGTGGTGGTTCATGTCTGTAATTCTGGCACTTGGGAGGTAGAGGCAGGCTCTAGAGAGTTTAAAACCAGCCTGGTCTACATAGCAAGTTCCAGGACAGCCAAGACTACATAGTGAGATCCTATCTCAATAAAATAATAAAATTAAATTAAAAATTGGTGTAAATATTAGGTGGATGGGAAAAATGGGACAAGCTCTGTTATAGGCTTCAGATACTATCTGGTGAAATTCTTAGCTTTTGGGTCGGTGGAATCAAAAGGATGTTGGTCAGACACAGGACTGGGCAATGAATGGCTTTCAAAGGAACTAAGGGTAGCCAAAGACAATTTGGCTCTGACGTGCAACAGTTTAACGCTTCATAATCAGGAAGTTCAGTCATTTGGCCTTGTGGAATTTTTAACACAGATGTAGTTCTTCCCTCTTCTGCCCCTTTTGTTCTGGGAGTATATGTTCATACTAGTGACACCTTTTACGGCCCAAACACCTTGCATGTGATCTGCTTAGGTAATGTCACTTCATAGTGGAACAAACTGAGGCTGGGAGATGATAAACTGATCTAGATCCCACAAGCCATTCCTTTACTAGATGAACAATCAAGACTCACTGTATGGGCTTGGAGAGATGGCTCAGCAGTTAAGAGGACTGGCTGCTCTTCCAGAAGACCTGGGTTTGGTTCCCAGCATCCACATGACAGCTAACAACAATTCGTAACTCTAGTCCCAGGGGATCCAGCGCCCTCATCTGACCTCTACTGGCACTTCACAATACAACTGCACCTACCTACATGCAAGCAATACATTCATACATTTAAAATAAAATATTAATAAATAAAATAATTTTTAAAAGACTCACTGGAGAACTGCCTTGTATAAGCCCTTCTAAATCTGTGGGTTGTCACAATGGCCTCTCTGACAATTTTCCATTCTCACCCCTGGAGAGTGTTCCCTTCTGCAATGGTTTCTTTGACCATTGTCCAGTCTCACCCTTGAAAGTACCCCACTTTACCACACAATAAGCTCTACCCATCTTCTTTTTTTATATCATTAAATTTATTAGTGTAAGTAAAATTACCAGAAAAGCTACAAACCATTCATGAACCTCAACACATATTGCCAAAATGCTTTGGCAAAATTCATTCTTCCAATACCAATGAACCTGGATGATCATGCTGTTGAACTCTACTCAACGTTAAATTGTTAACTACTAATCTATTTGAAGTGGCAAATTGTATCCAGAAGGGTTTCGATTTATTATTACTCAGATGTTTATTAGCCACAGTTCTTTCTTTCTTTTCTTTTTTTCTTTCTCTTTATCTTTTTAACCTTTACAAAAACTTTATTGAGAATTTCATACATTTATATAAGGTGTTTTGATCAAATCCATGCCCACTTCCTCCCCTCCAACACCTCCCATATCTCCCCATCACTTTTTTCTTTTTCTTTTCTTTTTCTTTCATTAATTTATTTTTATGGGGCTTTTGTCTACTCTAACATTCCCCCCTCTGAAGAGGTATCCTTAAAATCTTTTAAGGATTAGATACAAGCTCCAAAATACACGCCATCCTCTGAAGGGGTTACCCAAATTGCCTATAGGGAATCAGGACACAGACTGCTCTGGCTTCTTCCATGCTGAACAGGGACGCAGGGTGAGGCAATAGGAGTACCCCTTCATTGGGTCTATCTAAAAGACTCCCTAATTGCATAATTCTTATCTCTAAGGGGAAAAGAAAGTTCTTAAATCGTGAATCGGAGATGTGAAGGAGAAGTAAAGGCAAGAGTAACTAGCATTACAAGTTCTAGACAGGGAACTAGAAAAAAGTCAGAACAGGGCAATTTTCAAATGTTCATATGAGAGTCCATTGGAATGTCTTGACAAGGGCTTCCAAAAGCATCCTTCTGTTGGGTTCCTCCTCGTTTTTCTTTTGTCTTCCAAGGCTGGACTCTAGAGTGATGGATTCAGGATTTGCTTTCAGGTATTTTGATAGTTGTTGGAGTGTTTAGAATCAGTGTCAGTTCTCTTTTAAAGGTTTCTGAAATAGGGGGAGAAAACAAATTTATCCATCGTTTTAGAACAATAGCTGGTTGTCTCCCTTAGCTACAGGTGGGCACTACAGTATTGGAGACCAAGATTTGAAGTCTTACATCTGAGCAGCACTTTCTGGTTAGGAACAAAATCATTAATGAGAAATAACTGTCTAAATAACTTTCTCTATAGACTTAAGCCTAATGTCTGGGAAGTGTAATCCCTTGAACTCTTAAAGAAGTATACTGATGACTTGACTCTTTGGTTATACTTTCCTTTTTTGTGTTTAAGACCATGCAGTTGTTCCAAATAAATCAATTTATTTTTACACTTAAGATCATTTGAGGATCTGTTCCTCAGAAGTCACATGGGCTTGGGAGGAGTTCCTGGCTCCTTTCTTTTACCAGTTCCATCTATGAGAAGATAAGTCAAAGGTCCTGTTTGACCATGTCTGGCTTCACTTGGAAGCATGAATGAGTTGTTTCCTCTGAATTGACCCTCCTCTTTGTAGACTGGACACTGGTTCAGGTCCATCTTGTGGCGTCTCCATGTCCTCCCTGAACAAGAGGACAGGTGACTCACCACAGTTACAGGACATTTTGAGGGATGTTCCACAGTCCCCTGGAACTTGGTTGACCTTGGAGGGCAAGGGACAAAAACTGTCCTATAAGTCCCTCTAACCACATGGGCATAGGCCTCAAACTACAGCTGTTAAACATCCCACAAGTTAGTTCTACCAGTCTGCTACTTTTAATTATCATGTGCTATGTAGATAAGGCTTGGGTAAAAACCCAAATATTCGCCGGGCATGGTGGCACATGCCTTTAATCCCAGCACTTGGGAGGCAGAGGCAGGCTCATCTCTGTGAGTTCAAGGCCAGTCTGGTGTATATAGTGAGTTCTAGGA
This sequence comes from Nannospalax galili, assembly GCF_000622305.1. Lineage (NCBI taxonomy): Eukaryota > Metazoa > Chordata > Mammalia > Rodentia > Spalacidae > Nannospalax > Nannospalax galili. Next base: position 1,326,836 of record NW_008352653.1, read on the forward strand.
TAGCTGGAGCTACAGGGAGACCCTGTATCAAAAAGATAAAAAAAAAAAAACCCAAATATTATCAGATAAACATTGACTAGATATATATTTTTTGTTCCTTAAACTAGTTGACTAAACTATGACCATAGAAAATTTAAGATAGTGTAGTATTTTTGTCTCATCCTTTATATATAAAACAAACATAAACAGACCTTCATCACTTGCTTAGGCTTTCTCATTTTTTCTATTTTGGAAAACATATCCATTCCCATATCCTTTTTTTTTTTCTTTTTGGTCTTTGTGAGACAGGGTCTCCCTGTAGGCCCAGCTGGCCTGGATTCCCTATGGAGACCAGGCTGGCCTCGAACTCACAGAGATCTGCCTGCCTCTACCTCCTGAATGCTGGGATTAAAGGTGTGCGCCACCACACCCGGCTCCATTCTCATATCCTTTTAACATATTTTACATTCTCATTTTCTTTCTTTTTTTAAAAAAATAATTATGAGACATAATAGCATTAACAAATTTTCCAATGGTTGTGAAACTTCTTTTCCTGGGGATGCTAAGCAATGCTTATTCCCTTTTAAGGCTCTAGTGTCAAGCCAATGTTTCATTAAAGTTTTACTGGGGAAACAATGAATTTATTGAGCTTACTTACCGAGATAACTGAGGGGTTGCTGAGGTGTATGTATGACCTGAGGGTATACACACTGGAAAGCCTTTACCCAGCATGGGTCATGCCTTCTCTTCCTAGGCTTCCGCAGATTGTGTACTTTAGCCCTCCCCAAATCCAGGAGGTATGTGTTATTAGGGTCAAATTACATACAGTTGGCTGGGAAGAATGGCTGCATACTCCAGTGAGGGTCCAGTGACCCTGCTTGGCCCTCCTTTAATGAATGAGCACAACCGTCATCAAGCCCAATTGTGACTATGTTTAGCGATCAGGCTCAGCTGAAGTCATGACGATGGTAGTTATTTCATGCAGAAGGGACTCCTGTATATCATCACCTTATTAATAGGACCTGGAGTTTAAAAGGATTTGGTGCTAGGATCCACATATGAGAGAGAACATACATC
>NW_008352653.1:1327928-1329777 GCF_000622305.1 Nannospalax galili
CCATCAGGATATATAGCTCACATCTAAGCATTTGGAGGTAAGATCCACAAATGGGGAGAACAGAGCTTGCTTCTTTTTCTGAGTCTGTATTACTTCACTTAGTATAGTGACTTCTTGGTCCATCCATTTACCTGCAAATTTCATGATTTTGCATTTCTTTACCGATTAATAGAAGTCCATGTCATACCACATTTTAATTATCCATTAGTCAACTAAGGGATATTTTACTTCCATTTCTTAGCTATTGTGTGAAGAGCAGCAACAAACATGGCTGTACAAGTGTCTCTACAATAGGATGAGTCCTTTGGGTATATGCCAGGGAGTGGTATAACCGGGTCATATGGTAGGTTCATTTTTAGTTTTTTTTTTATTAAAATGTTTTATTTATTATTTTTATTTTATGTGTATGTGTGTATTGCCTGAGTGTAGATAAGTGCACCCATGTTGTGCAATGCCTGCGGATGACAGAAGAGGCTGTTGGATCCCCTGGAAGTGGAGATACGGACAGTTGTTAGCTGCCATGTGGGTGCTGGGATTCGAACCCAGTCTTCTGCAAGAACAGCCAGTGTTCTTAACCACCATCTCTCCAGCCCAATCATTTTTAGTTTTTAAAGAGTTCTCCATACTGTTTTCCATAGAGGTTGCAGGAGTTTGCAATCCCACCAGCAGTGAATGAATGTTCCCCTTTCTCCACATCCTCACCAGCATTTGGTATCATTTGTTCTCTTGATCCTAGCCAGTCTGACTGGACTTAGAGTGGTTTTAATTTGCATTTCCCTAATTACTAATGATGTTGAACACTTTTTGAGATGTTTCTTAGCCATCTTTATTTCTTCCTTTAAGAACTCTCTTTAGATCTTTAGCAATCTTTTAATTGGGTTGTTTGGTTTCTCAATTCTTTGTTTTTTGAGTTCTTTATATATTCTGGATGTTAAACCTCTGTCAGATGTGTCACTGGTGAAGATCTTCTCCACCCAGCGTGTTTTCTCTTCATTTCCTTGATTGTTTCTTTTGCTGTACAGATGATTTTTAGTTTAATGAGATCATATTTGTTGACTGTTGACCTTAATTCCTAAGCAACTGATATCCAATTTAGAAAATCCTTTCCTACACCCATATTTTGTAGTGTTTGGTCTTCATTTTCTTCTAGGAATTTAAGAGTTTCAGGTTCTTAAGTGAGCTCTTTGATCCATTTGGAGTTGACTTTTCTGCAAGGCGAAAGATAAGGATCTAGTTTCATTCTTCTACAGGTGGAGATCCAGTTTTGCCAGCACCATTTGTTGAAGATGCTGTCTTCCCTTCATTGTGTGTTCTTTGGCACCTTTGTCAAATATCAGGTGGCTGAAATTGCGTGTACTCAGGTTTGGATCTTCAGTTTTGTTCCATTGATCTACGTGTCTGTTTTTGCGCCAGTACCGTGCTATTTTTATGACTACAGTTCTGTAGTCTACTTTGAGATCTGGTGTAGTAATCCCCCCAGTGTTACTCTTTGTGCTCAGGGTTGCTTTGGCTATCCAGGGTCTTTTGTGCCTCCTTATGAATTTAAGGATGAATTTTTCTAATTCTGTGAAGTATGTCATGGGGATTTTGATTGGGATTGCATTGAATCTATATATTGCTTTTGGTAGGATGGTCATTTTCACAATATTAATTCTTCCAATCCATGAACATGGGAGGTCCGTCCATCTCCTGGTGTCTTCTTCAATCTCTTTATTGATTTAAAATTTTCATTATAGAGATCTTTGGTGTCTTTCATCAGATTTATTCCAAGATACTTTAAATTTTTGCAGCAATTGTGAATGGGAGCATTTCTCTGTATTCTTTCTACTGATTTTTCTAGATTGATTTT
>NW_008352653.1:1330029-1334688 GCF_000622305.1 Nannospalax galili
GTCACTATGTCTCCTCTGTCACTTCCACCAGCTCCTGAGCCAGGTTTTCATGTTTCTCTGTGGTAAAGATTGACAGCTGTTAACAGAGAGGTTGTTCCTTTCCTAAAACAAATAAGGAAAGGGAGTGGCTCTTCAACTGTTTTATTATTATTATTATTATTATTATTATTATTATTATTATTATTATTTTACGTGTATGAGTGTATTGCCTGCACATATGTGAGTGCACCCGTGTTGCACAATGCCACGGAGGTCAGAAGAGGGCTTTGGATTCCCCTGGAAGTGGAGTTGTAGCCGCCATGTGGGTGCTGGGAATCGAACCCGGGTCCTCTGCAAGAGTAGTCAGTGCTTTTAACTCCTGAGCCATCTCTCCAGCACCTGTTGCATATAGCTTTAATTATGTTGAGGTATGTTCCCTCCAGTCCAATTCCCTCTAGGACTTTGAAAATAAATGCATGCTGAATTTTGTCAAAAGCCTTTTCTGCATCTATTGAGATGACAATGTGGTTTTTGTCTTTGAGTCTATTTATATGATTAATGACATTTATTGACTTGCATGTATTGAACCATCCCTGCACCTCTGGGACAAAGCCTACTTGGTTATAGTGAATGATGTTTTTGATGTGTGTCTGTATGCAGTTTGCAAGTATTTCGTTGAGAATTTTTGCATCTATGTTCATTAAGGATATGGGTCTATAGTCTTCTTTTTTGGTTGTGTCTTTATCCGGTATGGGTATTAGAGTGATGCTGGCTTCATAGAAGGAATTTGGGAGTTCTCCCTCTGTTTCTATTGTTTTGAATAATTTAAGGAGTATTGGTTGGATATCATCTTTAAATGTCTGGTAGAAGTCTGCTGTAAATCCATCTGGGCCTAGGCTTTTTTCAGTTGGGAGGCTTTGTATTACTGTTTCAATTTCCTTATATGTTATCAGTCTGTTTAAACTGTTGATCTCTTCTTGGTTTAGCGTTGGTGGTTCCCATGATTTCAGATATCCATCCATTTCTTTTAGACCTTCAGATTTAGTAGTGTATAGGTTTTAAAAATAGCTGGATGTGGTTGCGCACGCCTGTAGTCCCAGCACTTGGGAGTCAGAGGCAGGCAGATCTCTGTGAGTTCAAGGCCAGCCTGGTCTACATAATGAGTCCCAGGACAGCTTGGGCTACAGGGAGAACTTGTCTCAAAAAGACCAAAAAAAAAAAAATTCCCTTATAATGTTCTGGATCTTTGGGTGTCTGTATTGATGTTTCCCCTTTCATCTCTGATTTTGTTGATTTGGATTTGCTCTTTCTTTCTTTTTATTAACTGGGCTAAGGGTCTGTCTATCTTGTTTAGCGTTTCAAAGAACCAGCTCTTAGATTCATTGATTCTTTGTATTTTCTTTGTTTCTATTTCATTAATTTCTGCTCTGATTTTTGTTATTTCTTCTCTTCTGCTGGGTTTGGGTTTCATTTGTTCTTGCCTTTCCAGTGCCTTGAGGTGCAGTGTTAGGTTATTTATTTGGGCTCTTTCTAATTTTTTTTTTTTTTGGTCTTTTTGAGACAGGGTCTCCCTGTAGCCCCGGCTGGCCTGGAACTCACTATGTAGACCAGGCTGGCCTTGAACTCACAGAGATCCGCCTGCCTCTGCCTCCAAGTGCTGGGACTAAAGGCATGTGCCACCACGCCTGGCCCCTAATTTTTTAATGCAGGCACTTAGAGCTATAAAATTCCCTCTTAGGACTGCTTTTAACATGTCCCGGAGGTTGTGTTGTGCTGTATTGTACTTTATGTTGAATTCCAGGAATTCTTTATTTCTTTCTTAATTTCTCCTTTGATCCACTCATTCTTTAGGAGTGTGTTGTTCGATTGCCACAAGTTTGTGTAGTGACTAGAGCTTTGTCCAGTGTTGATTTTGAGCTTTATTGCTTTGTGGTCCGATAGAATGCATGGAATTATTTAAATATTTTTGTATTTGTTGAGGTTTGTTTTGTGGCCCAGTATGTGGTCAATTTTTGAAAAAGTTCCATGGGGTTCTGAGTAGAAAGTGTATTCTTTGGTGTTCGGGTGAAATATTTGAAAGATGTCTCTTAGGTCTATTTGATGTATGGTATCATTTAATTCAGATGTCTCCCTGTTTATTCTTTGTCCAGTTGACCTATCTAATGGAGACAATGGGGTATTGAAGTCCCCTATTATTACTGAGTTGGGGTTAATCTGTGTCTTAAAGTCCTGTAGTGTTGTTTTTATGAATTTGGGTGCACAGAATTTGGTGCATATATATCAAGGATTGTAATATCTTTTTGGTTAACTGTTCCTTTGATCAGAATGAAGTGACCCTCCTTATCTTTCCTGATTAGTATTACTTTGAAGTCTATTTTGTCAGATACTAGAATTGCAACCCCTGCTTATTTCTTAATGCCATTTGCTTGGTATATTTTTTTCCATCCTTTCACTTTGAGATAGTGTCTGTCCTTGAAAGTGAGATGAGTTTCTTGTAGACAACAAAAAGATGGGTTTTGTTTCTTAATCCATTCACTTAGACTGTTTCTTTTGACTGGGGAGTTCAGTCCATTGATATTTAAGGTTATTATTGAAAGATGTGTATTTGTTGCCATCAAAATGATTGCTGTTTGTGTTCTCTAATTTTGTGTTCCTAGATTATACCTTTGTTTATTTTCTTTCATTGACCTTAGGGTATAGTTGTTTCTCTCTCTACTCTCTGTATTGCTTCAAGTATTCTTGAAGGGCTAGTTTTTTGGACATGTATTCTTTCAGGCTATTTGTGTCATGGAAGTTTTTTCTTTCCCCCTCAACTATAATAGACATTTTTGCTGATAATAGTATTCTGGGCTGGCATCTATTGTCATGCAGAACTGGAAATACCTATTTTCATAGTTTGTATTGATAAATCAGCTGTAATTCTGATGGGCTTTCTTTTGTATTGACTTGTTTTTCTTTTGCTGCTTTCAGTATTCTCTCTTTGTTCTGTACATTAGTGTTTTTACTATGATATGTTGTGGGGAGTTTCTTTTCTGATCCTGTCTATTTGGTGTTCTATGTGCTTCATATATTTCTATGGGCATGTCTTTCTTTAATTTGGGGAAATTTTCTTCTATAGTTTTGTTGAATATCACCGAGGACCCAACACACCAAAATGCAAAAGCAAAGGTTTATGGTTTATTCGGGCTTAAGCTCGGGCTCTCAGACCTCACCAACTCAACGCATCCATCCTGAGAGCCAAGAGTAAGGGAGAGTGGAGCCTTATATAGGTTTTAGACAAGGGGGGTAGATACCAAAGATACATTTTAGTTGGTTCAAGGAGCCCGTGCGCGCAAACATAATTTTAAACTGATTGGATGTATAAGATGCGGCCCTGGAAGTTTCTTATTGGTAGTGCTGTTCTCAGGGCTATGGAATATGCTGACTGTTATCTGTGGGGCCAGGAGTCTCCATTTTTACCTTATAGGGAAGTTTTCATGCTCGGGCTTGCTTAATCTATAGTTTCCTGGACAGGAAGTGGGGAATAGCAGGCGGGGGTCAGGGCATGTCTAGGCATGTCTAAAGCAGCAGCCAAGCATTTTACAGAAGCTAAAAGAGCAATTAGTGGGGGTCTGGAGGGATTGGGGGTAGCGGGTGAATGAAGAGGGTCTCAGGGTCCTACATTCCCCCCTTGTCTTGTAACTGGGGAACCCAATCATGGGTTCTGGTCGGCCAGCTCACAGGTATCTGGGGGAATCGTGCTAAGGGGCCTATGGGGATTTATGTTACTTGCAGTAAAGGTGCCATCAGCTGATAAGCAGTTCAATGTCAACAATAGACAGGTTAGCAGGAAGGGTCTCGTCAGATGCAGAGCTTGACTGGATTTGAAGGGTGTGGGGATGCCTTCCAGGTGTCTCCCTTGTAATCCTCTGGGACTGCAAATGGGTCAGCAGGTTTTGCGTGGGAGAAGTGCACCCAAGCCGCGACGCCGTCCACTTTGAGTGCAGTGGGTGTCATCAAGAGGATCACGAAGGGGGCCTTCCATCTTGGCTCGAGATTTTTCTGTTGGTGTCTGCGAATGAAGACCCAGTCACCTGGTTTAAACCTGTGGGGTTGCGGAGGGGGGGGGACACAGCAGCTTCATATATGGCTCTGAGTTGTGGCCAGACCTGTTGGTGGGTTAGCTGCAACCATTGGAGTGAGTCCAGTAGGTCCTGGTCTCCCAAGGTCGATACTAGTTCAGCTTGGAGGCTAGGTATCATAGGAGGGGGGTTTCCATACATGATTTCAAAAGGGGTCAAACCCATCTGGTATGGAGTGTTTCTTACTCTAAAAAGCACAAAGGGGAGGAGAGCCATCCAGTCTGCGCCAGTCTCTAAAGCTAATTTAAGGTCTCTTTTAGAGTTCTATTCATTCTTTCTACCTGTTCACACTTTTTTTTGTTTATTAGAAGAAGCATTTCATTACAACAGCATTAACCTATTCAATAACATTTTTTTCTGAGCTAGCGTACATCTCTTTCAAAATTGGCTGTATATTTTTACATTTACAGATGAATTATTATGCTTGTACAATCTTTTACTCATTATAAACTCTATAAGACATAAAATTAAATGAGTTTTTAACGTTTAAAAAAGAACTCTACTTCGATGTTAAAATACACAGTTTCATACAGAAGAATTCATTTTTAGGCAATTGACA
>NW_008352653.1:1342996-1343509 GCF_000622305.1 Nannospalax galili
CATCCAGCTGCTACAGGGTCTAATTTCTTTGATAGGTATGCAATAGGTCTCTTCCAGGGGCCTACTCTCTGGGCGAGGACCCCTTTTGCAATACCTTTACATTCATCCACATATAGACAGAAAGGTTTACTTATGTCTGGTAGTCCTAGGGCAGGGGCCTCTAAGAGCTTGCGTTTTAGGATTACAAAGGCTTCTTGCCTTTTCTGCGTCCAGTTGAAGCCCTGTCCTTTGGTAGCCTCATATAGGGGTTTTGCAATATCGGCAAACCCCCAAATCCAGAGGTGGCAGAACCCCATGGTACCCAGGAATTCCCTCACCTGTTTTCTGGAGGTCGGTGCAGGTGTCTTTAGCACAGTCTCTTTGAGGGCCTTAGTCAACCACCACTGCCCCTCCTTGAGGATGTACCCTAGGTAAGTCACTTCTTGCAGACATATCTGAGCATTTTTTGCTGAGGCCCCGTATCCCAAGTCCCCAAGTATGTGGAGTATGTCCTCTGTCTCCTCCAGACAGGAC
>NW_008352653.1:1344868-1345438 GCF_000622305.1 Nannospalax galili
GCCTCTAAGAGCTTGCATTTTAGGGTTTCAAAGTCCTCTTTCCTTTCCTGCATGAAGTCCTGTCCTTCTTTGGTAGCCTCATATAGGGGTTTTGCAATTTCAGTGAACCCCAAAATCCAGAGGCGGCAGAACCCCGTGGTACCCAGGAATTCCTTCACCTGTTTTCTGGAGGTTGGTGCAGGAATCTTTAGCACAGTCTCTTTGCGGGCCTTAGTCAACCACCGCTGCCCCTCATTGAGGATGTACCCTAGGTAAGTCACTTCTTGCAGACATATCTGAGCTTTTTTTTGCTGAGGCCTGGTATCCCAAGTCCCCAAGTATGTGGAGTTAGTCCTCTGTCCCCTCCAGGCAGTACTTCTGGTCTGGTGCTGTGATCAATAAGTCATCTACATATTGTAACAGGCCTATGTCAGGGTGTTGGGCTCTGTACTCACCCAGATCTTCATGCAGGGCCTCATCGAATATAGTTGGAGAATTTTTAAACCCTTGAGGCAGTCGCATCCAGGTCAGCTGGTCACTGATTCCTGCCTCTGGATCATGCCATTCGAAGGCAAAGTAGGGCTGACTGCT
>NW_008352653.1:1347086-1348318 GCF_000622305.1 Nannospalax galili
GTGGGCTGGTGAGTGAAGAGAACAGTTTCCAATAAGTTAATCAAGTCCCTGGGGTTTTCAGAGAAAGGCGCATTCTGTGAGTGCCAATTGTAAAGATCACTGGTGGCAAAGGGCCAGTAATGAAAGGGCTGATTGCCCTCTCCGTCTGGGGGCCCTGACGGCTGGAGGGGGAGGACAATGGTGTCAGGCTGGGGGCCTGCCCCCCTCCGGCTCCGTGTGGTCTGCACAGGTCCCTGTGGAGGTGATGGTGGCTCCTCAGGGTTAGGAGGCAGGGCCTGCACTTGTGGCGCCATTGGCGGGGTGCCCATCTGAGAGGAGTAGGGCAGGGGGAAAGATGTCATTCTCCTCCGTGCCTCCCTGGAGAATGGGTTTCTCTTCTGCCTTTGGTCTGAGAGGGAGGACCTGCAGAGGTGGAGGGGGAGCAGTTGGATTAATCAGGGGAAGGAAGAACTTGACCCAGGCAGGGGGGGCATCAGGTCATTCGATGAGGCCTCACCAGGTCACGAAGTATGGGATCTGGTCCTGGTGGCCCGTCCGTGGGCTGAAGACGTGGTTCTCTACCCTGGAAATCAAAGTCAGGTTAAAAGTCCCTTCAGGGGGCCATCCAACATTGAAGGAAGGCCAATCAACCGAACATAAAGTTGTCCATTTCTTTTTCTTTACATCTACACTATTGTTATGGGCAATTGTCTTAATGTCCCCCCAGTGGACTAGTGTAAGATCTAGGGGGGGAAGATGGGGTGTTGCCCATAGTATTTATCAGTCCCGTCCGTTTTGTCAACAAATTAGAACGAAGATCACAAGACACAAGAACGACACAGACAAACAGAGGGCCCAGAATAAACTACCACGGCTTTCAGATGGTCTGGACTCTCGGCCGTGTGAGTTCCCCGGCTCAATTATGCCAAAGACCGTACGGATAGGATGCGCGTGTCCCAACAGAGTCGGATCTGTGCTGAGAGCCCAGAGTAAGGGAGAGTGGAGCCTTTTATAGGTTCTAGACAAAGAGAGGAGGTGGATACCAAAGATACATTTTGGTTGGTTCAAGGAGCCCATGAGCACCAACATAATTTTAAACCGATTGGATGTATAAGATGCAGCCCTGGAAGTTTCTTATTGGTAGGTGCTATTCTCAGGGCTGTGGAATGTGCTGACTGTTACCTGTGGGGCCAGAAGTCTCTGTTTTTACCTTATAGGACAGTTTTTATGCTCGGGCTTGGTTAATCTATAGT
>NW_008352653.1:1348631-1382169 GCF_000622305.1 Nannospalax galili
GTGTAAATAGCATCCTGAAATTCTTCTCCTTCCCCTATGCCTATGAAAAATAGAGTTGGTCTTTTCATGGTGTCCCACATCTCCCGCATATTCCAGTCCTTTTTTTTTTAATTTTCCGTAACCTTTGCTTGAGTGGTCCAGTTCTTCAACTTTATCCTCCAGTGTTGATATTCCGTTTTCCATTTCATTCATTCTAGTGGTGAGGCTTTCCCCTGTTGTTTCAAGTTGGTTTAATTGAGTTTTTCACTTACTTCTTCATTTGTGCCTGAGTTTTCTTCAATGTTTCTATCTCTTTTGTGAATTCATTCAGAAGTTTATCCCTATCTTCATTTAGCTCTTTGATTTGTTTGTGTGTCCTTTAAATTCGCTGAATTCCTTGATCATGCTTATGATTGTTCTTTTAAATTCAGTGTCCTGGGTTATCTCTAGGGGTTCTCCTTGTCGAACTCTTCTACAGGATTGGTGGGCTTTGCTGGGGACATAGCGTTTTGGCTTTCCATGTTATTATTCTTTTATTGTGATTTTGGCATGTGAATTTCTTTTGTTGTTTATAATTCTGATATGATAATTAAGTTGAAGTATGCTCCTGTTTGTATTATCCGGGTGCTTAGATCCTTTCTTTTTGGTTATGTAAAGCTGGTTGGTACAGGGTTCAGGTTCTCTCAGGTTCAATTTGGAGGGAACTGATGGCTTCATATCAGCTATTCAGGAGTACCCACAGAAGCCCAATTCAGTTTCCAGTCAGGTACACTCAGTCTTCCTTCACCACGTGGAGGCAGGATCCAGGTGCTCTCAGGCAGTCCCCTGGGTTCTCAACCCTATGCCAGAGGGATGCCAGAGGGAGGCCAGAGGGAGGCCGGAACTCGGCACTCTCTGGAAGTCTGCTGAGATCTGAGCCACAACACAGATTCAAGTCCGAACCCACACTCTCAGGCTGTCTGCTAGGAACTCAGGCCCTGGGGCCTTGGGAGGGGTATCACAAAACCCTAGGTAGAGGGATGGGTATGGCACAATTTGGGGAAGCTTACCACCACATGGAGGCAGGATGGGGGTTCTCAGGCAGTCCCCTGGGTTCTCAGGCCCTCTGCTAGATGGAGGCCAGAGGGAGGCCAGAACTTGGCACTCTGTGGTGTTCTGCTGAGATCTGAGCCGCTACACCGATGGAGGTCTGAACCCACCCTCTCGGGCTGTCTGCTAGGATCTCAGCCTTAGCCTTCTACCTATCTTCTGTACTATGATCTGTGTGCCTCATATGATTTTTTTTCTGTGGAGATCACATGAACCAGGGAACCAAGGAGAAACCAAAGAAAGATTCCAGTAACATCTTTGGGTATTTCCACCTGGTTGTGATTGAATTTATTTCATTTTCATCACGCTATCAAGGTCTCCAAAATTTCTAGCTGGATTTATCACTTTAGAAAGGAGATCCTTCTGAAGAAACACCTTCCACAAACCACAAACCTTTGGAAAAGTCACCACATAAGTGACCTTAAATGCCTGTTTAAACAAGCAGATATGTAAAAGTTACTGTTTGTTCCTTATTAAAAAGTCATGCCTGGCTGTCTGTGGCTGTTGGTCTTTGGTTCTAGCATTTAATTCTGCATTCTTTTTTATTTATTAATGTATTAATTTATTACACACATGCCCCAGCATGCCTGTGGAGGTCAGAGCACATCGCTGGATAGCTTTAGTGTCAACTTGACACACCCGTGTATAGGGACACTCAATTGGGGAATTGCCGCCATTGGATTGGCTTGTGGCCATGCATGTCTATGGAATATTTTCTTGATTGTTGAGTGATGTTGGAGGTCCCAGCCCACTGTGAGTGCTGCCACCCCCAGGCAGTTTTTTCTATATTGTATAAGGAAGCAGGCTGAGCATGGGCCAGGGGAGCAAGCCAGTAAGTAGCATTCCTCCATGGCCTGTGCTTCAGCTTCTGCCTCCAGGTTCCTGCCCTGAGTTCCTACTTGGACTCTCTGATGAACTGAGCAGGGAGATGTAAGCCAAATAAACCCTTTTCTGCCCAAGTTGGTATTAGTCAGAATGTTTTGTCACAGCAATTGAAAGCAAACTAGAACAGAGAATGACTAGTGGAAGTCAGTTCTCTTCCTCCACCATGTGGGTTCCAAAGAATCAAACTCAGGTCATCAGGCTTAGAAGCAAGTAACTTGACCCACCGACCCATCTCACTAGCCCTTCTTATACCCCTGATTAATATTCTTGATTAGGGGGCTGGAGAGATGGCTCAGCAGTTAAGAGCACTTGCTATTCTTCCAGAGAACCTGGACTCAGTTCCCTGCACTAACAAAGGCTAACAACCAGCCAGGCATGGTGGTGCACACCTTTAATCCCACCACTTGGGAGGCAGAAGCAGGAGGATCTCTGAGAGTTCAAGGCCAGCCTGGTCTACATAGTGAGTTCCAGGCCAGCTGGGGCTACAGGGAGACCCTGTCTCAAAAAGATCGGGGAAAAAAAAAAAAGCCCAACAACCATAACTTCAGTTCCTAGAAATCTGATACCCTCTTCTGGCTTCTGCAGACGCTCCATACATGTGGTACACATACATGCAGGCAAAACACTCATATACATAAAATACAAATAAATAATTTTTTAAAACTCTAGATAATTCTTCTAACTTACCTATGTTATGACATTCCTGGACATTCTGCCCTCAGATGGTCATGTAACAGTCTGACTCTATTTGGTCCCCTTGATCATCCTCTCAGGCCTGAAATTCATCAAAAATGAAGACTCTGGCCCCTTCTATGCTTCATTTCATCCAGAAGTAGCCAGATTGACTAGATGCCCATCTCCTAAATGCCTTTAGGGTCTCAACTCCTGAGGGATCCAATGGGATCCTTAGGTAGGCAGTCAGATATTAGCAGGCTTGAAGGTCACTGAGGATTGAACCTTTCTCATAATCAGCATCTTGTAAAACCCAAAGCTGAAACTTTAGAACTGATTACTGGTCAAAATAATGGGATCTGAGGGGCAGGTGAAATGGTTCAGTCAGTAAAGGCACTTGCCCCCAAGGCTGATGACCTGAGTTCAACTCTGGGATTCACATGGTGGAAGGAGAGAACTGACTCCAGACCTCTGACCTCCACAAACACACTGTAGCACCCACATCACACATGTCTGCACACACATAAATAAATATAATTTTTTAAAAAAGAATGGAACCTGAATCATATCTCATGCTTAATAGAAACCTTGCATTCTACACTGCCCAGAAGATCATAAAATCAGCATCTAGCTGAGGTTTTCTAGTAAAAAAATTTCATTGTTCCCTCTCAAGTGTTAATCTAAATGGGTTTGTCAATCACTTGGACAGAAAAACACTCCTCTGGAAAGCTGTCTGTTCTTGAAACTTTACAATGTAAGTCCACACTGTGATCTCTCTGGATATTGTCTCCTCCCACTCCTTGAGAGGACTTATTCTGCAAAGGTCTATTTGGCCATTGCCCACTCTCATCTTGGAGACTGCCCCACTTTACCTTGTAAAAAAACTCCACTTATTGCCGGGCATGGTGGTGCACGCCTTTAATCCCAGCACTTGGGAGGCAGAGTCAAGCAGATCTCTGTGAGTTCAAGGCCAGCCTGGTCTACATAGTGAGCTCCAGGACAGCTGGGGCTACAGGGAGACCCTGTCTCAAAAAGACCGAAAAAAAAAATCACTCCTCTTATGATCTACATTAAAAAGAAAGTAGCTGGGCATGGTAGCACATGCCTTTAATCCCTGCACTTGGGAGGCAGAGGCAGGTGGATCTCTGTGAGTTCGAGGCCAGCCTGGTCTACATAGTGAGTTCTAGGCCAGCTGGGGCTACAGGGAAACCCTGTCTCAAAAAGACCAAAAAAAAAAAAAACATAAAAAGAAAGAGGGGCAGAAGAGATGGGTTAGTGGGTAAAGGTGGTTGTCACACAAGTCTGGCAAACTGAGTTCAATCCCTGGAACTCATGCAAAGGTAAAAGAATAGAACTGATTCCAGGAAATTGTCCTCTGACTGCTACATGCATGCTATGGTACACATTCCCCCTCCCTACATCATGTACACACAATAATAATAATAATAATAATAATAATAATATTTTTTTGTTTAAAACATTTTCTTAATATTAAGAGTTTTTTTCTTTTGTCTTTTTGAGAAAGGGTCTCCCTGTAACTCCAGCTGGCCTGGAACTCACTATGTAGACCAGGCTGGCCTTGAACTCAGAGAGATCTGCTTACTTCTGCCTCCCAAGTGCTAGAACTAAAGGCATGCACCACTACACCCAACTAAAAGTGTATTTTTATTTTACGTATATGAGTATTTTGCCTGCATGTATTTAAATGCACCCATGTTGTGCAATACCCATGGAGGCCAGAAGAGTGCAACAGAACCTCAGGAACTGGAGTTACAGATGGTTGTTAACTGCCATGTTGGGTGCTGGGAATGAAACCCACATTCTCTGCAAGAGCAGCCAGTGCTCTTAACCACTTGAACCATCTCTCCGGCCCCTGATTTATTTTATTTTATTTTATTTTATTTTAAATTTTATTTTTTTTAGACAAGGTCTCTGTGTAGCCCCAGCTGGCTTGGAACTCACAGAGATCTACCTGCCTCTCCCTCCCAAGTGCTAGAGCTAATGGTGTGTGGCACCATGCCCAGATCATTGTAGCTGATTTAAACTTTTTTCTAAATTGTCTAAAATTTCTGTCATGGGCTCAGATATAGTTCAGTTGGTAGAGTGCTTGCTTTATGTTTGGGTATTTTGCCTGCATGTAATTGCACAAATGTCATGCAATGCCCACAGAGGTCATAGAGAGCATCCGATATTCTGGAATTGGAGTTACAGATGGTTATTAGCTGCCATATGAGTGCTGTGAGCCAAACCTGGGTTCTCTGCAAGAGCAGCAAGTGCTCTTAACTGCTGAGTCATCTCTCTTGTCCAATAAATAAATAAATTTTTTTAAATTATTTAATAACCACATGATTAGAAGCATTTCATTACAGCATTAACATATTCAATAACAATTTCCAGGGCAAAGATGCTTCTCTTTCAAAATTAGCTGTAAATTTTGAGGCTCACAGTTAAATTAATACAGTTATACAATATTGAACTCAGTATAACCCTTATAAGACATAAAATTGAATGAGGTTTTAACTGTGACCCTCAAAATTTACAGCTTTTATGAAGTTAGTTAAAAATTAATGAACAAGAAATTAAAGAGACTGCACTGCAATTAAGTTAGAATATTCTAACTGGAAAACAATTACTGTGAAACTAATAAATAAATAATTTTTAAAAGAAAAAGGGGAGGTTGGAGAGATGGCTCAGTGGGTAAGAGCACCTGCTGCTCTTGCAGAGGATCCTGGTTTGGTTCCCAGCACCCACATGGGGACTAACAGCCTTTACCTCCAGTTCTAGGGTATCCTACACTCTCTTCTGGCTTCTGCAGCCACTGCATGCACATGGTACACTTATATACATGTAGGCAAGACACATAAAATAAAAATAAATAGCTGGGCATGATGGCTTACTCCTTTAATCTCAGTACTTGAGAGGCAAAGACAGGCAGATCTGAAATTGAGTGCAATCTTGTCTAAATAATGAGTTCCAAGTCAGCTGAGGCTACAGGGAGACTCTGTCTCAAAACAAACAAACAAACAAACAAATAAATAACAAAATGAAATAAAACAAAATAAAAATAAACCAAAAATATTTAAAGGTGCCTTTGAAGCTTTATATCCCCAATCTGCAGGTCCCCCCACTTCAGAGTATTGCCAAATCACAAGAGCAGGGGTTTCACTAGCAGCTGTAACCCCTCTCGGACCGACTCATTACTCCACAGTCCTTTATTCTTTTCTGAATCTCCTAATTTGACACAGGGCTGGCACCAAGGGGCTGGAGCGATAGCTTAGCAGTTAAGAGTACTGGTTGTTCTTGCAGATGGCCCTGGTTCAATTCCCAGCGTCCACATGGCAGCTAACAGTATTGCCACCAAGTGGAAGATGTACCCACCTCTCCCTTATTCTCCCTATTTGGAGGCTGCCAGAGCTGTGTGAGAAACTATGCAGAGCTGGGGGGCTGGGAGGCCGAGACAAGGCCTAGCCCTGGTTTCTGCCTCTGATCACAAGCGGGGGGTGCACCACTTTGTCTCACCTGTTACCAGGATGGGTGGCGAGGAGCTCTGGAACAAGAATGGCTTTGCATGGAGTGCCACAACCTCCCTCCTGCTGGATTTCACCTCCTGTTTGCAGCTGTCACTGCTTGTGCTGGTGCCAGCTGGATTCTCCTTTCTTGACTTTATTCCTACCAGCTTTCCCCTGCTTTCCTTTGGCTTTTCATACCCCTTTTCCCTCTTCACCCACTTTGTCCTTTGCTCCCCTTTTCTTTGTTTTCCTCAACCTCCTTGTCACAGAATAAAACAAAACAAAACAAACCCAACTGGACCTATACCAGCTTCAGGAAGCCTGCAATGACTCCAGCTTTCCAGATTACCCACCTGGGTGGGTATGTAAGCCATGAGGCTATTCTTTCAATGCTGTGAAGGAAAGGTGGATTGTAAGTGGAATTAACACTGTATACTAATTGGGACACTTACTGATTCCACAAGAAGATGCTGGTTTATCACAGTGTTACATGTATATATCCATACACTGTTCTAACCATGCCATTCTGTTACATACAAGGCTATGTATTGTTGCTTAATAAGGATGCAAAGATCAGAATAGATCTCTAGCCTTTCAGGAGGGTATTGGTTCAGAGATATGCATGTGGAACTGTAGGTGCCTGAGAAGGGGTATCTCACCATCCTGGGGGTAATTTTGTAATAGGGCACCTTCTTGACCATAGCTATGCCATGTTAAAGTTTAGGCTGACCCTAGTCTCTGAAATTATCAGTCAGTTGGCCCAGAGTATGGGAACACATGTCAGCTGAACCCTGGTTGTCTTGGGAACAGGTCAGAGTGTCCTGGAGTGCACCTGCTAACTGCAGACTTTTGGCTTCTGTAGGTTATGCTTGGCTTGCTTCTACAAAATACTGTTTGTTACTTAATAGAATAAAAATTGTTAAGGGGATTCTCCACCTGTAAGTTAGGAAACGTAAGCTTTTCACCCCTGGTTATGTTTTTTTCTGTATAAAAGCTTACCCTAGAGATGACTCTGTGCTACACACTTGGGTTCCTGACACCCTTGTGTAGTAGCCCTGGCTAGTAACGACTTTCATTCAGCAAAACTTTGTCTGAGTGGTCTTCTCTGGTGAAGCACCCCACAATTTGTGGGGTAGAATTGTCAGATTTGTCAAGCAAAAATACAACTTGTACACAGATTGTCTTTTATTATCTGGTAACACTGATGTTCAGGGGAGGGGATAAATTTGTATATTACAGTGGAAAGTATAGTGTCATACAGGCTGAAGGCACTGAAGGTAGATAGGCCACAGCCATCAGACTATGGAAAGCCTTAAAAGTGAGGAGAGATTCCAGGTCAGCATGGGGCACACAATGAGAGCCTGTCTCAAAAAAAAAAAAAAGATAGCTGTTGGGAGAGGGAGACTTAGTTTTCTTTAAAGATGTGACACTGGGTAGGCTGACCATGTACCATGGAATGGACCTACACCTAAGAGTATTTGAACACAAATTAGACTCAATAGGCCCTTTAAAAAACAACAATAATAGTCCCAGCTAGTGTGAAACTCACTATGTAGAACAGGCTGACCTCCAGGGTAGTCCAAAAGCCTACCAAAAATTACACAGGCTATTGCTACAGTCCTTGATTTCCTCCCAGAACTTGATGGTAAGTCCCTATTGCTGAAGACAGAACACACCTGGTACACAGGATTTAGAGCAACAGACCTGGGACTGGAAGCCACCTCCTCTGAAGGCTAGCTCTCATAGCTTTGGAGAGCACTATGCAAGCTGCTAAGGGAGAACATGAATCGATGGTCCAATCCCAGCTTCAAGGTCTAAAACCACATCAATGACCAGCACAGCAAACGACATTGATGCAATAGTGACTCTTTTATCTTTCAGGTAATTAACAGCTACCTAATTGGACTTAAAGCCCACTCAATGGGAGGAAACTCATGTGTGGTACTGTAAATCTAGCCAAATACACATAGCTGGAGAGGTCATAGATCTTAGAGAAAACTCCAAGGCTGTCACATCCCTAGACAAATGTAACTTCTTACTATGTGCAAAATATGGATCCTTAGATTTATAGACAAGTATCCCAGTCACCACCCATCAAAGAAGCTTCTTTTTCAAGAAACAGAGATAATTACAGAGTTACATAACTTGTCACACACAGAGATTGTGAATTGCCCAAATCTACGTGGCACATCTAGGATGCAACCTCTATACCTAAGGCTCACAGAACAAAGAACAGTGGATGAAGACAACACTAATGCATCTTTCAATTCTCATCAATGAAACTCCCTCATGCAACAAAGGGCCAGGAAAGCTAAAGGTCACAAATGGCCAAAGGCAGAGAGTAAGAATCTACAGAGTGTGGGTCCTTGGACAGGACTCCTATATCAAAAATCTTCCCACCCAGGGCTCAGGGCCATTGTGGAAGAGGGGGCAGAAAGATTGTAACAGCCAGGGAAGAGGTATATGACCATACAGATATAGTCCTACAGGCTCCTGTGACTCCTCATATGAACTTACAGCAACGGTGTCAGCATGCACAAGACCCATACAAACATGAGCAGACAAAAACCCAGCATAGAACTGTGGAAATGAACAGTAAACCCCAACCACAGTCAAAGAATTATTGGCAGCTAAATACTGCTGGGTGAGGAAGAGCTGATCTTGAAAGGAGAGACTCTAGACAGGCTGACTAAACCCCAGTGGACAAGCTTGCACTGAGGGGCACCTCAGGACACTAAATTTATATAATAGGCCTTAATACAAATGACAGAATGTGCCGGGAGTGGTGATGCATGTGAGAGGCCCTGGTTTCAATCCTCAGCACCCTCAAAACAAAACAAAACAAAACAAAACAAACAAAAACCCAAAGACATGTTTAGGAGTTAAATCAATGGGGCTTGGCAATTGATTAGGATGGGGTAAGATAGCCCAAATCCCAGGTCTGGCTTGAGTGTCTGGGAAGATGACATTGCTACAGAGATAAAGGTTTAGGGGGCTGTAACTGAGCTTAGTTTAGGACGAAGTATTGGCAGTAAATGGTATTTGGTGTTGGGGGACAGGCAGCAAATGATTGGCTATATGATTCTGAAATTCATTGGAGACAGTTGGCTGAAAGCAGGGACTGGGGAAGTATATAAACCAAAAGATAGATGAGCTCTCCAGAGAGAAGGCACAAGGAAAAGAACCTAGAGGAGGCCCAAGAAGAAAGAATTCTGAAGAACCAAGAGAGGGAGGCATCATGGAAGCCAGATGGAGGTTTCACAGGAAGAGGGAGCCATCAACCATGTCAAATGCAGCACAAAGGTATGATTACACAAAGACTGAAAAATAGCTTTCAATATTTGGGGTGTAGTTCCCTGGAAGAACTGCAGCTTAACATGTATAAGGCCCTGGGTTCCATCTCCAGCACCAAAAGGAAAAGAAAAAGGAAAAAGAAAGTAGCTGTTGAGTTGGGCAGCAATAAAGTCATTGTGCTCTTAGGATGGCATCGTGCAGGCTCGTTCAGCCATCACTCCCATTTATTCAATGACAAACACTGTTCCAGCATGTATCCTAAGCACACCCTCTTTCAAACACTCATCATAGCCATTCTCACCACCCCCACACACTCCTGCAGAATTTAAGCCATTCATTCTGCTTGTACCCAAATTTATTTGGAAATTAAAGGTGCACACTTGGATACTCCCATATTCGTCACTTGGGGATCCTTTCTCTTTGCCAGTGCCACATCAGCAGCAGCTAGAGCCAGTGAAGCTCTGTTTTGCAAAGGTGCTCATGAGAGTTAAACAAGTTATCTTGTTACGGTTTTAATCTCCTATGGGCAAAGACTCTGTTTTTCTGTCTCCTGATAGGGTTAATACTTCCTGAGGATTGTGGCATAATGCTGGATTTTTCCGATTCTACTATTGTCCTTGCCATGTCCTTAACATAACCTTTGGCCCTCAGATTCCCATGAGAAGTGTATCCACACTGATGAGAATCCACTGTGTATAAAGATTGAGATAGATCATTCTAGTCCCTATTTTCTAGTGATCTTGACACAGAAGTGCATACAATAAGGAGGGGGGATGCACAATGGTACAAATCTTCCAGAAAGTAGAAGGGGATAGGACACAGAACCCAACAGGGAGGGTGAGCCTCAAACAGGACCTCTCTTTATTGAGCCACAAGGAATGGATAGCGTGAGTAGAGACAATTTTGGAAATGATGAGAGGGGTAACATTGACTTTCTGACTTTCATTTGCTCTAAATATAGTTCTTAAGTCAGAATCCACTGAACTCTGGAGAGTCAGTAAAGAAAATTCAAAGAGCTTATGGATTTGAGTGTGGGGGAAAAAACTGCATATTTATTTTCACTCACCAAGAGAAATGGATCATGTCTTTCTAGATGGTGTGAATAACAAACTATAGTGGTATTAGTTCTTGTTTTTGTGACTTTGTCACCAATAGAAATCACATTTTAGGTGTGATGGCATACACCTTTAATCTTAGCATAGGGAGGCAGAGGCAGGCGGATGTCTGTGAGTTCAAGGCCAGCTTGGTCTACATAGTGAGTTCCAGGCCAGCTGGGGCTACAGGGAGACCCTGTCTCAAAAAGACAAAAAAATTTTTTTAAGTGTGTGTGTGTGTGTGTGTGTGTACAGGTGTGCACACCCATGTAGAGACCAGAGGAGGATATCGAGTTGTCTTCCTCTATCACTCTCCACCTTATTTCCTTGAGACAGGGTGCCTCACTGAATTTGGAGCTTGAGCTTTTTTGGCTAAACTGGTGGCCAGCAAGCCACAGCAATCCTCCTGTCTCTGCCTCCCATACTCCACACAGTGCTGGGGTTACAGGCATATGAGGCCACACCTGATATTTTATATGGGTGCTGGGGATCCAAACTTAGGTCCTCATGATTGCATAGCAGACACGTTTACCTACTGAGCCATTGCCCAAGCCCAGAAATCAGATATTTGTAGAACACATGTGTGGTGTTATATATCTCCTCTCAAAATCATATTATTATTTCAAAATCATGATAGTCACTAGTACTTTAATCCCGAGTGCTGGGATTAAAGGTATGCGCCACCACGCCTGGTGGATGTGGTTTTATTTTAGCAATTGTATTTCAATAAAACTGGTCTCTTTCATAATCATATTTGTTTTATAGAATACATACCTTGTTCTGGGAAGCGATTCTCTAGACTTTGCCAGGCTTCCAGATGTGTCTATAGCATAGGAAAGACTAAGAAAGAGCTGGATGTGGTGGTACGTCCCTTTCATCCCAGTACTCGGGAGGCAGAGGCAGGCAGATCTCTGTGAGTTCAAGGCCAACCTGATCTACAAAGTGAGTTCCAGGACAGCTGGGGCTACAGGGAGACCCTGTCTCAAAAAGACGAAAAAAAAAAGAAAGAAAGAAAGAAAGAAAGAGAGAAAGAAAGAAAGAAAGAAAGAAAAGAAAACGACTAAGAAACTCTGCTCTGAAAGAACGACAGTAGCAAACTTAATAGAACTTTCTACAGGCTAAGAGCTGTTTTAAGTCCTGTTTTTTTTTTTTTTTCTTACATACTTTTGTTTTCAGGCGGGCTCATGTAGCTCAGGCCCAGTATGTAGCCAAGGATGGCCTTGAACTCCTGATCCTCCTCCCTCAGCCTCCTGAGTCATTGGGATTATAGTTGTATACCATCACTCCTAGCTAGAAGTACTTTTTGCTTAACGTTATAGTATATTCTGACAGAATATTCTCTGGTACTTAGCAGGCAATAAACCTCCCAGGTTTATTTGCTTTATTTATTTACTTGGTCAGCGTCAACACAAGTGAATCCATTTTTATTTTAATAACCCTACTTTTTTGCATACAGGCAGGCTACATTTTGGCATTGGGCAGTGAACTGGTAAACCAGCAGAAGATCCTGGGGCTTACCTTCCAAAGGAGAACTATACATATAGGCCAAGTTAGACCACAGCACACAGAGTACAAAGACTCACAAGTCTTTAGGAACAATGCCACAGTACCAAAAGTTCTGAACATGGGTTGTTTTTCATACTTTCAAACAAACCCAAACACACACTAAGTGACAAAAAACTGGCCTGAAGTAGTGTGAGACTATAAAACAAGAATTTCACACAATGTGAGATTTCATGCTTTTAACTTTAGAGTGTTTTTTCCACTTTCAATGTTTTAATGTTTAATTAAGGTCCTAAAACTTTCTCAGTAGTTATGTAGGTAGTATGGAGTTATGTAGCATAGTTAATATAGGATATGCCTTCCATCAGGGCACATGCCTTCCATCAGGGCACAGGCCTGTAATCCCCCCACTTAGGAGGAATGAGGGTCAGGAGTTCAAGGTCATCCACAGTTCGAAATCACCCTAGCCAACTTGAGACCCTGTCTCAAAAGTCTCAACAACAACAAAAAGCTGGGTGCTGGTGGTGCCTGCCTTTAATCCCAGCACTCAGGAGGCAGCGGCAGGCAGATCTCTGTGAGATCTGGCAAGTGCCAGGCAAGCTGGAGCTACGGGAAGACCCTATCTCAAAAAGACCAAAAATTAAATAAATAAATAAATAAATAAATAAATAAATAAATAAATAAAATGAAGATAAACATACATACACAAACACATGCACATAAACACATTCACACATGCAGATACACACGCACGTACACATAAACATACACAAATACACACAGAAGCTATAGGCAGACCCTATCTCAAAAAAAAAAAAATAATAAAAATAAAAATAAAGAAATTAAAAAAAAATTAAAGCTAGACATGCTCGCTATGCTATAATCCCAGGCTGTAGCCCCAGCTGGCCTGGAACTTGCTATGTAGACCAGGCTGGCCTCGAACTCACAGACATCCGCCTGCCTCTGCCTCCCAAGTGCTGGGATTAAAGGTGTGCGCCGCCACGCCCTGCTAGACCTTTAATAACAGTCTGTGGATGAGATCCAGTCTACAAAGTGTGATCTGGCCTTTTGGACTTAAACTACATTCAACATAGAAGAAAGTTGCAAAGGATGATCTGACAGTTTTGCTTCTCTGAGTTTGCTTCTCAGAAGCACCTTTTTCAGAATGTCTGCTTCCTAAAGTTTCTTTTTCCTAGGGACTCTCCATATCCATAATTGTAAATACTGTCTGGCCTCTATCTCTGCCTTATATTTCTCTTTGGTGCCTCTCTGTATCTCAAAATCTCCTTTTTCTTTTCTCCAATCTCATCATCTCTGTGTTCTGATATCTGGGCTGTTTGTAGCTTAAGGGTATTTTAACATGTACAAGGTCCTGGGGTTTGATTTCATCACTGAAAAAAAAATCTGTCTCTGTTTCATGTCTGGCATATAGGAATCAATTTCATCTATACTTGAAAGCTTTACTGAGAAAGGGGCTCAGTTTCCATCTTCCCCCTTTCTTCCTCTGGTGGAACTGGCCTCCGGTCAAACGGCTAGCTAGAGAGCAGGGCGACGTGGGGGATGGTGGTGGTGGTATTGTGCAAGTGTCATTAGGTTTTCTCCAGAAGAAATGGTCCTGGAACTCCGGACGGTGACTTTTCCCTCTCCTAGGTCCCGGCGCAGCAGGCCACGCCCCTACACCCCTGGCAGCCCCGGTTCCACCAGGTAGGCGGCTCCGACTCAGCCAATCAGCGAGCGCTTGTGCAAAAGGGACAAAAAGCCCTCCTCCCTTGGCGAGGCCGGTGCAAGATGGCTGCGGCGTGTCGGAGCGTGAAGGTAGACTTTTCTGTGCCTTTAACGTTTGCTCCTTTCTACAGGCTGGGATCGCGTGGCAGGGAACTAGAGAGGAGAGCGGTGCCTGGAGAAAGGGTCATGTGTGTTCCGACCTGATATTGAGTTGGGCTTTGTAAAAGGTGAACGTCGACACGCAAATGCTTATGTATGTGGGGGTCACAGGCTTGTCTGGGATGAGACCCCCACCCCGGAGAGGATGTACACCCGCGTCACAGACAGCCCCCACTTCTCAGAAGTCCAGAACTGGCAAGTGAGAGTGGGGGTGGCTTGGACAGTAGCAGCTGACCGTGTCCCCTTTCACAGGGCCTGGTTGCAGTAATAACTGGAGGAGCCTCGGGCCTTGGCCTGGCTACGGCGGAAAGACTGGTGGGACAAGGGGCCACAGCTGTACTTCTGGACCTGCCTAACTCGGGGGGCGAAGCCCAAGCCAAGAAGTTAGGCGAGAGCTGCGTGTTTGCCCCAGCCAACGTGAGTCACCTGTCCCATGGTGTGCATCAGCCCACTACAAACCTGGGCTTCTGTTCGGGTTCTACCTATAAGAATGGTCTGGGGCTGGGGAGATAGTGCAGCAGGTAAAGACTCTTGCTGCCAAGTGTGACGACCTGTAGCGTGTTAGGTGAGACTTTACTCCGGAAAGTTGTCCTCTGACCTCTGCACACGTAATGCACACGCATGTGCACGGGCACACACATAAATGTAATAAAAATTTGTTTTCTTAAAAAGTGTGCTGTGTACAACTGGTCATGGTGGCGAATGCCTTTAATCCCAGCACCCAGGAGGCAGAGTCAGGTGGATCTCACTGAGATCCAGGCCAGCCTGGTCTACATAGTGAGTTCCAGGTCAGCTGGGACTACAGGGAGACCATGTCTCAAATATAAATATAGCATGCGCCATTGTGTGTGTGTGTGTGTGTGTGTGTGTGTGTGTGTGTGTGCGTGCGCGCGCGCGCGGGAGCACCTGTGGTAACTATAAGGTGAGCATGATGGGGATTGGACATACCAGAAATTTTGGGAGGAAATAGGTATACTTTAAAATGCATATTGTGCCCTGTGGTTTTATATTTGCAGTTGAAAAACTTGAACTCAGCAGGTAGGGACACAAAAAGAGCTAGTTTATGTTCCTATCAGTAATTCTCGAAACAGGGTTGTATGGGAAGATAGCTCAGTGGTAGGGTGCTTACCTAGCATGTGGGAGGCCCTGGGTTTAATTCTCAGTACTGCAAAAAAAGAAAAAAACAAAAGCAGGGTTTTATAATGTCCTAATTCACAGCAACCAAGAGTTACCAGGGGCATATGAGGTTACCAAGAGTATAGATTTGAAAAAATGCAACACTGTTCTGTAGTACCTAACATTTCCCTTTCACCCCACTTTCTTATCTCTTTTTATCACAACTCTCTCAGGCTTCCATTTTGCTTGCACAGTTCTCTTCCCATCCAAAGACTGGGCCTGTCCTCCCCTCCCCTCCTCTAGGTTTAGTGGTGTGTATCCTAAGAAATGAATACCTTTCCTCCATGTCTCCCCCTAAAGGTGACCTCTGAGAAGGACGTACAAACAGCTTTGACTCTAGCAAAAGAAAAGTTTGGTCATGTAGATGTGGCTGTCAACTGTGCAGGTGTTGCAGTGGCCATTAAGACCTACAACCAAAAGAAGAACCAGCCCCATGTCTTGGAAGACTTCCAGCGGGTTATCAATGTAAGGCCTTGCAGGAACTCCAGGGGCAGGAATAAGAGGCGTCTGGCTGTGGGTACTCACAAAGCTTTTAGAGAAACTAAATGGAGTTTGTCATAGATCCTACACCATGGCTCTACTCATCCTCCAGGTGAATCTCATAGGCACTTTCAATGTTATCCGCTTGGTTGCTGGTGTGATGAGCCAGAATGTACCAGACCCCGGAGGCCAGCGTGGAGTAATCATCAACACTGCAAGTGTGGCTGCCTTTGAGGGCCAGGTATGTGGGCAGTGGGCAGTGCTTGTTTCTCAGTGACTTGTTGGGGGCTCTCTCACCTATGACCTTCACTTTCTCCAGGTTGGACAAGCTGCGTACTCTGCATCCAAAGGGGGCATAGTGGGCATGACACTGCCCATTGCTCGAGATCTGGCTCCTATAGGTATCCGTGTGATGACTATCGCTCCAGGTAGACATATCCCTGTATTTTTTGCCATACTTAGCATTGGGTGGGATCTTTGGGCAGTTGGGGAGAAGGTATCCACTACCTAAACATCAGCTTAGCAGTAAAGAAGGAAGAACCAAGTGACCGAAAACAAGAATGAGTCCTTTACTCTGGTACTCTTGTCTAGGTTTGTTTGCCACCCCACTGCTGACCACTCTTCCAGAGAAAGTACGCAACTTCTTGGCCAGCCAGGTACCCTTCCCCAGCCGACTGGGTGACCCTGCTGAGTATGCTCATCTGGTACAGACCATAATCGAGAACCCATTCCTCAATGGAGAGGTCATTCGGCTGGATGGGGCCATTCGCATGCAGCCTTAATGGGAGAAGGCAGGGAAAACACAGGCTCCTGTGCCACCCCACCTTTCCCTGGAGTACGTACAACTTTTCAGTTTGGGGAGAACCTAACAGCCATTTTGTAATTCTGCTCACCAGTCACCCTCTGTGCCTAATAAAGTCTCACTCTCACAGGATGTGAGTAGTCTCGTGTGCTGGGGGAACTGACATATGGAAGGAAGGTGAAGGCTCTGAAAGCAATGGATACTTAAGAGCCCCAGGATGGAGTGATGGGAAAGGCAGCACCTCACACTTACTGTGTTCTGTTACAACACATTTTAATGGATAACTTTATTAGCTAGAGTAGTAAGCTTATTGATGTCTTATTGGGGAGATATTGGAAGTGGGGATATGCAGCGTTTTCTTTCCTTTGACTCCTAGCCATCTGTGAGCTTGATAGAAGGGAGAGAGATGATCATCTTGAGTTCAGTAGCTGCTCTTGTTGAACTGTAGGTAATACTGGGCTATAGGTTGATTGCTATAGATGATTGAATTCAGGTAGTTCTGCCTGTGAAAGTTCAGAGGCCTCAGCTAATGTGCTTTCCCTCTCCCCCTGGTCCTTGTTATCCCTTCCCACCCTCTCTTGGCCTTTATCCCCACTACTACACTCTGGAACTCACTGGGTTTGTTGTTCCTTAGCTGATTCCTGGTTGAAGGAGCCCAGCCCCCTTCGCAACTCAGCACACAATTCCCTTTCCCGTTCTTCTAGCTCCAGTACTTCTTCAGCCAAGCATATGCTCTGGCTTCCCCACTTGGCATCCAATGCCTTTTCAGCTTGGTGCAGTTCCTTTTTCTCACAGCGCTGTACTTCCTGGCCTTTCCTGATGGTAGCTCCCTGCTTTGATGTCTTGCCCTTCAGGTAAAACGGCAGGACCCGTTGGAGAGCCTGGGGCAGTTGGGCAGCTTGAGAGTTCTTAGTCAGTGGGTCACTCTTAATTCGGTTCTTGACCTCCATGAGGTTGGCCTTCTGTCGTTGCTGATGTTCATGGCGCTGCTTCTGGGCCTGCTTAGCTGCCTGGTGGGACCCCCAAACATAAGCATTTGGGTGGCCAACCTTGGGAAACTCAGTTGAAGGGGTGGGGAAAATATGGTCCTATTCCTCCATCTTAGGGAGAAGGGTGAGGCACTGCATGGACTTTTAATGACCCTAAAGACATGGAGAAGAGGGATACAATGGCCAGGGTATTTCTCTGCATTCAGGAAGGCCTTCGGATGAAAGGGCAATGCTCTGTTCTGTTCTTAAGTCATCTGTATCTGGAGGGAGGGAGGGAGGTGACTTATACTCTAAAAGGATCTTGGGGATTAGGTCAAAAGAGAGTTCTTAGGTAGATGAGAATAATGGTGCTGGTTTGAAAGGGGTATGAGCAGAAAGATGTGGTTAAGGCTCCCTGGGACTTTGTTCAAGGAATTGGGGAGGGCCCAGTGCACTGGGATGGTTCAGGCCATACCTTGGCTCTCTTGGCATTGGCCATAGCAATCCTCATGGCTACACGACAGGATTCCTCCAGCCTGGCCAGCTCAGCAGCCCGTGTATCCATGGCTAGGTGCAACTGGTCACTGAGCAAAGCTACACAGAGAAATAGGGCCAGGGCACCATACTGGCCTGCTCCAGTCCTCATTCCCTATTCAACATACTTTGTATCTGTTTGTGTGTCGCGCGGCATGCGAGCGTGCTTGTGAGGGAGCTAATGTGGAAGTTGTAGTGGGAAGGAGCTATTCTTTGAAATTATGGGTAGCCAAGACGCAGCAACTTGGTCACAATGTAACTGTGATGTCTGAGCTGTGTGGCCCTAGGTAAAGCATTTCATCTCTCTAAGCCTCAGTCTAAAAGGCTATTTGTTGGGTTCTGAAGACACCACAGAATTAGATTGTGTTTCAGAGAACTCCTTTTCTACTCCGGTGTGATGATGCACTTAGGTGGTGGAGGCACTTATGTGGTTGACCCTGTCTCAACTCCCACCACCACTACCAACCTCCCTATCTAGTGGGGGAGTCAGATCAAATAGATAATCAGACCACCATCTGATAAGGTAAGGCTGATGACAGGGATATATACAAAGCATATTAAAGGCTTTGAGTTTGGGGATATAGCCAGTAGTACAGGATAAGCAAAGTTACTAACATTGTTTCCTACTCTAGCCACACACGGACTTGCTGTTTTCAGGACCTGACAGACACTGGTGATTTGGAAGGTGAACAGTGTGAGTAGATAAGACACGGCCTGGAAAGGTTTTCTGTAATGTAGAAGAAAGATGTGGCCACGAACAGTATCAGAATATTAGTTGTTATTCTGCATGATATAGATTGTAATTCCTATTTTGGATGAAGAAACAGCTGCCAAGGTGGCACATGCCTGGAACCCCAGCAATCAGGAGGCTGAGTTCAAGACTCTGTCACCAAAAAAAAAAAAAAGAATGAGAGAAACTGAAACTGAAATACAGAGAGGAACATCCATTTGCTCAAAGCAGCAGCAGAACTGTTAAGTGTGTACACATACTGCCCCCACCCACCCTCCTGTAACACAGTGACAATGTAATCATTGATAATGGCCACACTGTCAGTTGCTGAAGGAAGTCAGAGAAGTTAGGGCTGTGCAGATTAAACTTTCCACATCAACTCTGGGGGTACCTACCTCCCCACACAGTTCTGGCCTCCTGGGTGCTGTCTTTAAATCAGGTGAACTCCCTACCAGACTTTGAATTTCAGCCCAGAGAGCCTGGCTACGTACCTACACGTGTCTCCTCTTCCTTGACTTCCTGTTGTTCCTGCACCTGCCTCTCCAGGTAGCACATGAACTGCTCCTGCTGCATTCTTGAGTGTAAGGTCCTGTCTAGGTTTTTCCCAAGGAGAGAGTGCATGGTGGGTAGGCCATAGTTTGGGTTACTCTTATACAAAGGGCTTGGAAACTCCTGGAGTTGATCTGGATCCCAACGGTCACATTCATAGCCACTTCTGAGCTGTTGCTTCTGCTCCCGAAAATCCTGCAGTGTTTTGGACAACCACCATGCCCGTTTTGCCTCTTCCTTTTGTAGCATCTGTGCTACCAGATCACATTGTGCATGCTTGGTACCTAGGGGTGATGGGCAGGAACATGAAGGCACCATAAGAGGGACAGAGCGCAGTCACCCTGGCCTCTGTTCCAAGGTCATCTGATTTGTCTTACGACTCCAGGGCTTTAGGCTCCATTCAGAGGCAGAACTACCCTACTTCAGCCCACTTTCTCTCCTTTACCCCTTTGTCTGGCCCCAGCCTTGGGTCTTTACCATCAGCCATCTCATTGCTCTGCTCTGTTGACTCCTGAAGTTTTTGCTCCTCTACCTGGTAGCTTCAGCATCCACCTGGATCTCAAAGAAAGGAGCTAAATCAGTGAAGGGGTTCAGCATGGGGCCCTGAAGCCTTTAACAGAAACTGCTTAGAGCTTATTCCCTTCAAAATCCTCCTATAGCTCCCCATGACCTACTGGATAAGTTCCAGCTCCCGAGCACAACATGTAAACATCTCCATAGTCTAGCTGCTGTTTTTGCCTTAATCTTTTTGTACCTCCTTTCCCTGTCTCCTCTCACATTAGCCTTAGCTCTACTTCTAGTTCTCTGCACATCTTAGGCTGTTTCAAACCCATAGCCTTTGCTCAGACTGTTTCCTCCCACCCCTTGGAACAACGCTTTAAGTTGCTCCTGTCAGGTATTTTGTCACAGTAACAAGAAAAATAATATGAAGTAGCCTTGCAGAAATACCTTAGGTATATGTAATAACAAATATTCTTTACACCCTTTTTTTGGCTTCCTCCTTGTTGTCGCTCTAAGAACTGACCACATGTCCCAAAGCTGACCAGAGGAGAGCCTGTTGTCACCCAATCACTTCTGCACAGCCCCATCTCTCCTCCCAAGCCTTGCCCAGGTCTATGCAGTAGGTTCCCTAGGCCCTGTCTTTCTAGCCCTATGACCTGCTTGAATCAGGAGGGGTTGTAATGAGTGAGCACAGCCACATTCCTTTCTAGGCATAAGAAGGAAGTCCTGTGAAGTAGCTTCCATTACCCACTCACCCCCATGACTCTGTCCTGCACATTGAAGAATTGGCTTTGTTTATCTCTCGAGTCCTTCTAGCTTCAATGGCTGCTATCCCCTTGGGATCTGGTATGTAGTCTACCTTATACAGCTGAAGCAAGAAAGTGGAATAGTCCATAAACGCTGACCATGCCTTACCTCCAGTCCTTTCACCCTTACAATATCAGCTGTGATTTTACCTCCTGGTGTTTCATATATGTCCATCTCTGCTGTCACTACCCAAATTCAGGCCTCACAATGAAAATCTAATGTCAGGCAATATTCCCAGAAGCCTTGCTGGCCCCTGTTGCTCCAATGTTATCCTCTCTGCCTTGGCAGTCAGATCTGGCCATTACACTCCTCAAAACCTTTGTAAGCGGCTTTAAAACAAATGTCTCCCTGGTGTTTACAAGGCCCATCCCCTTTTGTCAGCACTACAAAGGCTGGGGCAGGAAGATCATGAGTTTGAGGCCAGTCTGGACTACACATAGCAAGACTTTATCTCAAAATACAAACAAGAAAACTTTAAAAAATTATTCTTAGATTCTTACATATACAGTATCTAAATATTAGAGAGGTGCGGTATAGTGTGTGGAGTGTGCATAGTGTGTGGAGTACTCTTTGAGACAAGACACTTCAATGGGAGTGATAATTTCTGTATATTGGGAAGGTTGTTGGTGATAGGGTTTTACTATGTTACCTAGGCTGACTCAGAGTTGTAATACTCCTGCACTAGCCTTCTGAGCACTGAGATCACAAGCAGGCAACACTATTCCTACCTTAGGTTGAGAAGTTGGTTCATGGATTTCTATTTTGTCATGCTTGCAAACATTCAAACTGGTTATTGGAGATTACAGCTATAGGGGGACATGAACATCACATACAAAGGCCCTATGATGAAGATAACTGTGTTGGGGTACTTGAAGAAAGGCCAGTGTGCCAAGAGCATTATAGCCAAGGGAGACAGTGGCATGAAACAAACTGGGAAAGTATACAGGAACTAAATCTTAAAAGCCTAAAGTAAGTGGGCTGGAGATGTGGCTCAGTTGGTAGAATGCTTGCCTACCATGAAGCTCTGGGTTCAATCCATAGTACCATACAAAACCTTGGCTGTGCATGCCTATAATGCCAGCAGTTAGGGGTGGTAGAGGCAGGAGGATTGGAAGTTCAAGGTCATCTTCAACTACAGAGTGAGTTCAAGGCCAGCTTGGGCTACATGAGACCCTGTTTCAAAAAACTGTCTCAAGGTCTTGAGATTGCTCAGTGAGTAAAGATACTTGTTAATGAATTTGAATCTAACTCAGTGAAATAGGAAGCCAATGGAGAATTTCAATCAGATGGGAGATAAGAGACATGACCATATTTATGCTTGCAAAAGTTTGTTGGTTTTTATTTTTTTGTCTGACTTGTGTGCCAAAAATGGGCTTCCCAAACTGTCAAGGAACACAGGCTAATTTAAATCATCTAGACTTCTATCTGACTAGAAAACAAGTAATAAAAATAAAGGGGAAATTTTATTTCAGAAAAGAAAGCCTCTGGCCTGCCTGTGTGACGAGTGGGCAACAGGAAACAACAGAGAGGAAGCCAGCAGGCCAATATGGAGACCACTGCAGTCATCCAGAAAGATAAGGATAGTGGCTTTGACAAGGGCTATTTTGAAAGAAGAGAGAATGAGGTGAAGACTCAGTAGGTAAAGTACTTGTGCAAGCATGAAGACCTGAGTTCAGAACCCTAGCACTCACATAAAAGCTAGGCATTGTTTCTCCAGGAGAGAAGCTCAACTGCCATCTTGATTTTAGCCCAGTGAAACCCAGACTTTTATTTTCCAGAACTATATGAAAATAAAATTTTTATTGTTTTATGCCATTAAGTTTGACGTGATTCATTATAGCAGCAACAGGAAATAAATACAACTTCTCAGCCAACATTTTTTGGAAGACAGAGACTGATGTTTATCTATAGCTGTGCTGCCCACTATGGTAGCCATTAGTCCTGTATAGCCATTGAGCACTTGAAGTGAGATACATTGAGTTGAATACAATACTGAGATCACAAAAGGGTGAGGGAGATGGCTTAGTGTGTAAAGGTGCTTGCCACCAGGCCTGAAGAGTTGAATCCCTGGGATCCACATAGTGGGGTATGCAGCAATGGGAATGGAATGGTAGAGAAACAAAACGGGAGAGTTAGAACAGGGAGAAGGGGAAAAGGAACGGAAACAAAGCTTAAGGATCGTGACTCTTGGGGGTTTGCACAAGACACCGTAAGGGATCCCAATCTTCAGGCTCCTAGGATGGATTTGTGTCCAAGATGGCTCTTGAGCCAACCGCAGTCTTTAAGTTCTGCTTGGAGGAATAAGAGAGGGGCAGGCGACGGGGGCAGTATCTCAAAGCACAGCCTTCCCCAGCTTGTATCCTGGTTGCTCCCTTCACACTTCAGTCTGCCTCCAATCTCACTTCACCTAAATCTTCCCACAGATCCCTCCTTCCAGTCCAAACCGGATCCCGCCCCCAAGAGGTGTCTCCCAATTCCCAGCCCAGTCCCCGCCTGAGCTCTCAGGCAGGTACACTAAAAGTCACAGCAGAGTTCTCGCCTCCCACTGACCCTAGGAAAGCGGGGAACGCATAACCTTACTATGATTTTTGACTTGTCTCAGGAACCGTGGGCTCAAGGTACTGCCTGCTTGCCTGCCTTCTCAGATACCAAAGCGCTGAGTCCACCTGAGCTCTAAGTCTTCTACAACTGAGTTGGCTGAAGCAGTGTTGTTTTTTTTTTGTTGTTGTTGTTGCTATGCAACAACAAAGGGGGGCGGGGTCTAGACGAGTCTCCCACGTTAGACCAGGACTGTGGATTGTCAACTTCAGATGGAAGTACCCGCCCTGAATTCCCGCTGGAGCCGGAAGCCGGAAGTCCCGTTTGGATTGAATTTACTATCGCGAGGTTTTCCGGCCGCCCGGCTTGCACTGCGGCGTTTCCCGCGCGTGATAACCTCAGCTCCCAGGCGTACGACGCGGCCTCTCCTACGCCAGCGCTGCCGCCATGGGTTTCCTGAAACTGATTGAGATCGAGAACTTTAAATCCTACAAGGGTCGACAGATTATCGGACCATTTCAGAGGTTCACCGCCATCATTGGACCCAATGGCTCTGGTGAGAAAAATCCTGCAGCCCTGCGTGCGTTAGGGTCAGGACCCCCCCCCCCATCTGCCGCCACGTACCCACATATGACCTGGAACGCTGTGAACCCTAAAAGGTTGCTTACCCCTCTTTGGGTGGTTTTGTTCAAACTCACTTTGCCCCCTGGCATATTCTTACTCGAATTCCTTCCCCAAATGTCAGTTGTCAGAGTTTGCTGCGGCCCCCGCTCAAGCCCAAATGGTATGGGCCGAGCTGTGCGTTGCTCCGCCGCTGCCCCCTCTAGCCAAAAAAGGCGCGTCTGAAGCCAACTGCCAGCTGCTGGCCCGCGGCTCCCTTCCGGTCTGCTTTGTTCCAACTTCCTGGTCTTGTTTGACCCTTCCAGAAAGTGGAGTAGCTGGTAACTCTACTGTGGTGTCAGCTCCAAACTGTACTCTTCTGCTTTAGCCATCCCCCCCCCGCAGTGGTACGCTCCAATTCCTTTTTTTCTTGTCAGCGGCACTTTTGAATTTCAGACCCTACACTCCAGTCTTCAGAGTGTTTAGAGTTCGTATCTCCGCAGCCCCCACCCCCCCCCAGATTGTTGCTTTGAACTTGCCTTTTTCCTACCATGGAAGCTGTCGTAATAATCCTGAACGTGTTTGCTCGCTGAATTTGTTCAATGTTTTTATGTTTATCAAGAGTTGCTCAAGTTCATGCAGAAACAGCAGAAAATAAACGAAATCCATGATCTCAGGGAACTTTAGGAGAAAGAAGATAAAGTACAAAATGAGATGATTTTTAGACCATTATAAATGTTCTGCAGGAAATGGGTTAGGTTGATGTGATAGAATTACTTACTTGGGTGGTGTGTCTGGGAAATGATAGGTAAGCCTCTATTTCATATCTTAACTCCTTATATTTTTATTTTTATTTATTTTTTGTCTTTTTGAGACAGGGTCTCCCTGTAGCCCCAGCTGTCCTGGAACTCACTGTGTAAACCAGGAAGGCCTCAAACTCACAAAGATCCGCCTGCCGCTGCCTCCCAAGTGCTGGGATTAAAGGCGTGTGCCACCATGCCCAGCAACTCCTTATATTTTTAAAAAATATTTTATTTTATGTGTATGAGTATATTGCCTGCATGTATGTAAGTGCACCCATGTGATGCAGTGCCCATGGAGATCAGAAGAGGGCATCGGATCCCCGGTAACTGGAGTTATGGATGGTTTTTATTCCCCATGTGGGTACTGGGATTTGAACCTGGGTCTTCTGCAAGAACAGTTAATGCTCTTAACTGTTGAGCCATCTCTTCAGCCCCTTAACTCCTTTAAATTCTGTTCTGAGTTCCTCTCACCTACTCCTAGAAATGTGCTTTGGGAATCTTGACTGTACCTCCACCTCAGAGATGTTCTAACTCATTCATTTTTCTAGTCTGACTGGCCACCTTTGCTCATAGTGAATGCCTTCGTTGGAGTCTTGCCAGGGTTTTCCTCTGCTTACAGCAAGGTTTCCCAACACTGGTATACATTCAGTGACATACGTTATGTGGGGGTCAGACCTGTGCATTGTAGGACATTTGGCAGTATCTCTGGCTTCTACCCACTGGATGATACCTCCGTTCCCTATGTATGACCATCAAAAATGTCTCCAGACCTTGCCAGTGTCCTGGGGGTGGACTGGGGGGAGTGACAAATCACTGTGTGTAAGTGTATCCCCTGGATGTATGTACGTTCACCCGTGTCATGCAGTGGCTGCAGAGGTCAGAAGAGAGCTTCAGATCCCCTGGAACTGGAGGGTTGCTGGCCACCATGTGGATACTGGGAACTGAACCTCGGTCCTCTACAAGAATAGCCAGTGGTTGCAATCACTGAGCCACCTCTCCAGCCCTCTTCCACTCAGTTTTTACATTTTTGATTTTGTGACCCCTATAGGAACCATTTGGCGAAATTCAGTCCCCTCAACATTGTTAGAATTACAATCCAGCTGCTTTGAAAAGGCCCTTCTCCTGACTCCTGACTCCTTGTTCCCTTATCTTCTTCTTCTTCTTTTTTTTTTTTCTTTTTGGTCTTTTTGAGACAGGCTCCCCCTGTTACCCCAGCCAGCTGACCTGGAATTCCTATGTAGACCACACTGACTCACAGAGATCTCCTTGCCTCTGCCTCCCAAGGCTGGGATTATGCCTGGTGGCTCCTCCCTTATTCATTTGATTTTTTTGGTTTTTGTTTGTTTGTTTGTTTGTTTTTGAGACAGGGCTTTACAGCCTTGAATTCCTAATCCTCCCACTTCCATCTCCCAAATACTGAGATTACAGATGTGTGTCACCACACCTGCCTGGTTCTTTCTGATCACCAAAGCCTATCTCTATAAAGTATTCCTTTTTAAAAAATAGATATTTAGGGGCTGGAGAGGTGGCTCAGCAATTAAGAGCACTGACTGCTATTGCAGAGGATCTGAGTTCGATTCCCAGCACCCACATGGCAGCTAATAACTGTCTGTAGCTCCAGTTCCAGGGGATCTGACTCCTGACCTCTGCAGGCATTGCACGACATGGGTGCACTTACACACGTGGAGACAATACACTCACACATAAAATAGAAATAATAAATAAAATACAGAAAAATAGATATTTAATTTTTTAAAACTTTTTTTTGGGTTGTTGTTAATTATGGGAGGGGGGTTGTCTACACATTGAATTCCAAACTGCAGTTACAGATAGTTGTATGTTGTGGGTACTGGGAATCAAATTTGCAGGAGCATACATGCTCTGAACGGCTAAGGCGACTCTCCATCCCCTACAATGCAGTCAGTCCTTGATCCTTGATTCCAGTCCCTTTGTAAATTGTTCTCTCTTGTACATGGATTGTTCATACTTATTTTTTTCTGTCACATAGTCATCGCATATGTTTTGTATCTTCATGCCTGTGTATGAGTGTCCTCAAGAAAGCATTCCTTGAAATGTTTTATTGGTGTGTGGTTCATATTATATATTAGGAAAATGTTTACAACAATGAATGATTTTGAGTAAAAGAGGCTTGTGGTTGTTCTTATCATTCCTTATTATTCCTTATTATCATGTTCTTATCATTCCTGGAGATCAAGAGAGAAGCCCAGAGACTGGAAATTGGGGCTTAAAAGCCTGAATTTTAGCTGGGAATATGATATTCTTTCATGATCTCTGCAGGCTTTGCACGCACATGGCGTACTTACATACATGCAGGCAAAACACTCATATACATAAAATCAAAATAAATAAAAAGTTTTAAATGGTTTTAACCGAATTAATTTGAATAGAGCATTCTCAAAAGAAAAAATTCAGGTGGCTGATAAATACTTAAAAAGTATTCAACATCATTAGCCATCAGAAAAATGTAAATTAAAACTACATTGAGATTCCATCTCACCCCAGTCAGAATGGCTATCATCAGGAAAACAAATGACAGATCTGGCATGGTGGCACATGCCTTTAATCCCAGCACTTGGCAGGCAGATTTCTGTGAGATCCCAGACCTCAGACTCACTATGTAGTTCAAGGATAACCAATCCTATTGCCTCCCTCACCTCAGTGCTAGGATTACTGGTGTACACTCCATGACCAGTTTAATGTGGTGGCTGGAGATGGAACCAAAAGCCTTGTCCATGTCAGACAAGCACTCTATAGCTGACCATATCTGCAGGCTCACAAAATGTTTTTTTTATTTTTATTTTTAACATTTATTAAGTAACAGAATGAGGAACAGTGAGCAACGATCTTGAAGCCTGATGATGTAGATAGGAGATTGCTCTCACTCTCAGTGTAACTTATACTTAAGGAATAACCAGGTTTCTTCCTCTTGAAACTGGAGGAAATACCTGTTACCCAAGACTTTTGGTTAAGGTAAATTGGGTAATTAATGTTAAAGCGCATTTCACACTTGCATGAGTCACGTGATACGTTATTCTTTAAGAAAATAGCTGCTGAGCTGGTGGCACTCTCCTTTAATGAACCCAGCACTCAAAAAAAAAATAGCTGCTTATATGTTGATTTTTTTTTTTTTTACAAAAGATTTTATTTTTATGTATATGAGTGTTTTGCCTGCATCTATATAACTGTACCTCATGTGTGCCCGGTGCCTGTCAAGGTCAGAAGAAGGCATCAGTTCCTATGGAAGTGGAGTTAAGAATGGGTTTTAGCCATCATGTGAGTGCTGGGAACAGAACCCAGGTCTTCTGGAAGACCAACTGGTGCCCTTAACTGCTGACTCAGCCCCTGCATTGATGTCTTAAAAGATATTATAAGATTGAGGCTGGAGAGATGGCTCAGCTGTTAAGAGCACTGACTGCTCTTGCAGAGGACCTGGGTTTGATTCCCACCACCCACATGGCAGCTACGAACCGTCCTTAACTCCAGTTCCAGGGAAATATGAAGCCCTCTTCTGACCTCCTCAGCATTGCACAACACGGGTGCACTCACATACATGCAGGCAATACACTCATACACATAAAATAAAAATAAATAAAATATTTTTTAAAAAGATATTGTAAGACAAAAGTAAGGCCGGAGAGGGCTCAGTCTGTGAAGTGCCTGCCACATAAGCATGAGGACCTGAGTTTGGATCCTCAGCACCCACTATCTATGAGATGGAAGCCAGCCTCGTCTACAGAGTGAGTTCCAGGCCAGCTGGGGCTATAGGGGAGACCCTGTCTCAAACAACAACAACAACCCCCCCCCCCAAAATGCTGGTTGTTTAGTTGGTGGTGGTGGTGGTGGTGATGCAGCACTCCTTTAGTTCCAGCACTTGGGGAGCGGAGGCAAGTGGATCTCAGTGAGTTTGAGGTCAGCTTGGTTTTACATAGCACGTTCTAGACCAGGGCCACACAATGATACCCTGCCTCAAAAAGACCAAAAAGAAAGAAAAATTTGGGTATGGTGGTGCATGTCTGTAACCAAGTACTGGGGAGGTGGAGACAGGCAGATCCTTGAGGTTGGCTGGCCATTCACTATAGTCTGCTTGCTGAGTTCCAAGCCAGTGAGAGAGCCTGTCAAAAAGTAAGATGGAAAGTGATCAAAAAGGGCACCCAACATGAACCTCTGGCCTCCACACATGCACACGAATTTGGTATCTGAAAGAAGCCATGTACATTAAAAATAGCATACTGATGATATAATTCGGGTAACATAAAATTTAAAAGATTGAGAATCATGAGGACTAAAACTTAGTACTTGCTGGCCATGATAGCACACACCTGTAATCTTAGCACTTGTATGGTTAAGGCAGGAGTATTGCTATGAGTTCCAGGCCAACCTGGGGTACATAGTAAGTGCTGGGATTAACTAGCAGAACTTTGTATCAAACCCCAAAAACTTAGTATTGGTTTTGCTGCTACTCAGGTATCCTGTTTGTTTTGGCAAGTTTCTCACTTCTCTTTCTTTTTCTCCCTTGTTTGATCAGGAGTCTGGACTGAGTGATTTTATAGTCTTTTTCTTAATCAAACAACAGGTGAAAAAAAAAAACTTTTCTAGGCCTGTGATTCAGTGATACAGATCTGAGCAGACTTGAGCACGCAGTTTTCCATTCTTTTTTCATTTTGCTTTGTTTGAGACAGGGTCTCCCTCTAGCCCCAGCTGGCCTGGGAGTCAATATGAAGACCAGGCTAGCCTTGATCTCACAGAGTGTTGGGATAAAAGACATGCACTACCACAATCAGCTAAGTTTTCCATTCTTTTTTTAAAAATATTTTATCTTTTTTTTTTTTTTTTTTTTTTTTTTTTTTTAAAAAAAAAAAAAAAAAAAAAAAAAAAGAGGACGTGTAGGCCAGACTGTCCTTGAACTCACAGAGATCCGCCTGCCTCTGCCTCCCAAGTGCTGGGATTAAAGGCGTGCGCCACCACGCCAGGCTATTTATCATTTTTATTTTATGTGTATGAGTATATTGCCTGCGTGCATGTGTGCGTGTGTGTGTGTGCGCATCCGTGTCATGCAATGCCCA
Source organism: Nannospalax galili (assembly GCF_000622305.1). NCBI lineage: Eukaryota > Metazoa > Chordata > Mammalia > Rodentia > Spalacidae > Nannospalax > Nannospalax galili. The sequence continues at coordinate 1,378,113 of NW_008352653.1, forward strand.
CAGAACTGGAGTTATGGACGGTTGTTAGCCACCAAGTGGGTCCTGGAATTGAACCAGGGTCCTCTGCAAGGGCAGCCAGTGCTGTAACCGCTGAGCCATCTCTCCAGTCCCCTCACAATCTATTTTTTAAAATATTTTATTATTTTTTTTATGTGTATGAGTGTATTGCCTGCATGTATGTGAGTGCACCCTTGTCGTGCAATGCCTCGGAGGTCTGAAGAGGGCTTTGGAGTCCCCTGGAACTGGAGTTAAGGATGGTTTGTAGCCACCATGTGGGTGCTGGAACTCGAACCTGGGTCCTCTGCAAGAGCAGTCAGTACCCTTAATCACTGAGCCATCTCTCCAGCCCCCCACAATCTATTTTTATACTGTTTCCTCCTGGTATTGCTTACTAGTTTCCTTTTTTAGTCTAGGTCTAAAGGCTTATTTAGATTCAGGTTAAATATTTTGGGCAAGATATGTCATAGCCCAGGCTGTGTGCTTCATATTATATTAAAACTGGAATATGCCTATTAAATTTAATAAATTAACCACTTTTAGGTATACAGTTAAGTAGTGTTAAATATATACACATTATTGTGCAACAAATCTCTAGAATTTTTTCATCTTACACCACTAAAATTCTGTGCCTACTTAAAACAGTAATTCATTTCCCCCTCTCTCCTTCCTGCTTTTGTTTTGCTTCTGTTTTTGCATGGTTGCGATCAAGCTACAAAGTAAATAACATTTGTTCATTTTATCATATTAAAGTTTGTAGAATAATCCATTCTGTGGATATCTTATTTCCTTATATGGGTTTTAGTTTCTCGATATTATATGTAATAACTATAAGGGGATGGACTATGTTTCTTTTTTTAACTTTTAAAAAAAAATTTATTTCTTTTATTTTATGTGTATGCATGTATTGCTTGCATGTAGGTAAGTGCACCCGTGTCCTGCAATGCCCACAGAGGTCAGAAGAGGCTGTCAGATCCCCTGGGACTGGAGTTATGGACAGTGCCGTGTGGGTGCTGGGATTTGAACCCGGGTCTTCTGCCAGAACAACCAGTGTTCTTAACCACTGAGCCATCTCTCCAGCCCTGAGATTCATTCTTTTTAAAAAAATTTTATTTATTATTATCATTTTTTTATGTGTATGTTTGTATTGCCTGCATGTAGGTAAGTGCACCTGTGTCCTGCAATGCCTGCGGAGATCAGAAGAGGCTGTCGGATGCCCTGGGACTGGAATTATGGACAGTGCTGCCATGTGGGTGCTGGGATTCAAACCTGGTCTTCTGCAAGAACAACCAGTGTTCTTAACTGATGAGCCATCTCTCCAGCCCCAGGACTATTTTTCTTAAATCATTGATCCAATTCTCATTGGACCCAGTTATTCTGAAAGCAGAGAGATAATCCCTTCCCATTAGCCTGAGGACTGAGTAGAACATTTTCTGTTCTCATTATCTCCTTTATTTCTTTTCCCCTTCCCTTGTTCCTAACTTTCCCTCCTCTGCTTTGGCCCCTTGTCCCTTAGGTAAGTCAAATCTCATGGATGCCATCAGCTTTGTGCTTGGTGAGAAAACCAGCAACTTGCGAGTAAAGACCCTGAGGGACCTGATCCATGGAGCGCCTGTGGGGAAGCCAGCTGCTAACCGGGCTTTTGTCAGCATGGTCTACTCTGAGGAGGGCGCTGAGGACCGCACCTTTGCCCGTGTCATTGTAGGTGAGTGTGGCTGGACAGAAGACTCTTTGGACCCAAGGAAGTAGATAGACCAGTTGCTAGGATAGGAGGAATGCCAGATCCTCGCTGACTCATTTATTGTCTTGTAGGGGGCTCCTCTGAGTACAAGATCAACAACAAAGTGGTCCAGCTTCATGAATACAGTGAGGAGTTAGAGAAGTTGGGCATTCTTATCAAAGCTCGTAACTTCCTCGTCTTTCAGGTGGGCATTTGAGAAAATAGTTACTGACTTTTTGCTCTTAGCCCTTCTCCCACATCGCCACTTGGTCTGTTCTATCTCAAGAGTTCATCATGTCTTCTTTGGACTAATGAAGCTCATTCTTTAGTTGGTGTCCTAAGTCCAGTCTGGCTGCTTCTAGTTTATTCCCGTAGCTAGGTTTATATCTTAGAAGAGTACAAGCCTTTTTCCTCCTTTCCTTAAAGCAGTTAAGAGATGCCTTCTTGCCTTAGGATAGTGGTTCTTAAATTGTAGCTCCTAGACTATCAATGTCAGTATCACTTGGGACTATGTTACAAATGCACATTCTCAGGCTCCATTCCAGAAATAGGGGCTAAGACTGGGGTGGGACACAGTGTGTTATGCCAAGCTCGCCGTGTTGTTGTGATACCATTTGAAGATTGAGAACAATTAACAGGATGAAAAGCCAACTTCCAAGCCTGTCATTCACAAAATATTATCAATTGATAGTCCCTATTGCCCAATTGAGTAGCTTCATCTGCCAACAGGCTCTCACTCAACCTTGTATTCTATTCTAATTAAACCATTTGCAGTTCTCCAGATTCGCTTCCTATCTTCAGCATGCAGTCTTTGCCTATTAATTTCCCTGTATGGAACTGTGGAGTGACCTTTTCTGTCTTTGATTTGGGGGGGGGGGTTGTTTGTATATATTTGAGGTGCTAGGGATCAAACCCAGTGCCTCTCACATGCTAAGTAAGTGTTCTACTACTGAGCTATGTGCTGCTATGAGCAACCTGCTTTCTTCTTTTCCTGGTTACTTTTCCTCTAGTTTCAAAGTCAGCTTAGATGTCACCTGTGCAAGGCCTTCCCCAATAAAATTCCCTATGTAAGTTTCTTGCCTCTCAAGCTTCAAATTTCTGGGTTGCTTTAGTCATTGTACATAATATGTATTTGTGTTACCATTGTGTTTATCTCTTTGGCTGTCTGCTCAAATGCAGAGAATGTGCGCTTTAGCCTAGTGTGGCTGGGCCTGGTAGCTCAGGCCTATAATCTTAACTAAAGTAGGAAGAGTGTAAGTTCAGGGTCTGCCTGGACTACACACAGAGTTCAAGTGCAGCCTAGGCAACTTGGTGAGACCCTGTCTCAAAATAAGAAATAATCAAAGGACAGGAGATATGGCTTAGTAGCTTAGTGATAGAGTGCTTACCTAACTTTAATCCTCAGTACTCCCCCTCACCCCCCAAAAAACTGAGATGTGGCACCAGTTGGGGAGAGGAGGGTTGGTAACCTTTTGAATAAGGACAAGTGAGCAGGGTGAATTGAGCTGGCAAATGTCTAAATGAGACAGTGTTTTGACCTTTATCAGGGTGCAGTGGAGTCTATTGCCATGAAGAACCCCAAAGAGAGGACAGCTCTATTTGAAGAGATCAGTCGCTCTGGGGAGTTAGCACAAGAGTATGACAAGCGAAAGAAGGAAATGGTGAAGGCTGAAGAGGACACGCAGTTTAATTACCATCGCAAGAAAAATATTGCAGCTGAACGCAAGGAGGCCAAACAAGAGAAAGAAGAGGTTGGTGGCCAGGCTGCATCTTGATCTGAAGGACCAAGATAGAGGCAATGTCTTACTGATACACCCATGTCCCCATTCCTGTTTGCATAGGCGGATCGCTACCAGCGCCTGAAGGATGAGGTGGTGCGAGCACAGGTACAGTTGCAGCTCTTTAAGCTTTACCATAATGAAGTGGAAATTGAGAAGCTAAACAAGGAACTGGCCTCTAAGAACAAGGAGATTGAGAAGGACAAAAAGCGAATGGACAAGGTTGAGGATGAGCTGAAGGAGAAGAAGAAAGAGCTGGGCAAAATGATGCGGGAACAGCAGCAGATTGAGAAGGAGATCAAGTAAGAGGCAGGCCTTGGCCTGGAACATGTGGGAAGCCATGAGGCTGTGTTATTTCCTTGTGATCCTCTGATCTTAGAGTCTCCTATGTATACTAATTTATCTTCCTCTTGGCTTAGTTTAGCCAGAACCAGGCATGTTTCTTTTTTTAAGCTTAAAAATTTTTTTTGTAGCCAGGTGTGGTGGTGCAGGCCTTTAATCCCAGTACAGTGGAGGCAGGCAGATCTCTGAGTTCAAGGCCAGCCTGGTCTACATAGTGAGT
>NW_008352653.1:1382296-1406659 GCF_000622305.1 Nannospalax galili
CCCAAAAAAAAAACCAACTTGTATGTATGGATGTTTGCCTGCATGTATGGATGTGTACCACATGTATGCCTGGTACCTTCAAAAACCAGAAGAGGGCATTGGATCCCGTAGAACTAGAGTTAGAGATGGTTGTAAGCCAGTACATTTGTGCTGGGAATTGAAACCCTGTCCTGTGTAAGAAAAGCAAAAGCCCTTAAGTGCTGAGCCATCTCTCTAAGCCTCAGGCACATTTCTTGACATTCATCAGTTAATACAGATGAAATATTAAGAACTCATGCTTAGGCTGGTAAGATATCTCAGACTTGAGATAGCTTATCAGGTCAAGGTGCTTGTGACCAAGTCTAGTGACTTGAGTTAAGTTATTGGGATCACACATTGTGGAAAGAGAGAACTGACTCCTCTAAGTTGTTCTCTGACCTCTATACACCTGTTTTGGCACATATGTACCAAGATACACAGTAAATGAATGAATGGGTAGATGGGTGGATGTAATACAAAATAATTTAAAAAAGAAAACAGAACCTAGGCTCTGGGTTGACAGGTTACCTAGTGAGGGGAAGCAGTGGGAGAAGCAGTGGGAAATATAGCTGTTAAGTGACCAAGAGGCTCATCCTAGAGGAGAAACACCAGATGTAGAAGCTTAAAGGTCAGAAATTTGAAATAGATAGATCAGATGAAGGACAACTCAGTAAACAGAGGGTATTTTAGGGAGGTTGTTTTGGTTTGGTTTGGTTTGGTTTTTTGAGACAAGATCTCACTGTATAACCCTGGCTGGCCTGGAATTCACTATGTAGACCAGGCTGTCCTTGAACTCACAGAAATCCATCTGCCTCCTGAATACTGGGATTACACGTTGTACATCACCACACCTAGCTTTTTAAAATTTATTTTTATTTTATATGTATGAATGTTTTGCCTACGTGTATATATGTGCAGTGCCCTTGGAGGTCAGAAGTGGGTGTTGGATACCCTAGAACTGGAGTTATGGATGGGTGTTAGCTACCATGTGGATGCTGGGAACCAACCCTGATCCTCTGCAAGAGCAGCCAGTGCTCTTAACCACTGAGCCCTACACCTGGCTTTGGGGAGTTTTTAATGAGGGAGAAGGGGGCAGGTAACTTTGGCTTTTGGAGTGACTAGAAAGCCAGACCGTTCCAGGGAGTACTCAGACTGACTCCCCCCACCTCCTTTTTTTGAGGATCTATGGGGCATTGGGCCCTTGTTCATTAGGCATTTCCTTGAGGTTGGCTGGGAATGCATTGGTCCCTGTTTTGGGGTTAAAAGTCTGGCACCCCTACCTTCTGCAGGGCTAACTGGTTGACCCCTTTCCTTCTGGCAAAAGGGAGAAGGACTCAGAGCTGAATCAGAAGCGGCCTCAGTATATCAAAGCCAAGGAGAATACCTCTCACAAAATCAAGAAGCTTGAAGCAGCTAAGAAGTCTCTGCAAAATGCTCAGAAGCATTATAAGAAGCGTAAAGGTGACATGGATGAGCTGGAAAAGGAGATGCTGTCAGTGGAGAAGGCCCGGCAGGAGTTTGAAGAACGGATGGAGGAAGAGAGCCAGAGCCAGGGTAGAGACTTGACCCTGGAGGAGAATCAGGTGAGTCTTGGAAGGGTTAAGTAGAGAAGAGATCAGTGACCTAACATGGACTGATTTGGTAATCCTTGTCCTCTTTTCCTGTCCCTAACACAGGTAAAGAAATACCACCGATTGAAAGAGGAAGCCAGCAAAAGAGCAGCCACTTTGGCCCAGGAGCTGGAGAAGTTTAATCGAGACCAGAAAGCTGACCAGGACCGTCTAGATCTGGAAGAGCGGAAGAAAGTAGAGACAGAGGTAGGCAGAAGTTCAGATCAGACTTGAGGGTGTAGCTTAGTGGCAGAGTGTATACTTAGCATACTTGAGACCCTGGATTCAGTTCCCAGCATCAAACAGTTACTGTATTCTAAGCACTATCTTTACATATATTCACTCATTTAAAGTCTTTATTTGTGATTAAGCAAAAGCTATGGGTAGCAAAAAGCTACCTTTATGGGGTGGCTACGATTATCCTCCTTTTTCAAATGAAGAAACTAGCACAGAGGTGAAATAATCTGCTTAAGATCCCATAATTACTTAGTGGTGGAACTAGGATGTGAACCTGGGCAATCTGGCTCTAAAGCTCACACTATTACTGAGTATATGTTGCTTTCTGCTCCTCTGATGTTAGTAATAAATAATGATAGAAAATTGCTATATTGGGACTGGAGAGTTGGCTCAGCGGTTAAGAGCACTGGTTGCTCTTACAGAGGACCAGGGTTCAGTTCCCAGCACCACATGGCAGCTAACAGCCATCTCTAACTCCAGTTCCTGGATCTCATGCCCTCTTCTGGCCTCCACAGGCATTGCATGACACAGGTACACTTAACATACATGCAGGTGATACACTCATACACATAAAATAAAAATAATAAAACATTTTTTTAAAAAAGAAAGTTACTATATTGTCCCAAGGGCCTATAATCTTCTAGGCATTCAGCTAAACACATTTTAAATATTTAAAAGAATGTGATAGACATTAATATTAATTATCCTGCAGCAGGTGGTTAATGTGTATTCTATGAAGTGGAAATTACATATATCTTAGAGCCGAGGCAACAGGGTCAGAGAGATCTGTGACGTTCTGCTCTGCTTAGGTTTGAGCCTGAGATTGGTAAGGAAACCTGGACTAGGTACAATACTTTTGAGAAGTTTTGGAGCCTTTGGAGGTCCCCATCCATTAGCAGACTGGACACTATATGTGTGTCTGTTTTTTATTAGACTTCCTGCATTAGCAGCAGATTGTGCTACACTGTTGGAATTTTGGATGAGTGGGCACAGTAGGGGGTATGAGCTAGGACCCCATGGTCTTGGGTTAACTGGCTCAGCCCCTGGTGATAGAATAGAATATATTTGTTCCCAGGCCAAGATCAAGCAAAAGCTACGGGAGATTGAAGAGAATCAGAAAAGGATCGAGAAACTGGAAGAATATATTACCACTAGCAAGTATGTGGTTCTGCTGCCCTCCCTCTTCCTTCCAGGCCTGTTCTTCCATGCTTGTCCTTCCCCTCTTGAGACAGGCCCACCAAACTCCTTAAGTCACCAACTAGGCTAACTCTTGTGTTCTCTCACTTTGTAGGCAGTCCCTAGAAGAGCAGAAGAAGCTGGAGGGAGAACTCACAGAGGAAGTGGAGATGGCCAAGCGACGTATTGATGAGATCAATAAGGAACTGAATCAGGTGATGGAGCAATTGGGAGATGCCCGCATTGATCGCCAGGAAAGCAGCCGCCAGCAACGAAAGGCAGAAATAATGGAAAGCATCAAGCGTCTTTATCCAGGTTCTGTGGTAAGAGCTGAAACTCTTCCTAAGCACTTATTCAGACTCGCTGTCATATTTCTCAGCAGCCCTGTGTTGTGTGGCTTTTCCTGGGGAGAAATGACACACTCATCTATTACCCCAGAAAGGGGACCTATAACAGACCAAAGTAATGATTGAACCAAAGTCCAACTTGGTGAACTAGTGAGTATGAGGGAGGGGTTACTTACAGGAGCAAGGATGACTCAAAAGAGCAGCTGCATCACCAAAAAGCCCACCGAACACAGGGTGACAACAGCTGCAACCCTCAAGCTCTCTGCACAGCCTAAGGGCTGTTCTGCAGTTGCGACTCTTCCCTCTGCAGCTTGCTAGTCAGACTCCTCCCCCAACAGTTGTTTACTCCTATAAAGCTGAGGAGAGGCTTTCTAGAATCCTACAAGTTATTTTTTGGTCTTTTTGAGACAGGGTCTCCCTGTAGCCGCAGCTGGCCTGGAGCTCACTATGTAGACCAGGCTGGCCTCGAACTCACAGAACTCTTCTTGCCTCTGCCTCCCAAGTGCTGGGATTAAAGGAGTGTGCCACCATGCCTGGCTTAATTTTTTAATTAAAAAAAATGTATTTTGAGGGGGGCACCCATGCCATGTTCCACATGTGGAACTCAGGAAAACTTTGTGGAGTCAATTCTTTTCTTCCTTTATGGTGGCTCTAGGAATTGAGCTCAAGTAGCCAGGCTTGTGTAGTAACACTCTTTTATCTACTGGTCCATCTTGTCAGACCCTCTTTTTTGTTTGTTTTTATTTTTGTGTGCAAGTACCATTCTACTCCTGTGGAGGTCAGAGAACAGCTTGAGGTGTCAGTCCTTGCGTTTCACCTTGTTTGAAACAGGGTCTTCTGTTTTTTTTCTTCTGCTGTGTACACCAGGCTAGCTGGCCCATAAGCGTCCTGGGATTCTCCTGTCTCCACCTCCCATCTGTCCCTATGGGGATAGGAGCACTAGGATTACTGACAGTGCATGCTACCATGTCCTGCTTTATGTGAATTCTGGGGGTTCAAATTCAGGTCCTAAAGCCTGCATGGCAGGCCTTACCCACTGAGCTTTATCCATTCCCTAGCTCTTATGCTCTTTTCACTATACCAATGGCATTTTCCTGATGAATTTGTCTTGCTATAGCCACTCTCCTTAGAGAGTGGAGAGGCCAAAGAAGGTTTTGGAAAGAGGAGTGATGGGCCTGAAATTCCTCTTCAGAGAAGTAGCTCTGTGTAGTTTTTTTGCATTTTTACTTTTAAAATCATGTTTATTTGTGGGTCTGTGTGAAGGTCTGTGCACATGAATGCAAGTGCCTGTGTGGACCAGATACTATATATAGATAGTTGTAAGCCCACCACATGTGGTTGCTGGGAATTGAACTTGGGTCCTGTAGAAGAGCAGCTACAAGTGCTCTGAACTGGTGAACCATCTCTCCAGTCCTCTGCAGTTTTCTATGTGTTTCCTTGGCATGTACCAACTTGCCTGTTAGCTTTTAGGGACTCCCTGGGCTTTATATCAGATATCTTGATCCCCATCTAATTCTGAGTTCCCAGGTCCCCCAAATGTTACCCTTCTATATTATCCTGTTCCTGTGTTCAGCTTAGATTGGTTCCACAAATACATCCTGGTTATAGGTACTGCTAGGGAAGTACTTAGGAATTAGGGTCAGCATCTGTCCCTGAAGAACTTAACTTTTTCTTCATAGATCAAAAAGACCAAAAAACCCAAAAAACAAATTGGTTTCCAGAGCTGGAGAGGTGGTTCAGTGGTTAAGAGTGAGTACTCCTTTTGCAGTGGACCTGAAGTTCAGCTCCAAGCACACATATCAAGTGGGTCACAACTTCTATGACTAGTAAAAATTAGGTGTCATAACCTGTCCCATAGGTGACTTTGTTAGAGTTTTTCATAGAATTCAGGGAAACACATTTCCTCTGTGTCTGTCCGTTTCCTGAGACAGGGTCTTGTGTAGCTCCGATTGGCCTCAAATTCACTTTGTAGTACGATCTGGCCTTGAACTTCTGACTTTTTTTACATCTACCTACTGTGTACTGGTATTCTAGGTATGTACCACCATGCCCAGTGTCCTAACTTGCTTTCTGTTGCTGTGATAAAACACTCTGACCTAAACCAACTTGATGAGAAAAGGGTTTATTTGACTTACACAGCCCAATCACAGTTCATCATTGGAAGGAGCCAGGACAGGAACTCAAAGCAGGAACCTGGAGGCAGAAGCTACTCGGGCTTGTGACTTCCATTCAGTCTTGTCAGGTTCTGGTCAGAAAACATAGAGCTTCACCTTTTTTGGGGGGGGCAGGGGTATCTTTTTTGAGACAGGGTCTCCCTGTAGTCCCAGCTGGCCTGGAACTTGCTATGTAGATCAGGCTGGCCTTGAACACATCTGCCTGCCTCTGCGTCCCAAGTGCTGGGATTAAAGGTGTGCACCACCACACCCAGCTAGAGTTTCACCTTTTTAAGCATCTGATATAACTGAGCTAAGAGACAGTATAATCCTTTTGAGCCTCTTTTGAGGTATTAATTGGGTGTTTCATCATGTAACCCATGTATTCATTCCTTAACCCTCCTCTTGATCTAACTTCCTTCCACCTTTGGAAGAAATATCAGGGTTGACCACCGTACTGTTCTAAATTGCAGGTAGCAATGTGAGTCAATTGCAGGTAGCAATGTGAGTCTAACAAGTACCTTTCCCTCAGTCCATTCCCATTAGGGTAGTATTATACAGGTACAGACCATTTAGGCAGCATGGGTGCATTTATTTTTTCTCATACAGACTTTAGCCTGCTGTTTGTGAACTGGTAATTGGGATTCCTCAGCCACTTTCCTACAGCCTCATGCTTCAGTTTTTCCTTCCTCCTCTACTCAGTATGGCCGCCTCATTGACCTCTGCCAGCCCACACAAAAGAAGTATCAGATTGCTGTGACCAAGGTTTTGGGAAAGAACATGGATGCTATTATTGTAGACTCGGAAAAGACAGGCCGGGATTGTATTCAGTATATTAAGGAACAGCGTGGGGAGCCTGAGACCTTCTTGCCTCTTGACTACCTGGAGGTGAGACTTGTGGGAATGGGGTCAAGGCAGTGTTGAGGGCCCCTCCCTTTAGCTTTCTACATTCTGCTGCTTCATGAGCTTCTCCAAACAGGTGAAACCTACAGATGAGAAACTCCGGGAGCTGAAGGGGGCCAAGCTAGTAATTGATGTGATTCGCTATGAGCCACCTCACATCAAAAAAGCCTTGCAGTACGCTTGTGGCAATGCCCTTGTTTGTGACAATGTGGAGGATGCCCGACGCATTGCCTTTGGAGGCCACCAACGCCACAAGGTATGGACCTCTTTGCTCAGGTTGGAGCTGAACAGGCTCAGGACTGGAGACTCCTGTATTCACCTTTCTTTTCCCTACTGTTCATAGACAGTGGCACTGGACGGAACCCTGTTCCAGAAGTCAGGCGTCATCTCTGGTGGGGCCAGTGATCTCAAGGCCAAGGCGCGGCGCTGGGATGAGAAAGCAGTGGACAAATTGAAAGAAAAGAAAGAACGGTTGACGGAAGAGCTGAAAGTAGGCCGCAAGCAACACTGATCCTTAGGAACGGGATTCCTGAGCCCAGGTTGGCCAACTTCTTACCATGTGGCCCTTTTGTCTTGTCATCTTCAGGAGCAGATGAAGGCAAAACGGAAAGAGGCAGAGCTGCGGCAGGTGCAATCTCAGGCCCATGGACTACAAATGAGACTGAAGTACTCACAGAGTGACCTAGAACAGACCAAGACAAGGCATCTTGCCCTGAATCTACAGGTGAGACCTGGCCTCCATGCTAGGTTTTTGTGGGGGCTGGGAGTTTGTTACCCACTCTCTCCTGTCTTGTTCTGAGAACTAAGCATAGTATAGTCAGACACACAGGGCTCTAGATCCTTGTTATATTTATGCCATTAAGCAACTCATTTAACCTCTCAGTGTCAGTTTTCTCATCTTCATCTACAAAATGGGAATTATTGTCTACTTTGTATGGTCACTGCAAAGATGGAATGACTTAATATCTATAAAGTGTTTATACCAGTAGGCACTCAGTAAATATTAGGTACTGTTATTAGTGTAACTCATTCAATAAATATTCGAACTTGTAGCCAGGTATTGGTGCATGGCTTTGATTCCAGCACTCAGAAGGCAGAGGCAGGTAGATCTTTGTGAGTTTGAGGCCATCTTGGTCTGCACAACGAGTTTTAGGCCAGCCAGGGCTACATAGTAAGATCCTGTCTCCGGCAAGAAAGTGAAAGTGAGCTAGAGGATCAATGTGGTGGCACTTGCTTGTGGTCCCAGTATATTGGAGGCTAATGTAGGAGGGCAGTGAGTTCAAGCCTACCCTGAGCTACATAGTGGAGTCACGGCGCAAGAGAGGAGAAAAAAAACTACAAGCAGTTCAGTGTCTGGGTAGGATGGACTGTTATAGGTGTATTAATTTGGGCACTTTCCCTGTTTACTCTAGAGGTATTACATAATACCTAGTTTTACCTTTTTCTGAGAAGCAGATTGACTTCTAAAACATATTTGGCCTAGAGGTTATAGATAAGGGCCCCACAAGTAATGACTAGCTGTGCCCAGTCCTGCTGATAAAAGGTGGTTGAATTAGAAACTGCAAACTGATTGCTCCAACAAGAGATTGTGGAACCTTTATTAGGGCATTGGTGCTGAGGCAGGCTTTGTCAGTGGATGCTGACCATAGAGCCGCTCCTGAAGCTCTTCTTCCATAGAGCCTGGTCTCTTTGTCTTTCAACCTATTTATTGGCTGTAGGAAAAGTCTAAGCTGGAGAGTGAGCTGGCCAACTTTGGACCTCGAATTAATGATATCAAGAGAATCATCCAGAGCCGAGAGAGGGAAATGAAAGACTTGAAGGAGAAGATGAACCAGGTTAGTAGGAGGTGGGTCATCCCAAGTATATCAGGACAAGACCGGGATTGGAGACAGTGCTCTAATGAAGAATACCTCTGCCTTCCCTGACTTTTCCTCACAGGTGGAAGATGAGGTGTTTGAAGAGTTTTGTCGGGAGATTGGTGTGCGCAACATCCGGGAATTTGAGGAAGAAAAGGTGAAGCGGCAAAATGAAATTGCCAAGAAGCGGTATGTGAAAGTATTGTTAGAAGATACTGGGATGCCTTTGTGCCTCCAGCCGGACATCTTTGAAAGTCACTAGCAGTTCTTAGAACCATAGTAATTTATTGTAGGTAGACCTGAAAGAACAGAGAAATAAGATAGGTAGTATGGTGTGACAGTGAGTAAAAGTACCAGCTTTAATTTTGGTTTACCTCAATTAAAATCATTATCTTGCACCACAATTTTTTTTTTGGTCTTTTTGAGACAGGAACTCTCTCTCCATAGCTCCAGCTGGCCTCGAACCACAGAGATCCTCCTGCCTCTGCCTCTCCAGTGCTAGGATTAAAGGTGTGCACTACCATACCCAGCCCCATCACAATTTCTATAATGAAACAATATCTATCTTGTGGTACAAGGATGAGCTAATCCTTGTGAAGTATTTAGCATACTACTTATTACCTGCAAAGAACAGACAAACATTATCTTTTATTTTGCCCTTATCCTTATTTGTTAGGGGTTAGGAATGGAAAGAAGTTCTAGGTTGAAGGAATAGCCATAAAATAAATTTCCCTTCCTCATTTTCCTCATTTATTTTATTATACTTTGTTTTTTTGAGACAGGTCTCCCTTTGCTGCTCAGGCTGGCCTGAGGCCACTCAATAAGCTCATTTTGGTTTGTTGGTTTGTTTGAGGTAGGGTCTTGCTAGGAAGTCCTGGCTGGTCTGGTTCTTGCTAAGTAACTCAGGCTGACTTTGAACTCAGAAATCTCCTGCTTTAGCCTCCTCAGTGCTGGGATCCCAAGCATGTGTCACCATGCCCTGTTTAATTAATAAGTCTTTCTTGAGCATCTACTTTGTACCAGGTTGTCTTATGCTAAATATTGGTGGGGGTGGGGAAGATGGAGGTGAGACAGATAAATATGACATAGTAACTTTAAAGGAAGTCATCACCTGGACTCTGGGTCTCAGTTAACAGTTCATCTAGAGCTGTACATGGTGACACCTGAAATCTTAGGTGCTCAGGATTCCAAGTTCAAGACCAGCCTTATAGTTTAGCAAGATCCTGCCTCAAAATACAGTAAAAAGACAGGAGGTTGAAAGTGTAGTTCAGTAGTAGAGTACTTACTTAGCATAGCATGTATGAGGCCCTGGGATTCAATCCATAGTGTTATGTATTATATGTGAATTTTTTTTTTCATTTAGCCCTTTGTATTAGTTATTTTTCTGTTGCTGTGATAGAAACACTGACCAAAACAACTTATAAAAGGAAGTGTTTATTCGAGCTTATGGTTCCAGGGGAATTACAGTCTGTCATGGCGGGGAGGCATGGCAACAGAGGTGGCTGAAGCAGGCGCAGAAGCCAAGCTCTCACATCTTCAAGCAGGCACAGGAAGCAAGAGAGGGACTGGAGCCCTGCAAGACTTAAGAACTCTCTAAGCCCGCCCCCAGTGATGTGCTTCCTCCAGGATGGCCACACCTTCTACCTCCCAAAACAGTGCCACCACTGGGGACAAAATGGCCAAATACTTGGAGCCTATGGGCAACATTTTCATTCAAACCACTACACCCTTCACTTTAAAAAAAAATTTATTATTTTAATTTTATGTGTATGAGTGTATTGCCTACATGTGTGTAAGTGCACCCGTGTCGTGCTATGCCGAAGAGGTCAGGAGGGCATCGGATTCCTCTGGAACTGGAATTAAGGACGGTTCTTAGCCGCTATGTAGTGCTGGAAATCAAACGAGTCCTCTGCAAGAGCAATCAGTGCTCTTAACTGCTGAGCCATCTCTCCAGTTCCACCCTTCACTCTTATAATAAACATCATTGCTTTTCTATCTAAGCCAGGTTCAGGATATACAGTTGAATCTGGTACTGTGTCTTTCCTCAGGAAACTTAGAGTTCTTAAAGGAAATAGGTAGATAAACAATTTCAGGACAGGATGATTGATTGATTGATTGTGTGTCTGCGCACGCGCACGTGCACGTGCTATGGCACTCATGTAGAGGTCAAAGAACAACCTGTGAGAGTCAGCTGTCTCCTTTCACCATGTGGGACTTGGGGATTGAACTCAGGTCACTGTGTTTGGTGGCAAGTGCCTTTGCCCACTGAGCCATTTCGCTGGACCTGATACTTAATTTCTTTCTTCCTGCTTGTTTTGAGACAGGGTCTCTCAGCAGGCCTGGGACTCACTATGTAGATCAAGCTGACCTCTGCCTCCCAAGTGCTGGGATTAAAGGGGTGTGCCATCACACTCAGCTCTCTGATAGTCAATTTCTTAATGAGAGGAATGCAAGTTAAAACAGTCTAGTAGTAGTTGCTGAAAATAAGACACCCGTTTTAATATATAATCTGTGTTAGTGGGATATTAGTAGCAATGTAAATGGCCATCACTGAGGGGTGAGTGTAAATGAAATGTGATGAATATACAGACTGAAGTACTGTGGAGCAATTCAAGGAAGAACAAATTCATAGGCAATAACATGGATAAATTGTAAATCTAGTATGGGCTGGAAAATGAGATTTTTTAACATGGTGCCATTTTGAAAGAATGTACTTTTTCTTAAAGGTTTTTTTTGTGTGTGTGTGTGTGTGTGTGTGTGTGTGTGTGTGTGTGTTTTGAAACAGGATCTTACTCTGTAGTTCTGGCTGGCTTGGAACTTACAATGTAGACCAGGCTGAGATCTGCCTGCTTCTATCTCCTGAGTGCTGGGATTAAAGGCATGTGCTACTACATGTTTGGTTTTTTTTTTTTTAATTTTTGCAATAATGGCTTTTTAAAAGATTTTGAAATTTTTTATGTGTTTGTATGAGTGTATGCTACGTGTGTGGTTGCCCAATGTGGGTGCTGGGAACCAAACTCTGGAAAGAGTAGCAAGTCTTTTTAACCACTGAGCCATCTCTAGCCCAGGATGTGCATTTTTAAGGGTGTGTGGTATGTGTCACTTTGCAGTGTTCACAATACGGGAAGATGATAGGAGTAGAAATTGGAGATTGAATAAAGGAGATAAGAAAGGGTCTTTCATAGATACCAATGTCAAACATTATTAACTGTGGCATTTGACTAGCTCAGTTCATCTGAAATTCCAAAAGGAAGGAACCAACAAAACAGGAACTAAGAGCCTGTTCTGAACTATCTAGAAAGGCATTAAAGAACAAGGAGTGGGGAACTAGAGATCTGAAGCGTGGGATTTAGGCTAGCCAAGCAGGGACAGAAAAGAGTTCTGGGCAGTGAGAACAGCATGCTTGGAGGTGTGATAGAGCATGCTTTGTTTTGGATACTAAGTAGTTCTGAATGCCTGGAGAATAAAAACCGGGTCAGGAGGAAGGCGGGGGAGGTGGAGAGGTCAGCAGGGGCCAGATCACAGAGGGTTTTATGAGTCATTCTTAGGAGCTCGGACTTAAAATTGCATAGCTCAAAATTACAGCGTTAATTACATTCCATTTGGATTATAGTGACTAACAGGTTTAAGCTGCTAGCATGACATCTGGCAGCATCTGTTAAACTACATTGGAGGTTGGAGGGGCAGTTGAAAGCTAGCTCTACTTGGCACGCCAGTGTCTATATGCTGATTATGAATTTCAGGAGAGGTGGCGAAGAAGGACAGTAGCAGGAATTCAGTATCCATAGTCTTGTACTACCAAAGCTCTGCTCCTTACAAAGTTCTCAAATGTTGGGGCAGAGGTTTTGGTGCTACAAAGATTTGAAGCCCTTGGGCTTCCTCAGAATGATAGCTATAATTTATTGAGTAGTTACTATTAAGAAAATCACAGATGAGGAATTGAGATCACACTACTGCTAAGTGAAGAGAATTAGGATACCAGCTCTATTAACCCACTATATTATACTGCAGTGATGACATATAGGAAAGAGTCTGGGTTTTGGTGTTAGACCTAGATTCCAATCTCATATGTGCCATTTGCCTTGGGTCTTTTACCTCTTAGCCTAAGTTTTCTGAGTGAAATTAGGATAATACTAGCCATGGGAGCTGTTGATTAGACAAATAGAGATAATATGTAAAGTACATAGAAGCTTAATAAGTAAGAACCATAGCTGGTAGTTTCAGTTGGACCTTTTTTATCCCTTCTAGGAAATTGGGAGAGTGCTGGTGTCCCCAGTGTTTAAAGGTGAATAAATGGGATTTAGTCTAGATTTCTCTGTCTTGAGCTAGTTTTCCAGCTTGGTGTACATATGGTTGGATAAGATGATGGTGACTGAAATTCAGCAGTAGCTTGGAGGACCTGAGTCCTAAGTCTAGTTGCCTTTCGTTCTACAGTTTGGAGTTTGAGAATCAGAAGACTCGCTTGGGTATCCAATTGGATTTTGAAAAGAACCAACTGAAGGAGGACCAGGATAAAGTACACATGTGGGAACAAACAGTGAAAAAGGATGAAAATGAGATAGAAAAGCTCAAAAAGGTAAGGAAAGAGAAAGTTAGAAGATAAAGGAAAAATTTGAATAGATAGGATACACTGAAGTAGAATACCTATAATTTATAATAAGTTTTTCATCTAAATAAGAAAAACACAAAGAACTTTATGGAAAGGGGTTGCACAGGTAGCACAGTTGGAAAGATTATAAATCTTTCCCCACAATTATAAATTACTTAGCTTTTCTAGAAATCAAAAAAATGCAACTTAAAATAGCAATTGGGTATAATTTGTTTCCTATCATATTATCCATTTTTTAAAAAGATTTAAACAATTTTTGATTATGTGTTTCTCTGTGTGTGGGTATGTACATGTGGGAGCAGGTGCCCGTAGAGGCCAGAGGTGTTGGATTCCCTGGAGTTAGAGTTATTACAGGCAGTTGTGAGCTTCCCA
Source organism: Nannospalax galili (assembly GCF_000622305.1). Lineage (NCBI taxonomy): Eukaryota > Metazoa > Chordata > Mammalia > Rodentia > Spalacidae > Nannospalax > Nannospalax galili. The sequence continues at coordinate 1,395,578 of NW_008352653.1, forward strand.
GTGTGAGTGCTGGTAATTGAACTTGGGTCCTCTGGAAGAGTAGATCACATCCTTAACTACTGAGCCATCTCTCAAGCCCCACATTGTCGAAGATTTAAAAACAAAACACTGCTTAGTACTCATACGGTCCTTGAGATCAGTGTTCTATAATTATCCAACATGAAGCTTCACAATGCAGGGATGCCCTCGAACTCGGTAATAACCTGAGGGGGTAATCCAGAGTACTGGTAAAGCTTTGTGCAAATACCAGCACCCTCCCAATTTCCTAGGAGGCATAAAAGGTCCAACTGAAACCACCAGCTATGGTTCTTAGTAAGTTTCTGTGTACTTTACATATTACAAACATTACTTACAGTTCCAAGTTGGAGACTAGCCAATGTGCCTTGGAATATAGGAATTTAGCAAATTATGCTACATTCATGTAACGCAGAGGTCCTCGAACTTGCTATGTAGACCAAGCTGACCTGAAACTCACAAAGATCCACCTGCCTCTGCCTTCTGAGTGCTGGGATTAAAGGTGTGCCCCACCAAGCTTGGAAAAATACAGATTTTTTTTTTCTTGGTCTTTTTGAGATAAGGTCTCCCTGTAGCCCCAGCTGGCCTGGAACTCATTATGTAAACCAGGCAGGCCTTGAACTCACAGAGATCCACCTGCCTCTGTCTCCTGATTGCTGGAATTAAAGGGGTGTACCACCACGCCCAGCACTCAGATTTTTTTTAAAGGGTAATTTGTGGGGCTGGAGAGATGGATCCAGTTCCTGGAGATCCAGTGCCCTTTTCTGGCCTCTCTGGGTATTGCAGGACACAGGTGCACTTGCATACATGCAAAAACACTCATATACATCAAATAAAAATAAAATTTTAGGGCTAGAGAGATGGATCAGCAGTTAAGAACACTGACTATTCTTGTAGAAGACCCAGGTTCGAATCCCAGCACCCACGTGGCAGCTAACAACTGCCTGTAACTCCAGTTCCAAGGGATCTGATGACCTCTTCTGTCCTCCACAGGCATTGTGTGACATGGGAACACTTACACATATGCAGAATAACACTCATACACATAAAAATAAAAATAAATTTAAAAAAATTAAAGGTGAGGGGGAAGGAAAAAATCTTCCATAACATGAATAGGCTGAATGAATTCATGTCCATCAATCCAACCCTACAGAGAATACTTGAAGCAATACAAAAGACTGAAGAAAGGAACAACTGTATTCAAGAGGCAAAAGAAAGAAACTAAAAGAATCACTGTATTGTTAAAATACACAAAATTATTATTTGCCAATTAAAAATAAATTTCAAAAGTTCTGAAAACCTCCCTACCCCAATAGCACATTAGGAAAACATAGGCCTAAAATCATCTTTTGGGCTGGAGAGATGGCTCAGTGGTTAAGAGCACTGGCTGCTCTTACAGAGGACTCGGATTCGATTCCCAGCACCCACATGGCAGCTAACAACTGTGTGTAACTCCAGTTCCAGGGGCATCTAATGCCTTCTTCTGACCTCCCTGGGCATTGCACGACACGGGTGCACTTACCTACATGCAGGCAATACATGCATACACATAAAATTTTAAAAATTAAGTAAAATTTATAAAACAAATAAATAAAATTTTAAAAATAGGGTAACTTGTACTTTCAGTAGATCTCAGAGAAAAATTATGTAGAGAAAGTCAGTAATTATTTCATTCCTTAATCTATTAGAGCCATGTCCTGAAAACCTTGGGGATCTGGATTGACTCGTTGTTTTCAATCAACAAATGTTCTCACCAACCGAGACTTACAGTTGTTTTGATTATTTCATACATCAACAGTATTTGAGAAGAAAAACAGACATTGGATCAATATAGGTTAAATGCATGTCTGACAACCAAATTCAGTCTTTTAATATTCTTATTTTTTCTGTAGCTCTTCCATTTTGTCAACATAAGCTTTCATGGCCTTTTCCTTAGTACTACTGATTCCCACTTGGCTTTGCCTTTGAGGTCTAACATCCTTAGTTGTTCTTTTTCTGTTGCCCACAGTCACTTCTTTGTAGTAGCTGTAGGTGAACAGCATCTCATCATCTGCTGTCTTGGGCTTGAAATAACACCCTCAACAGCTTTTTCAGGCTTAGCCTGAAACATGCTGGTGGGGTTTTAATGATTCCTTGGAGCCCACACAGAAGATGAGGAGCAGGAAGCAGTAATGAAAGAACAGCTGGCAAGTACCTTTAGAGGCATAGCTCCAATGTCTCAACCTCAAATTCAGATTAGCCATATAAATTGAGTGCAACAGATGATGTTTTGCTGACACCCAGCCATTTCATGGTATGACTGTGTTAGTGTCTGCTACAAGCCTACTGTTTAACACGCCTGTGTCACTGTGTTTTGTGTGATGACTTTCCTTATAGCCTTCCTTTTAAAATTATTGTGAAACTTGTTCTTCTAGCATTCCCTTCTGAGCGGATTTGGTCCTCTTGATTTGAACATATCATTTGATTTTTGTATATGCCTGTATTTGTTGCTTGTATATTTTCTTCATTAATCCTTAGTGATTTAAAGTATTCCTTTTAGGCTCAGCATTAAAGAGGACCCAAGTTTGGTTTCCAGCAACCGCAACGACAACCATTTGTAATTCCAACTCCAGGGGAATCCAATGCCTCTGACTGCCACAGACATCTGCATTCAATATGTGCATACCCCCACACATAATTTGTTACTTGCATTTGCAGATTAGATAGTAAAACCCTGGGATATGCTGGGCATGGTGCATGCCTTTAAATCCCAGCACAGGCAGGTAGATCTCTGAGTTCCAGACCAAAAAGGGCTACATTATAAGACTATCTCAAAAAACCAAAAAAAGCTGGGCATGGTGGTGCACACCTTTAATCCCAGGCAGGGGGGCCGGGGGGCAGCTTGGTTTCTTGCCTGATCTCCACACCTGAAGCCACAGTGAAGTCCTGTCTCAAAAAAGGAGGGGGAAAAAAAAAAACCACAACCATGGGGCAGGTCTGATTTGTTTAGCAAAAAGTTACCAGAATAGTATAGCCTTCTTTTGATGCCCACAGGGGATTGGTTCTAGGGTCCCCCTCCATCCCCCTACCCCACCACAGGACACTAAAACCCCAGTCTCTTGTATAAAATGATATATATTGTTTGTATGTAAAATATGTACATCCTCTTGTATACTTTAAATCATCTCTATATTATATAATAGCAATGCAAATACTATGTAAGTATGTACTATGTACTTTATTTTATTTTTGGTATTTTTGAGACAGGGTCTCCCTGTAGCACCAACTGGCCTGGAACTCACTATGTAGACCAGGTTGACCTTGAACTCAGAGCTCTGCCTGCCTCTGCCTCCTAAGTGCTGGGACACTAGGCATGTGCAATCATGCCTGGCTGTACTTTATTATTTAGGTTAAAATGACAAGAAAAATGTATGTGCATTCAGTACAGGTTTTTGTCAGATATTTTTGATAATGCTATTGAATGCCTGGGCATGGATGCAAAATCTGTGGATATGGAAGGCCAACTGTCAAAGAATTCCCATCTACAAGATTCAGCAGTCATCATTGTGTTGCCGTATTTTAGCATTCTATAGATGCTTATAAGTCATTTGAGAGTTAAGCTCTGGGTGGGTCGTTTTTTTTTCCTTTTTCTTTTTTGGGACAGGGTCTCATGTAGCCCAGGCTGACCTCAAACTCAGTATATGGCCAAGGATAACCTTAAACTTCAGATCTTCCTGTCTTTGCCTCCTGCATGCTAGGATTACAGGAATGTATCATCTCGTGGTTTTATGTGGTGCTAGGGATCAAATCCTGGCTTTGTGCATACTAGGCAAGCATTCCACCAACTGAGCCATGTTATCAGCCCTTTATGTCTCCTTTAATATGATTGGTTTTTTTTGTTGTTGTTGTTATTCTTGTTTTTTTGTTGTTGTTTTTTGATCTTTTCGAGACAGGGTCTCTCTGTAGCCCCAGCTGTCCTGGAACTCACTATGTAGACCAGGCTGGCCTTGAACTCACGGAGATCCACCAGCCTCTGCCTCTTGAGTGCTGGGATTAAAGGCATGTGCCACCATGCCTGGCTAGTATGATTTTTTTTTTTAAGATTAAAATGAGAGTTGGGCCGGGCATGATCACATGCCTCTGCTTGGGAGGCAGAGGCAGGCAGATCTCTGTGAGTTCAAGACCAGCTTCGTCTACATAGTGAGTTCCAGGCTAGCTGGGGCTACAGGGAAATCCTGTCTCGAAAAGACAAAATAAAATAAAATGAGAGTTGGGTGTGGTAGTACTTGCTGTTAATCCCAGGACTTCAGAGGCAGAGGCAGGGAGCTCTCTGAAATTGAAACCATCTTGTACATAGTGAGTTCCAGGCCAGTTGGAGATCCTGTCTCGAAAAAAAAGGTTAAACTGGGGATGGGGGAGCCCACAATTTTCTTTTAATTTTTACTTATTTTTATTATGAGTGTTTTTGCCTGCATGCATGTAAGTGCATTGGTGCCTGTAATGCCTGTGGAAGCCAAAAGAGGGTGTCAGATCTCCTGGAACTGAAATTATAGGCAGTTGTTGGCTGCCATGTGGGTGCTGGGAACTGAACCTAGGTCCTCTGCAAGAGCAGCCAGTGTTTTTAACTGCTGAACCATCTCTCCAGCCCTGACACCATTGTCCTTTAAAAAAATTAGAACCTTTTTTTTTTTTGGTCTTTTTGAGACAGGCTCTCCCTGTAGCCCTACCTGGCCTGGAGCTCACTATATAGACCAGGCTGGCCTTGAACTCACAGAGATCTGTCTGACTCCCAAGTGCTGAGATTAAAGGTGTGTACCACCACGCCTAGCGAAAAAACGTTATAAGGCTGTAATTCCTTCCGTTGACCCCTCTCAATCCTATCCTCTTGTTCTTTCTGTAGATAATCCCAGGTTAGTGTCTATTCTTCAGATTTTTTAGGCATTTACTTAAGAACATGTGTATGTGTGCGTGCAAAAAATATACAGTATTGTTTGTGTACGCTTTTTAAAATACAAATGTTAGGGGCTGGGGAGTGGTAAAGTACTAGCCACATGGGTATAAGGAACTGAGTTTGGATCCCCAGCCCCCATGTAAACGGCTCCTGTAACCATAGTGCTGGGGAAGCAAAGACGAGGATTCCTAGAGCTTGTTGAACAGTTGGTTTAGCAAAATTGATGAGCTCCAGGTTCAGCGAGAGACTGTCTCAAAAAATAAGGTGGAGAGCCATTGTGATAGACCTCTGATGTAAACCTATGATGTGTACATGTATAGACATCACCATGTACACATAGACATAAAAGTACAAGTGTTATACTGCACATGACAAAGTTTTGATTTAGAAACAAGACACTAAAAACAATGGCTGCAATACAGATTTAAAATCTAACCTCAGTTCTGTAAAACTGTAAATAAAGCAGGAAGTATGCTAGCCTGTTAATTGTTTCTGGTGGAATTGCAAGTGAAACCTCCCCCCCCCCCGAAGCTGATACACACACACACACACGCACAGACATCCTATTTCTCTATAGTTTGAATTTTTCTGTAGTGGGCAACTTACATAATTAGAGTTGGAGAGGGCAACCAACTATTTAGAAAAGGCTAAAAGAAGGCTGAGGGGGTGATGGGAGTTCTGTGAAAGCAGCTCCAACAAACTGCCTATCGGGAAGGAGAAGATTGCAAGGTGAGATGGGGAAGCCCTAACTTCTTGTTCTGTTCCCCTGCTGGGACCAGGAGGAACAAAGACACATGAAGATAATAGATGAAACTATGGCTCAGCTACAAGACCTTAAGAATCAACATCTGGCCAAGAAGTCAGAAGTGAATGACAAGAATCATGAGATGGAGGAGATTCGCAAGAAACTTGGGGGTGCCAACAAGTGAGAGTGGGTTCCAGCCTAGGGTGGGAGAAAGTAGGTAGAAGAGCAGGCAACCTTACAGATTTTGGTTTCACCTAACTCCTTGAACCTTTTTAGGGAAATGACCCATTTACAGAAGGAGGTGACAGCCATTGAGACCAAGCTTGAACAGAAGCGCAGTGACCGCCACAACCTGCTACAGGCCTGTAAGATGCAAGACATCAAGTTGCCATTGTCAAAGGGTACCATGGATGATATTAGTCAGGAAGAGGTGAGTATTATGGTGAGTGGTCGGAGTGGGCTCTGAGCAACTAATGGTCAGGGAGGGAAGGCAGAAGCAAGGAAACTTAGATGAAGAAAAGGAGCCACATTAGCTAACAGGAGCTAAGGCATTTTATTTATTGGAAGTGCCAGTTGGTAGTGAGGGGTTGGAAAATGTTGACTGAGAGGAGCTTTATGTAGGTCTTGTCTTAAGCCGGGTTATGTCTCAGTCCCATGGATCCTTCTTTCTCCATCTTCCCAAGTAGTTTTTCAGTTTATTTCAGTAAAATATTTTGAGTACTATATTTCAAGCACTATGGTAGGCCATGACATAACTACCCCTAATCCTAACTACAGCTGTGCCAGATATGCATTGTCCCCACAGTAGAAATGAAGAAACTTCAGGAACCCAGAGCATGACTTAATGAGAGGTAGAGCCCAATTTTCAACTTAGACCTTTCTCCTGGCAATGGCTCTGTTCCTTGTGCCTCAGTGCCATCTAGCAAGGTACTTCCTCAATGACATTGAAAACTTCAAAGGAGCTCCAAGTCTCTAGAGAGACAGATAGCCAGTCTGCTCCATCCGGCTCTCCTTGCCATTGCAGGGTAGCTCCCAGGGAGAGGAATCAGTGAGTGGTTCCCAGAGGACGTCCAGTATCTATGCACGAGAGGCCCTCATTGAGATTGACTATGGTGACCTGTGTGAGGATCTGAAGGTGAGAATCAGCAGTGAGGGAGGGGTGGGAGGCATTGGCATCTTCTCAGCTGTCCCAAGACAGGTTAACTATCTGGAGGGTGGGCGGAGCAGTCTATGAAGGCTGTAGCTAGAAAGCCTCTGCTGGCCAGGGATGGAAGACTGAGCTGGGAGCCAGGGTCTCCCCTTGTACCCAGCAATTTCTCCGTCCCTACTTGTGTGTATATACAAGTTTAAACCTGTATATACATACAGAGAAAAGGCTCCTGTGCAGTCAACATAAAGTTCTTGGGTGCTTCTCAGGGCTGTGCCTCAGATACTTGCTCTCCTTTGGAATTCTCTCTTTAGTTTCCATCTCTATGCTTAGTCCTACGGGTAACCTCAAAATCAAGCTTTTCTCCCCAGATCTTTCCCCTTTAGTGTCTTCCTCATGCTCAGTCAGATAAAAATCTAAGCTTCATTCTTGACTCCTTCCCTCACTTTGCATAGCCAATTAATTACCAAATCCTATCAATTTTGCCTCCTAGAGAATTAAATAGGTTCAGCATTTTCTGTCTCTTCTTTTTGCTCATTTCTTTGCTTCCTGTTGCTGTATCATCTCTCTAATGCAGGCTACTTTCATTTCACATGGGCCCCTATAAGAAATGAAATAGCTTCAAAAATGTTTTTCCTTATTATATCCTCAGAGCCATTCTTTTTTAATTTATGGAAAATTTCAAACACACATAGAAGGAAAATGGGATATAATGAATACTAGGTACCCATCACCTAGCTCCAACAGTTAGCAACATATGGTCAGTCTTGTTTTTTTTATAACCCCTGCTGCCACCGCCATGGGACTATTTTAAAGCAAATCTGAAGCATTGTTGGATCCATAATTACCTCAGTGTGTATCTCTAGAATATGAGAAAATGTAACCAAACCATACCAAAAAAAATTACTTTGTCCTTTCTAATATTCAGTGTTTTTGCAGTTTGTGTATTCAAATAAGGATTCAAGCAAGGTCCATATGTTAAAATTGTTCTGTATTATCCTGTAACATTTTCTTTGCCTTTTCCCCTCTTTATTTAATTATGGAAGAAACTGAGTCATTGGTCCTGTAGAATTTTCTGCATTTTGTCTTGGCTGGTTATGTCTCCATGATGTTATGTAGCATTCTCTTTTCTTAAATTCATTTTTATGTGTGTGAGTGTTATGTCTGAATGTATGCAAGTGCACATGTGTCATGCAGTGCCTTCAGAGGACAGAAGAGACTGACAGATCCCCTGGAACTGGAGTCACAAACAGTTGTTACCTGCCATATGGGTGCTGGGATTCGAACCTAGGTTTTCTGCAAGAGCAGCCAGTGTTCTTAACCTCTGAGTCATCGCTCCAGCCTCACTTAACATATTCTTCATCCCTTATATTTCCTACAAACTGGTAGATAGATGTAGGGTTAGTTTCAATTTGGATTCTTTGTTTTGGCAGTGAGAACTTTCCTTGGCATATCTGAAGATATTTACTGTAATGGCACAGTTACTCATGTGCTCACTTGCTCTCTTGGACTGGTTCTAGGAACCCCTCCTCTGGAACACTAATCTGTGACCACTCAAGTCCTTCATATAAATGCTCTGGTATTTGCATGTAATTTACACACATTCTCTCTCATACTTTTTGAAAAATATTTTTATTTTTTTGAGACAGGGTTTCACTGTCTATGTAGACCACGCTGGCCTGGAACTCAACAGAGATGGGTCTGCCTTTGCCTCTACTTCATGAGTGCTGGGATTAAAGACATGCTACCATTCCCAACTCCCTCATACTTTAAATCATCTCTACCTTAGTTACAGTGCCTGGTAAAATACAAATACTTATTATAGTATATTTAGAGAAAAAAATGACAAGGAAAAAATCGCCATACGCAGTATAGAATTTTTAAAAAAGGTGTTTTCAACCCACCTTTAGTTGAAACTCCATATGCAGACAGCTGATTTTGTAGAAAACGTTGATGCCAGAGGAACCGATGAAATAAAAGCATAGGCATGCAATTGGCCAAATCCAAACTGTGGGAAAACTTACCTTCTTATTTATTTACTATATTTTATTTTAAACAGGGTCTTGCTTTTTTGCCCAGGCTGTCTCAAACTCCTGGGCTCAACCAATTTTTCTAACTCTGTCTCCTGAGTAGCAGAGACTTAATAATTTAATGTATTTAATGTATTCTACTCTATGTAATAGAAGATATTGCCAGGCGTGGTGGCATACGCCTGTAGTCCCAGCACTTGGGAGGCAGAGGCAGGCGGATCTCTGTGAGTTTGAGGCCAGCCTGGTCTACATAGTGGGTTCCAGGACAGCTGGGGCTACAGGGAGACCCTGTCTCAAAAAGACCAAAAAATTTAAAAAAGATATTAATAACAATTTGACTATTAAATGTAGTTTTAAATAATTTAAAGCTTTCCTTAAGGAAATATATAGTCCTGTTTTCATATAATTTGAAAGAATTCTTTTGATTATTTAATAACTTAATATATAGTTTTATTTTGTTTATAATTTTTAGGGATTGCTTTCTTTTTAGCATTTTGACTTTTTGTATTTTTAGTTTTGGAATGTTTCAGACTTACAGAAAGAACTAGATACCCATGCATAAGCCTTTCACCAATGACTTTCTTTTACCATATTTTTTTAAATTACAGTTGTGTGTGTCTGTGAAGGTAAGAGGACAGTTTGTAGGAGTCAGTTCTCTCCTTCCACTCTGTGGGTTCTGGGGATAGAACTCAGGTCATCAGTCCCCAAGGCTATTGTCCTTTACCTGCTTAGCCATCTTGCTAGCCCAATTTTACCATATTTGCTTTCTCGCTTATCTCTCTTCTCTCCCTCTCACCCTATTGCATGTATTTTTTTTAACTGGATCTGATGAAGGAAGTACAGACATTAAGATATTAACTAGTTTGATTCTGTAGTTGAAAGTGTCAGTTGCCAGGTCACACATTGCTAAGCATGCACTTTTAATTTTTGTCGTTCCTTAGCAAGGAATCTTTAGAATGATGCTTTGTCATCTTGTGAACATCTTGTTCCCCAATAATTTTTACCCACTGTTTTCCATATTTCCATTTAGTTTTGCTTTATAATAACTATATAGGATTTTCTGGTTAGTTTTTTTATTGCTCTTTCATTGTGATGGTTTTAAAATATATTTCCATGCAGATATGTTCATATTTTCTCTACCTTTATTTAGATAATAAATAGTATAGTATTATGTGCTTTTCATATGTCACTTAAAAGCCTATTTTGCAGACTACTCCAGCAGTATGTAGAGATCTTCAAAAAGGGATCTTTCTTCCATTCTTTTTCTTTCTTTTTCTTTTATTAAAAAATATTTCATTTATTTTTATTTTATGTGTATGAGTGTTATGCCTGCATGTAGGTAGGTACACCTGTGTCATGCAGTGCCTGCAGAGGTCAGAAGAGGGCATCAGGGGAGCTGGAGTTATGGACGGTTGTCAGCCACCATGTGCGTGTTGGGAACCGAACCTGGGTCCTCTGCAAGAGCAGCCAATGCTCTTAACCACTGAGCCATCTCTCCAGCCCTCTTTTTCTTTCTTTCCATAAATTGTTTATTGTTCAATGTGGCTGTGACTTTCAATGTAATTTTTTTCATGCCACATGTGACCTCCTGCACTCCCTTTCCCCACACTTGTCTCCTAGTTTCACAGTCTATATCCACTCTCACAACCCCTTATTTATATACATAAAAACATCATTAAACACAATAAAAATATTAAAAATTAAAGTGCACATGTGAGAGAAAACATGTAGTTTTTGTCTTCTGAGACTGAGTCATCTCACTTAATATGCTTTCTAGTTCCATCCATTTTCCTGCATTTATTTATTTATTTATTTATTTATTTATTTATTTGTATGTGTGTGTATGCACATGGGTGCCATGGCATGTGTATGGAGGTTATAAGGCAATTTCTGGGAGTCAGTGTTCTCCTTCTACCATGTAGATTCTGGGGATTCAACTCAGGTTGTCAGATTTGATAAGTGCCCTTACACTGAGCCATCTTAACAGGGCCTTTTAAAATCTGTATTGGCCATTGTGATTCTCTTTATTTCATTAGAACATTTATGGATTGGCAACTTTGTGGTTTTGGTGTTTTATAATTTTTCATATATTCTCTTAGCTATCAACCCCCTGTCTGCAGTAGAACTGGCAAAGATTTTCTCCCATTCTATATGCTGTCTGTTCTCTGTTGATAGTTTCCCTTGCCATGCAGAAACTTCAATGCCCCATTTGTTG
>NW_008352653.1:1406924-1410662 GCF_000622305.1 Nannospalax galili
AGATCCCAAATACTTTTGACATTTTTTGGCCTTTGGAACAGAGTATATTGCTAACAGGCCCAAGGACATTTTGACTTTTAGCCAAGAAACTGACTACATTTTTTGGGGTCTTTTTACCCTAACTGCCTAGCCAGTTCCTGCCTCCTATTGTTATCACACTATCCTTTGAAGGGGTTACCCAAATTGCCAATAGGGAATCGGAACACAGACCACTCTGGCTTCTTCCATGCTGAACAGGGACACAGGGTGAGGCAATTGGAGTACCTCTTCAGTGGGTCTATCTAAAACTCCCAGATTGCATAACTGTTATCTCTAGGGGGAAAAGAAAGTCCTTGACTGGTGAATAGGAGATGTGAAGGAGAAGTAAAGGCAAGAGTAATTAGCATTACAAGTTCTAGACAGGGAACTAGAAAAAAGTCAGAACAGGGCAATTTTCAAATGTTCATATGAGAGTCCATTGGAATGTCTTGACAAGGGCTTCCAAAAGCATCCCTCTCTTGGGTTCCTCCTCATTTTTCTTTTGTCTTCCAAGGCTGGACTCTAGAGTGATGGATTCAGGATTTGCTTTCAGGTATTTTTAGTATTTAGAATCAGTGTCAGTTGCCTCTCAAAGGCTTCTAGATAGGGGGGAGAAAACAAATTTATCCATCATCTTAGAACAATAGCTGGTTGTGTCCCTTAGCTACAGGTGGGCACTACAGTATTGGAGACCAAGATTTGAAGTCTTAATCTGAGCAGCATTTTTCTGGTTAGGAACAAAATCATCGATGAGAAATAATTGTCTGAATAACTTTTTATATAGACTTAAGCCTAATGCCTGGGAAGTGTAATCCCTTGAAATCTTAAAGAAATATACCGATGACTTTACTCTTTGGTTATACTTTCCCTTTTGGTGTTTAAGACCATACAGTTGGCTCAAATAAATCAATTTATTTTTACACATAAGGTCATTTGAGGATCTGTTCCTCAGGGGTCACATGGGCTTGGGAGGAGCTCCTGGCTCCTTTCTTTTACCAGTTCCATCTATGTGAACATGAGTCAAAGGTCCTGCTTGACCATGTCTGGCTTCACTTGGAAGCAGGAATGAGATGTTTCCTCTCAGTTGACCCTCCTCTTTGTAGACTGGACATTGGTTCAGGTCCATCTTGTGGGGTCTCCATGTCCTCCCTGAACAAGAGGACAGGTGACTCACCACAGTTAAAGGACATTTTGAGAGATGTTCCATAGTCCCCTAGAACTTAGTTGACCTGATTCTTGGGACTATTTTCTGTGTATTTGAGTCCTGCTCAAAGAGTTCTTGCTTATACCTATAACTTCAAGTGTATTCTCTATGGTTTTCTCTAGGTGTATTTGTTTTTGGTAGCCCTGACTGTCCTGGACCTTGCTACTTAGACCAGACTAACCTTGAACTCAGAGAGATCCACCTGCCTCTGCTGGGATTAAAGGCATTCATTAAGTCTTAAGGGTTTTCTGGTAGAATCCATAGGATTTTTTAAGTATGGATTCATGTCTGCATATAGGGAAAAAATTTCACACAGTATTGGATAAGTGTGGAGAAATAGTGGATTCTCCTGTCCTGTTCCAGATTTTAGAGGAAATGTTTTCAGTTTTCTTCATTTATTATAATGTTGGCCATAGGCTTGTCATTTATAACCATTATTGTTTTGAGGTATATGCCATCTGTTCATAATTTTTCCAGGATTTTCGTCATGGAGTCATGTTAAGCTTTGTCAAATGCCTTTTCTGTATCTATAGAGATGATCTTTGGCTTCTATCCTTATGATTGTTTATATGGGGTTGGAGGAGGGGGCTAGAGGGATGGCTCAGCAGTTAAGAGTACATAGAGTACGTACTGTTCTTACAGAGGACCTAAAAGTTTAGTTACTGGTACCCACATCAGGTGACTCACATCTGCCTGTAACTCCAGCTCCAGGCCTTCAACGCCTCTGGCCTCCACAGGCACTTGCACTCACGTGCGCGCATGCGTACATACACACACACACACACACACACACACGCACACACACACTTCCACAGTAACTGTGTTGTCTGCACAAGATCTAGTCGGTCAACATTCCAGCCTGGGGGAGGAGTGCTTACTGCTAGCAGGGTGACTTTGTACAGACCTTTAATCCTAGCATTCAAGAGGCAGAGGCAGGTAGATTTCTGTAAACTGGAGGCCAGCCTGGTATACATAGTAAATTCCAGGCCAGCTGTGGCTACCAGGAGACCCTTTCTCAAAAAAGCAAAAACAACCACAAAAGAGTGAGTGCTCACTGCTATTGCAGAGTACGTAAGTTTGATTCCCAGCACTCAAGTCAGGCAACGCACAGCGACCTGCAACTCCAGCTCCAGGGAGATCCAATACCTTTATCCTCTGCATGTACCAGCATTCATATACACAACTCTACCCCCTCCCTTACACACACACACACACACAGTCCATCATGGAAACAACCACAGTCCATCATGGAAAGGGGAGGGGCTCATGAGCAACCAAGCCCAGGTGAGGCACTATTGACAGTTGATGATTTCTTTAAGGGTGTGGCCCCTGAGGGCAACTGGGTTCCAGTGGATGACCCTGGGTCCATGAGCATATGACAGCACTAATTGGACTTGATGGATTTATGAAAGGTGACAGAGGCAGATGGAGGAATAAAGGGTGACTATAATCAAAATAGATTGTATGCATGATGAAGTTCTCAATTAATAAAAAGATTATATTAAAATAAATATTTTACATTATATGAGAAATTCTTTTTTCAATTTTCATTTTTTAGTTTTTTATTAAATTTTTCATTTGACAATTTCACACATGTACATAAATATATCTCCCTCCTACCCCTATCTACCTATGCCCCTTCCCTATAACTTTCCCTTATTCTTGTCTATTTTGTTTCATGACCAACTGAGATTACCCAGGACTCTCCGAGTGACTGTGGGTTTAGAGCTATGCCTTAGAACCTGGTGGGCTCAGCAGTGGGTACACAACTGGAGACAGTAATTTCCCCTTTCCCAGAAACTGTCACTAGCCAACAGTTTAGCAGTAAGAGGTGTGGCCCCATGAGTCCCTCCCCCTTTCACAAATGATTATTGACAGGGCAGGTCTTGTGTGCAGGTAACTGATTTTGTGAGTTCATGATTGCAGTGGTTGTGTATATTGAACCAACCTTGCATCCCTGTGATGAAATCTTTTTTTTTTTTTTGTCTTGTCTTTTTGAGACAGGGTCTTCCTGTAGCCCCAGCTGTCTGGAACTCACTATGTAGACCAGGCTGGCCTAGAACTCACAAAGATCCGCCTGCCTCTGCCTCCTGAGTGCTGGGATTAAAGGCGTGCGCCACCACGCCTGGCGAAACCTACTTTTTTATAATATATAATCTTGATGTGTTCTTGAATTCCGTTTCCAAGTGTTTTGTTGAGGTGCACCTGTGTCCTGCAGTGCCCGAGGAGAACAGAAGAGGGCATCGGATCCCCCTGGAACTGGAGTTGCAGCTGGTTGTTAGCCACCATGTGGGTGCTGGGAATCAAACCCAGGTCCTCTACAAGAGCAGCTCTTAACTGCTGAGCCATCTCTCCAACCCTCCAATGGGCTTTCTAAGATGTAAATATTTTTGTCCTCCTTGCTCTTTAAATCATAGTGATGTCCTTTGAGATAATCTAAATCTTGTAAAACCTTCCGTAATCTGGCTTTTGCTTATCTATCAAGCCTCTTCCTTTCCTTCACCCCCCCCCCCTTG
>NW_008352653.1:1410933-1424497 GCF_000622305.1 Nannospalax galili
TCATGCATGTATGCACATAATTGGTAGTGGTGCCATTTTAATTCTTTTTAAAATGTATTTATTTAGGCTTCTAAGGTTGTATTACTCCTAAATTGCTTTTAATTCAATAAGGTGAATACACACACACACACACAGACTTTCGCCTGTGATGCTCTCAGCTGCATACAAAACTGTGTCTGCTCTTTCATCTTCCCATATTCCTCCTGCAGGCCTTAGCTTACACGCATGCTCAGAAGCTTTTCCTAGCTCCAGAGTGCGAATTAGGTTCTCTTCTTGTTTGCTAATTCAACACTGCTTGTCACTGTCTTTACACTCCTCCTACAGTATTCTGATTGTTTACTTAGCTGTGTCTCACTCCCCTGTCAGAACTCTTGAACACAGGAACCATAGGTCATAGGGAATGACAGCCCGGTGCCTAGCACTTGGTAGATATTTAGTATATAGTTATTGACTGAAAGTAGCAGAGAGGGATAAGCTCAGACACGCAATACAATAGCTATAAGAGTCCAAAACAAAAATTGAGTGGAATTTGCTTAGATATAATGATCTAAGCAGAAAACATGAGTTGCCTTTGTTATCAGACAGAGCAGTCTGTGCAGGACTTTAAGGTCACCCTGGGATGGCGCTGGCTAAGAGCCAGAAAGGGGCATCACTAGCTGCTCTTCCGGAGACAATTAGGTTGGCAGGGCCTGGAAGAAGGGCTGAAGATGAGAAAGGTACACTAACCTATAATGTGTAGTCATAGTTGGAATAGTTGCTATGAGTTAGATTTCATGGAAGAAGCCACACTGGAGAATACATTCTTCTGCCTGGGAGCAGATACCAGGCTTTACTCATCACTGAGGTGGCCTGGACTTGGGAGCCAGGTATTCTTACTGTTGCTGGGCATGGGGGTTGCAGGATGCACAGGCTGAGGAGGAAATCAAGCAAGAGATGAACACACTGCAGCAAAAGCTGAATGAGCAGCAGAGCGTGCTTCAGCGGATTGCTGCCCCCAACATGAAGGCCATGGAAAAGCTGGAAAGTGTCCGAGACAAGTTCCAAGAAACCTCAGATGGTAAATTTTGCATTTCTCCCTGGGCTTTAGATGAAGGCAGAAGACTGAAGGGATGACAAGGGCATGCTGAATTGTGTTTGTCCAGCTCCTGGCCTAGACTATGAAGTGGCCAACTCATTGGATACAGATCCTTGTAGGACCCTCTTCAGGCATTCTTCCATCTGTGGGTTGTCACTGCTTGAATTGTCATTTGCAGGTCATTCTTGTATGGTTTTCAACCCTGGTAGAGCCCAGGGCACTGAGGGATCATCATCTGTTCTTCCTTCTGGCAGAGTTTGAGGCAGCACGAAAGCGAGCAAAGAAGGCCAAGCAGGCATTTGAACAGATTAAGAAGGAGCGCTTTGACCGATTCAATGCTTGCTTTGAATCTGTGGCTACCAACATTGATGAAATCTATAAGGCTCTGTCCCGTAACAGCAGTGCCCAGGTAGGCTAGAGCCCCATATCAACCAGCCTCTACCATCCTCCCTCAGTTGCCTTTTCCTCTAGTCTTGCCATCATCATGCCCATCTACACTCACATCCAGATCCCAACTCTGTTTGCCGCCTTCTAGGCTTTCCTGGGCCCTGAGAATCCTGAAGAACCCTACTTGGATGGCATCAACTACAATTGTGTAGCTCCTGGCAAACGTTTCCGGCCTATGGACAATTTGTCAGGGGGTGAGAAGACAGTGGCTGCTCTGGCCCTGCTTTTTGCCATCCATAGGTAAGGTCCTGCCCCCACAAGGCAGTTGGTAGAAAGACAGGAACTGAGGTAACCAAAGGCTCTGGGGTCCAAGGATGTACAGAGATCTGCAAAGATGAAGGTATTGTGATATCTGGATTGCATCCTGTTTCTCTCTCTGCTATAGTACATCTGGCCTTGGTTTTTCTGGACCTGTCTTGCCTATTTACTCTCATTCACTCAGCCTATCCTTGCTAGCTCCTACATGTATTTAGTTCTGCTTTCAAGCTTTTGCTCAAATGGTTGCTGATACTCTTTCTGTGCATGTCTAGCTTGACCTTCCACCTTTTAATACCTCCTCATTCTCCTCTTAAGCCCTGTTTGACCTCTGACATACCCTTACCTCCCCCTCCTAAACCCTAGCATTACTTGCGCTTGACTCCTACAACTTAGTGCTTGATTATACAGCATCATTTGTGAGCGTTTCTTGAGTGCTGCTCTGTATCAGACCCTCTTGAGAGATTGGGGACAGATGAGTCAGACATGGCCTCTGTCCTGGAGGAGCATACAGACTAATGGAAGCCAGACACATAAACAGACAATGTGCTAATAAGTATTATAACTGGGTGAGTGTGGGTGGTATGCATACACAGAGGAGGAGCACCCAACACAGTCTGGGGGAGGGTATGGGAGGGCAAGGGAAGGGTTTTAAGGGTAAATGATAGGTAGGAGGATAAAGCATGAAAGAAGTTTGCCAGGGAACCCAGCAGATCTTCTAGGCTGTGCATGTGTGGAGGCAAGAAGGGTGGGTCAAAGTATGGTTTGTGCTGGGATAAGTAGACCTCTGGACAGCTTGTTTCTTAAGGCCAGAACCAAGGATATTTGTCTCCCCCAGGAAACTTTAATTTTAAGGCCTGGCTTTTTTTAGTTTCTGATGAATTGGCAGAGAAGTTGGGCTCTGGGGCCATCCTACCCTGTCTTGCCACTCTCCTCAGTATCAGCTCACCTTCTGCTTCCCTCCAGCTACAAGCCAGCCCCTTTCTTCGTCTTGGATGAGATCGATGCTGCCTTGGATAATACCAATATTGGCAAGGTGGGTGCAAGAAAAGTGAGGCCCTCACATCAGGGTTGTTTCAGAAAGTAGTTCCTGATGATGCCCTAGCCATTCCTGGTCCCTATTCTATGTGCCCAGGAGGCTGGGCCTAGGGTCATCCATGCTTTAATAATCTGTAGCCTTCTCTGGTGCCCCCCCCATTACATACTAGTTGTGAGTTAAAAATGTGAATGTTATGTCTTGAGCCCTGTGACCCCTCCCACAGGTGGCAAATTACATCAAGGAGCAGTCAACTTGCAACTTCCAGGCCATTGTCATCTCTCTCAAAGAGGAATTCTATACCAAGGCTGAGAGCCTCATTGGAGTGTATCCTGAGGTAGGGTGGGTTTCTGAATGACTCCCCAGGGCAGCAAGACAGAACTGCAATGGGGTTGGGGGAAGGGTGAGGAAGTAGAGGGTATTGGGTCCTGAGAAGCCATCTAGGCTTATTGGATCCGTGCCCTGAAGGCATAGCCAGCCTGTTCTGGCAGAGGTGGCCAGACAGGGGAGAAAGGGGAAAGTGCAGGTGCAGGCAGGGTGAGAAGGCACATGGGACAGAGCACTTCCTCTCATATCCAGTGCAAGCCCATTCCTGGGCTTTGGGTAGACGTGTAGAGATAAGGGTTTACAGCCCCTAATCTTTAGGCTCTGGACTTCTCTTAATTCTCTCCTTATAATTTCTTCTGCTATTTTTCTCTCCTCTGTCAGCAAGGGGACTGTGTGATCAGCAAAGTCCTGACCTTCGACCTTACCAAGTACCCAGATGCCAACCCCAACCCAAATGAACAGTAGCAGTAGTTCTGCTCTCCTGGCCTATCTGTATCCCTGAACTGCCCCTCTCTTAGTTTCTAGATATTTGACTCCCAGCCTTCCCCTCTCTCCTGGCTATGTTTTGTTGAACTCATGAAATTTAGGCACTGCTATCAAGCATGAAGAGGAATAGAAAGGTGATGATAAGCCAAGAGCGTAAATGCCTCCTGGCCTCTGGAAGGAGGTATTGACCTAAGCTGAATAGGGTCACTTACCCATCCCCTCTCCTGAATCTCATCCCATAAAATGAATTCCTTGAGCCCCATGCCCCCATATATATGATTATGTGTGTTGTATGTGTGTTCACCTATGTGCATGTAGTTATGTTTGCAAAATAAAAGGTACTGGAGACCTGTTTTAGAAGGAGCCTAGGCTGAATTTATTCCAAGAGAGCATAAGATGACAGCACCCCAGGTATGGGGGAAAGTGCGCAGGACCTTAGAGGACTTGTAGGCCACCACTAAGCTGCCTTCATTCTCTCTTTCATGTACTCACTTGTGTATTCCTCAGACACATAATGAACACCCTCTGTTTGTCCTATTCTGTGCTTAAAATACTGAGTTGAATCAGACACCATCTCTTACCTTCCTGGTAAAGAAGTGCAGTAGGTTCATAAATAACTGTAGTTAGCCAAATGTCATAAGTAATTTGAGAAGAAGATTATAACTTCCATGCTTTGTGGAAAAGGTCACATTTGAACCAAGCCTTGAAAAATGGGTAAAATTTAGGCACTGGGAGTAGAAGGTTGGCTCTGGGGAGAGACAGTTACTGGTTTGGTACTACTTTTTAATCCCAAACTCATTGTTGAGCAAATCATTTATTTTTCTGTGCCTCAGTTTTCTCATCTGTAAAGTGGAGCTAAAAATTACATGCCTAGGGCCAGGCATGGTGGCACATGCCTTTAATCCCAGCACTCGGGAGGCAGAGGCAGGTGAATCTCTATGAGTTCAAGGGCAGCCTGGTCTACATAGTGAGTTCCAGGACAGCTGGGGCTACAGGGAGACCCTGTCTCAAAAAGACCAAAAAAAAAAAAAAAAATACGTGCCTCATAGAATTTAAGGATGTCATACTTTCACTGGAGACCTTTTCCTTGGGTGGAGCATCACTATACACCAGCCCCTCTAAATACAGGCCCTATTATTCCTGGACCTGCAAGGGATTCTGCCCCTTACTGTGAGGGACAGAAGGAACCTCCATACCTTGGAGATGCTGAGTGCTTTGGTTACCAGGTTCCAGGGCATTAATATGATTTATCTGATAAGTGGAGAGCCTGAGGAAGGCAGTATCTTCAGTCTGTGTAATAGCTGGATTCCTGGGCCCCAATCTAGGTTGTCAGGAACTAGGAAGAGTAGTAGCCTAGGCCACATGTCAGCCCAATATGAAAATTCCTTTTGGGAACTAACCTTGTTAGCTACAATGCCTGTGCTGAGACAGTAACCCTGCAGTGGGTTCAGCCTTTGCTCATTCACATAGCACATCACACTTGTTTTATCCGAAATCTCGGGAGGCAGAGGCAGGAAGATATCTGGGAATTCAAAGCCAGACTGGTCTACAGATAAATTCCAGTCCAGTCAAAGCTATACAGTGAGACTCTCTCAAAAACAAAGTTAAATCACACTGGGCATTCTGGCACATACCTTTAACTCCAACACTTGGGAAGCCGAGTCAGAAGGATTGAAAGGCTACTGTGATAAGCACCAAGACCTGTCTCAAGGGGAATAAAAAGGTTAAATCAGGCTGGATGGTGCTTGTAGTGTGTGAGGTGCTGGGCTTGATTCCTGGCACCACCTAGAAAAAGTTCTAATTACACAAGTAATGCATGGATGCATTCTCTTTTTAAGAAATTACTTCATGAGCCAACAAGATGACTCAGTGGGTAAAGGTACCTGCTATCAAGTCTAAAAATCTGACTTTGATCCCTAGGACCTATGTGGTTCAAGGAGAGAACCACCTTCCCACAAGTGCACATATGCCCCCATATACATACAAATATACACTCACAAAAGTAAAATGTATTTAAAGAAAAATATATCATTACAGATAAAGATAGCCTTGTTAGGGGCTGGAGAGATGGCTCAGTGGTTAAGAACACTGACTGTTTTTGCAGAAGACCCGGGTTCGAATCCCAGCACCCACATGGCAGCTAACAACTGTCCGTAACTCCAGTTCCTGGGGATCCAACAACCTCTTCTGACCTTTGCGGGTATTGGACAACACGGGTGCACTTACCTATGTCCAGGCAACACACACACATAAAAATAAAATATTAAAAAAGATAGCCTTGTTCTATTACCAACCACATTCCCCTCCTCTTCCTTCCCTATTTAAGTTCTGTTTGTTGTACTGCCAATCTAGACTTTAATATTTTACACTTATATTAAGTCACTAAAAGTGTTGTCTAATGCAAATGGTACTGAGTTGTACCAACTTGCTTTCATTGCTTAATGTTTTTGAGAGTTGTGCATGTTGGTATGTATAGATCAGTGCATCCTTCAAATACTGTGTAGATTGCCTTCATATCACGACCACATCTGACTTTCCCATTTCTCTGATGATGAACATTGACCAGTTTTTGCCATTATAAAATACTGCATGGCCAGGGAGGTGCTGAAGATGGCTCAGAGGTTAAGAGCACTGACAGTTCTTACAGAAGACCTGGGTTCAAGTCCCAGCACCCACATGGCGGCTAACAGCCAGCCACCTGTAACTCCAGTTCCAAGGGATCCAGTGCCCTGTTCTGCTCTCCGTGGGCATTGCACAACACGGGTGCACTTGCATATATGCACGCAATACATCCATACATAGAAAAACAAATACTGCATGGGAGCATCCCTATTCTGTGTGAAATTTGTCTCTGCGTGTCAAAGTTTGCTTTGTGTTGATTCCTAGAAGAGGAATTACAGAAGCCTAGGACTTTCTATATTTGTTTCTAATAGATAATTCTTTTCAAATTATATGTATTTTATTTTGTCTGCATGCATGTAAGGGCACCCATGTCATGCAGTGCCAATGGAGGTCCGAAGAAGGTGTCATTCCTTAGAACTGGTGTTAATGGATGCTTGTTAACATCATGTGGGTGCTGAGAACTGAACCCAGGTCTTCTGCAAGAACGAACAACCAGTGCTCTTGACCACTGAGCCATCTCTTCAGCCCCTCTAAAAAGTATTTCTAAACTGCCTTCCAGTACTGTTGAGTCAATATCTTTCTTGAGGTGATCTGAAGGTCTATCTATACACATTTTACTCTAATAGTAATATCATGAAGTCACGGGTTTGATGTGATAATTACTTGATTTTTCTAATACATATTAAAAGGCACAACTAAACAAGAGAAGTTTGTCTATGTTCAACCAAAGACACATACCATCATTTGGCAAATGCTGGCACAGTTCTATCCTAGCTGTAGAAACTTGAATTACTTCACTTATGAGCTCTGGGTTCCCTCATTTTATAAAAAAATAATAATAATTATAAAATTCCTACCTTGCAGCAGTGACTGGAAAATAATGTTAAATATGTTTGAAGCAATTTGGTTGACGTGTCTATGTCACCCCAGCTTTGTTTTAGACTCACTTTTAAATACATGTGTATGTGGGGGTCTGTGCACATGTGAGGGCAATGCCCACAAATGCCAGAGGCATCAGCAACCCTGGAGCTGGAGTTACACTTGATTTTGAGCCACACAATATGGGTACTGAGAATTAAGCTCAGGTCCAATATAAGAGAAGTATATGCTCTTAACTGTTGATCCATCTATCCCACCCCCAGCACCCCAAGCTTCTTAAAGGTAGCAGTTGCTGGGGCTGGAGAGATGGCTCACTGACTGCTTTTGCAGAGGATCCGGGTTCGATTCTCAGCACCCACATGGCGGCTATGAACCGTCCTTAACTCCAGTTCCAGGGGAATCCGAAGCCCTCTTCTGACCTCCACGGCATTGCACGGCATGGGTACGCTTACATACATGCAGACAATACATTCATACACATAAAATAAAAATAATAAGTAAAATATTTTTTAAAAGGTAGCAATTGCTATTCTCTCTGCCTTAAAGGTGACAAAACTGGTAAGCCCAAAAGGTTAAATGACTCAGATAACACAAAGATTGAACCCAGGTCTTCCAATTCATTCCACTGCATTTTCCATTATTTTCTGTTTTTTAAAGATCAAAGCCATATATATATGAAGGGCTTATGATGAAAAGCAGCACCCTGCTGCACCCCCACATCCAAAAGATATGGAGCTCTTTAAAAATAAATTGCTCTCTGGCTTCTTCCATGCCGAACAGGGATGCAGGGTGAGGCAATTGGAGTACCCCTTATGGGAGGTGTTGGAGGGGAGGGAGGGGCCATGTCAAGTTTAAATAAATAAATTGCTCTGAGCCAGGTGTGATGGCTTACACCTTTGATCCCAGCACTCGGGAGGCAGAGGCAGGTGGAGCTCTGTGAGTTCAAGGCCAGCCTGGTCTACATAGTGAGTTAAGGCCGGCCTGGTCTACATAGTGATTTCCAGGCCAGCAGGGGCAACAGGGAGACTGTCTCAAATAGCTCTGGGGCTGGAGGATGGCTCAGTGGTTAAGAGCGCTGACTGTTCTGTTCTTGCAGAAGACCCAGGTTCAAATCCCAGGACCCACACGGTGCACGACATGGATGCACTTACATGCAGGCATAACACGCATTAAAATAATTAAAAAATAAATTTTTCTGGTCCCACCTCTGGAAATATGATTCAGTAGGTGTGGATAATAACCTAGATAACTAACCCCTTATGGGATAGAAAGGATTACATGAGCCAGGTATGGTGATGCATGCCATTAGTCCCAGCACTCAGGAGGCAGAGGCAGAGGCAGGTGGATCTCTGTCAGTTCGAGGCCAGCATGGTCTACATAGTTCCAGGCCAGCTGGTGCTACAGGGAGACCCTGTCTCAAAAAGACCAAAAAAAGAGAAAGGATCACATGAGATTCCTTGGACTATGGCTCTGGCAACACGGGAACACAGGTGCTTCAAAGGAGTGTCAAAGACTTAAATCCTTGGGCTCCAGGGAGGTGAGATTCCAGTGGTTTCGAGACAGAGCTTAGACTTCTACTTAGATCTCCTTGATTCTTCCTCCTTGCTCTAGTGTGTTCCACGTCATTGCGAGGCAATGTATCAGTGAAGGCTATGCTTGCAGGTGGATACCACAGTGTTGGATCCAAGTAGAATCCCTGTGTGTTGTTAGGAAAAGCTAGGTTTGACTCCCTTTATATTTGGTCCAAGACCTTGATCTAAAGAATTGAGTACTCCACAGTAGTTGGACACTTCATTCTGGAAATCTTTTTGGTTTTTTTTTTTTCTGACAGGTTCTGTCTAGTCACAGCCCACCTAGAAGTCACGATGTGAACCAGAGTGGCCTTGATCTCAGAGTTCCACCTGCCTCTGCCTCTGGAGGGCTGGGATTAAAGGTGCATGACACTATGCCAGGCATTCATTATGAGTCAAATCTTTATCCTACCTTTGCATAGTTCACTGTCTAGTTGGGAGCCAATTCATAACACCAGCCATTAAGCATAGAAAGGACGTCTAATAGAGATTCAAGAAAGGCATTTTCCAGCCCATGGGGTAATACCTGAACTGAGACTTGTGAGACTGGTAGGAATTCGCTAATTGAAGTAGTAGGAAACTCCAGGCAGTAGCAGTGCTATGCACAAAGACTTGGAAGCCAAAAAACAAAGCAATTAAGGAACACTGAAGCATAAAGATTGCTGGGAGAGGGAAGAGCAGCAAGAGAAATTGAGGTAGTCAGGGACCAAATGAAGAGTTTTAAGTGCCTGGCTAGAGTTTGGACTCAGGAGACATTGTAGTTCCTATACTTACTACACAGGAAATGGACCATTTACAGACTCCAGCCTCTAAACATTCCATTTCAGCAAGTGGGGACAGCCCTCAGAACCTCAAGTGCTTGGTCATCAAATGACAGGTCTGCTGTAGATTTGGAGACCATAGCTTGAAGACTAGGGAGGAGGAGGAAGCGGGGAGGCTATAAAACCAGCTTAAAGCAAAGGATACTCCAGATCCAAAGACTTTAACCCATTTCTGACAGGTCAGTCCAGGTGGAAATGGATTGGGTTATATGTTGATGTTCCATGTACCTATGGCTGCAGTTTCCTGGTTAGCAAACATTTTACGCAAGTTTGCTTATTTTTCAAATATACCAGGCACAAGGGTCAGCCAGGGCTACATTGTGCGGCCCCATGTCAAACAACCCCCCCCCAAAAGCAGTGCCTGATAGAAAACAGGTATGTGTTAAGATTTCTGAATGCATGAATGAGTGTGTGTTAGTGAGGAAGAAGATGGAGATGGTGATTAGGAAATTTTAAGAGACAAGAATGTCCAGGTATAGTGGTACATGCGTTTAATTCTGGCACTTGGGAGGCAGAAGTGGGTGGATCTTTTGAGTTCCAGGTCAGCCTGGGCTGCATAGTGAGACCCTGTCAAAAGAAGGCTTTTGAAGTTGCATGCCTTTAATTCCAGCACTGGGGAGGCAGAGACAGGTGGATTTCTGTGAGATCCAGGTCAGCCTGGTCTATTCCAGGCCAGCTATGGCTACAGGGAGACCCTGTCTCAAAAAGACCAAAAAACAAGGGGAGGGGGGGAGGGGAGATGAAGAGGAGTTGGACAGCCATATTTCTACCCAGTTGTCTTTTCTCTCAATTTTCTCGAATCAGAATCCTCTTTTAGCTTCCTCAGCACTTGGAAATTCCCCCTGAAGTTAAACATTCATTATACTGCATAGTTCCTCCATACCCCAGTCACTGATTTATCTATCCAGTTCAATAAATTTTGGCTGAGCATCTCCTATGTGCATTGCAGCTCTTCTAAGCCAGACTCTAAATACCTCTTCCCACCAAGAAATGTTTTTGAGGACTTTCCCAGGTATGACATATATCCCTTATCCAGTAACATAAAGAGATGCCCAGTATGTCAAGCCTGTAGGAGAACTTAGAAACTGCCCAACTCCTAAGGCCCTTGGAAGGAAATTAACTTTCCAAAGGTCCCACTTCTAGGAAGAACTGGAGCCAGAACTGGAAACCTGATTCTCTTTCCACATCACTGTGGCCTTGATGTTGACCTGATTCATTGTATATCAGGATAAGTAAAGGTGGTTAAGCGAGAAGAAAGAATTAGGTTGAGCCTTGAAGGTTGATGTGTGGACAGGCCGAACAACAAACTTGCCATACTCACAGCCCCTTCTAAGGGGTTTCTTGGACATGTTGCCATGCTTTCTACCATGTGACTTCACAAGGCTGACCACAGATGACTCCATTGCTATAGTATCTGAATCAAGGTAGCCGATCTCTAGCCTGGTTGGGAGCCTGCTGAGTGGACTGACATAAGGATTCTACCTTGTGGAAATTCCACCTTATGCAGGTGGTATGTGCCTAATGGCAAATGTATGAAAGAGATATTTCAGGAAGGATAATTTGTGAGGTATTTAGAAGGAATTAGAATTCAGTGAGGCAAAAAACTAGACATTGAGAGCAAAGATCTGTAGAAATGATAAATCATGGGGCTGGAGAGATGGCTCGGCAGTTGAGAGCACTGGCTGCTCTTGCAGAGGACTCAGGTTCGGTTCCCAGCACTCACATGGTGGCTAACAACTGTCTGTAACTCCAGTTCTATAGGATCTGACACCCTCTTCTGGCCTCTGTGGGCACCAGGCACACATATGGTACACATAAATACACTCACACTCACATAAAAATAAATCTGAGGCTGGAGAGATGGCTCAGCAGTTAAGAGCACTGGCTGCTCTTGCAGAGGACCCAGGTTCAATTTCCATTACCCACGTGGTAGCTAACAACAGTCTGTAACTCCAGTTCCAGGGGATATGATGCCTTCTGTCCTCTGAGGACATTGCAAGGTACACTTACACACATGCAGGCAATACACTCATACCCATAAAATAAAAAATAATAAAATATTTTTAAAAAATAATTTTAAAACAAAATCTTTGAAAAAAGAAACCATGAGATACTTGTATCACAAGATCATTGGGCCACAGGATGCAGAAGCCATGAAGCAGGAGCCATGAGACAAAACTGCTTATGTAAGAGCCATGAAGCAGCAGAAGGCTGGGATACACAAGATCTGTGAGGCAGCAGAAGTCATGAGACTGCAAGAGCTCCAAAGGAGCGTGAGCTACATGGTACAAGTACCAGAACTGGGAGAGGCAGCATGAGTTAGAAGACAAAGAGGAGCCCACTGGAGAAGTTGTGGATTAACAGAAGCTCGAGTCCCAAGAGCCACCAAGTGGCATGAGTCAAATAGCCTAGAAGCTGTGAAGCAGCAAAAACCATGGGCTAGTGACAAGGGGAGCAGAAAGAAGTTAGTCAGTAGCAGTAGGAGGAGTATAAATACAGCCAGAAAGTAGTTGAGTCACCATTTTGGGAAGCACTAGAAAAAGGAGCAACAGACGCCTGCAACTGAGGGGGTGACAAGACAAGTCAGGCTCTAGAACTGCTTTGGAACATGAGCCATTTTCAAGCTTGCTCCATGAGGCTGCCTGTGTGGCTGTTTTCATTATTTTCCTGTGAATGCTTCAATAAATACCCATCACTAACCTCTGTGTCTTTTTCCTCTTATCTAAAACTGGAGTGCAGTTTATGTGTAAAGAAGGAGGTTCTTCCTGGTGGGTTTGATATGAGACAGAGAGATGGTAATCGCCTTTCATGCCCTCACTGGCACATGAACTCTTCACCCATTTACTTGTTGATTTATTTTTCTCATTCATCTAATTCATTTTTCACATTTCAGTCTATGCGTTAATATAAGCATTTGCTCATTTGTTCTTTCCCGTATTTACTCACATCAGTTTTCTATCTTTTCTGCATGTCAGGCCCTGTACTAGATTCTGAGTATAACATATACTCCCTGGCCTCCAGGAATTCACACTGTAATTAGCGGCTCCAGTAAATGCACTAAGTTTAGCAGATGATGTAACAGAAACCTAGAGGGGGCAAAGTGAGTGTATAGAGAGCACTGGATGGTTCTCCCTTAGGTGGAGGAATTACTCAAGAAAGACTTTAGAGGATGGTTTACTTCCACTGGATCTTGAAATAGCAGTTGGTTTACCATCTATGAAGGGAGTTGAGAACATGAGAAGCTGCCTAGCAGAGTTAAGAACATGGAAGAGCTCTGCTTCCCTGGGCCTGCACAACCCACAGGCCTCTCCAGGGTAAGTCCCGCCCTCCGGGCCTTGAATCCCCCAGCCTCATTCACCCTCCCATCTCCCCTGCCTGTCTCTCCTAGCCTGGGTCCTGTCCCATTCCTTGTCTTGGCGCCCCAGACCCCTGGGGAACCACCACTGCTTCCTGATCCTTTGCATCCAGACCAACTCAGTTCCTTCTCTGGTCCCCAGGGGCATTCTGGGCCTGGCCCCGCCGTCACCTCCCTCTGCTTCCCTGGACCTGCACAACCCTCCAGCCTCTTTCCTGGACCCTGGGCTGACCTTTCCTCTTGCTGATCCTTTGCATCCAGATCAACCCAGCTCCTCAGTGCAGTTCCCAGGAGCCCTTGGGTCTGCTTCCCACCCCCATCTTCCTTTGCATCTCTGAGTGGCACGGCCACCAGCTGCCCTAGACCAGCATCTTTCCTGGGCCCCGCTCCCAGGCCAGTCCAACCCCCAAATTCCTGAGGCCAAAATCGTTCCTGGAGGGATCCAGACCTTAGGAGAAAGCCTGAGAGCATCTGATCCTCATCTGACTTGGGCCTCTGTGGGAACTCCTGAAGACAAAAGCAATCCGGCCACTCAAATATAAAATCAAAAGAGAGAACTGAAAGCTTAGATGAATGAGCCTTTCATACCCTAAAGTAAACCACAAAGACACAAAAAGTTCACAAAAAGAAGCAGACCTAAACTTGAAGGCTTGAGTCTCACACAAGAATCAGAAACTACAAAAGAAATTC
>NW_008352653.1:1425994-1426250 GCF_000622305.1 Nannospalax galili
TCCATTAGATAGAGGAGGGCAGAGAGTTAACAGAGAGACATCTGAATTAAATAATACCATATATCAAATGGACTTAACACATCTACCGAGTATTCCACCCAAGTGCCAAAGGACATCCTTTCTACTCAGCACCCCATGGAACCTCCAAAATTGACCATATACTGGGATACAAAACAAACCTCAACAAATACAAAAAGATTGAAATAATTCCATGCATCCTATCAGACCACAATGCAATAAAGCTTACAATCAACAC
>NW_008352653.1:1426862-1429900 GCF_000622305.1 Nannospalax galili
AACCAATACTGCTCAAATTATTCAAAAAGATAGAAATGGAGGGAGAACTCCAAAATTCCTTCTATGAAACCAGTATCACTCTAATACCAAAGCCAGGTAAAGATACAACCAAAAAAGAAAACTATAGACCCATATCCTTAATGAACATAGATGCAAAAATTCTTAACTAGATACTTGCGAACCACATACGACACACATCAAAAAAAATCATCCACCATTTGATCAGCTTTATCCCAGAGATGCAGGGATGGTTCAATATATGTAAGTCAATAAACATCATAAATCATATAAATGGGCTCAAGTACAAGAACCACATGGTCATCACAATAGATGAAGAGAAGGCCCTTGACAAAATTCAACAGGCATTTATGTTCAAAGTCCTAGAGGGAATTGGACTGGAGGGAACATACCTCAACATAATTAAAGCCATATATAACAAACCCACAGCAAACATCATTCTAAATGGAGAAAAACTGAAAGCATTCCCATTGAAATCAGGAACGAGACAAGGCTACCCACTATCCCCACTTCTCTTTAACATCGTGATTGAAACTCTTGTAAGAGCAACAAGACAAGAGAAGGAAATTAAAGGAGTAATAACTAGAAGAGATAAAATTATCCCTTTTTGCAGATGATATGATATTATATCTAAGAGACACCAAAAATTCCACCAGAAAACTCCTAGAAATTATTAACAAGTTTAGTAAAATGGCAGGATATAATATTAACCTACAAAAGTCTGTAGCCTTTCCTATATACCAATAACAAGCAATCAGAGAAAGAGCACATGGAAACACTCCCCTTCACAATAGCTGCAAAAAAACATCTTGGAATAAACCTGACCAAAGACATTAAAGTGCTCTACAATGAAAATTTTAAATCATTAAAGAAAGAGATTGAGGAAGACATCAGAAGATGGAAGGACCTCCCATGCTTATGGATTGGAAGAATTAATATTGTGAAAATGACCATCCTACCGAATAGCCGAAACAACCCTGAGCACTAAGAACTTTGCTGGGGGGAATTACTATACCAGATTTTAAGCTGTATTACAGAGCTGTAGACATAAAAACCACATGATACTGGCACAAAAATAGACCCATAGATCAATGGAACAAAATTGAAGACCCAAATATGAGTAAATGCAATTTCAGCCACCTGATATTTGACGAAGGGGCCAAGAACATTCACTGGAGGAAAGACAGGATGTTTAGCAAATGGTGCTGGCAAAACTGGATCTCCATCTGTAGAAGAATGAAACTAAACCCCTATCTTTCACCCTGCACAAAAGTCAATTCCAAATGGATCAAAGACCTCAATATAAAATCTGAAACTCTGAAACTATTAGAAGAAAACATTGGGAAAAACTTTCAAGATATATGTGTAAGAAATAATTTTCTAAACCGGACATCAATTGCTCAGGAAACAAGGGCAAGAATTAACAAATGGGACCTCATTAAACTAAAAAGCTTCTGTACATCAAAGGAGGCAACCAGGGAAGTGAACAGAAAACCCAAAGAATGGGAGAAAATCTTCACCAGTGACCCATCTGACAGAGGTTTAATATCCAGAATATATAACAAACTCAAAAAACAGAGAACCAAGACAGAAAGCAACCCAATTAAAAGATGGGCTAAGGAGCTGAACAGAGAGTTCTCAAAAGAAGAAGTAAAGATGGCTATGAAACATCTTAAAAGATGTTCAACATCACAGTTCTCAAAAGAAAAAGTAAGGATGGCTATGAAACATCGTAAAAGATATTCAAGATCACTAATAATTAGGGAAATGCAAATTAAAACCAATTTAAGATTTCATCTTACCCCAGTCAGACTGGCTAAGATAAAGAGAACAAATGATACCGAATGTTGGATAGGATGTGGGGAAGGGGAATACTCATCCACTGCTGGTGGGGCTGCAAACTTGTTCAACCCCTATGGAAAGCAGTGTGGAGAATTCTTACAAAACTACAAATGAACCTACCATTTGACCCAGTTATACCACTCTTTGGCATATACCCAAAGAACTCATCCTATTGCAGAGACACTTGTACATCCATGTTTGTTGCTGCTCTTTTCACAATAGCTAAGAGATGGAAGCAACCTAAGTGTCCCTCAACTGACGAGTCGATAATGAAAATGTGGTTCATTTATACAATGGAGTTTTACTGAGCCGTAAAGAAAGATGAAATCATGAAATTTGCAGGTAAATGGATGGAACTAGAAACTGTTATACTAAGTGAAGTAACACAGACTTAGAAAAAAAATCGATGTATGTTCTCCCTCATATGTGGATCCTAGGATCAGACTCTGATAAATAAGTATGCAAACAGACATAACTGCAGGAACCAGGACAAGGGTAAGGAAACAGTGAGGTAAAGGAAAAGAAAGAACCTGAAAGAGAAGAACAGCAGGAAACAGGCCTTAATAAGGGAGATATGGATAAAAATTGGGTTAGTTTAAGGGAGGGGGGAGGGAGGGTATACAAGGAACCTAGGGGATAAAGGGAAAGAAGGAGCTCAAGAGAGGTAGGACCATAGGAGAAGAGTATTATTAAGGGAGAAAGGGGAGAAATGGGGCCACCTTAAGTGGGAAAACTGTTGTGGAGGGGTGAGACAATGTGACAGATAAACAATGCCTACCTAGTTTTAAAAACAAGAGGGAACCATAGTACTCCTACAACCTACTGACAAATTATACATAGCAGATCAAGAAATATATGTCTAGGTAAGGTTTATCTGAGAACAATTGGTCTTTGCCCAAGATTTATCTACATGACACACAGTAATTAAAAGTACCAGACTGGTGGAACTAACCTTCTTGGGTGTTTAACAGACATACTTTGAGGCCTATAATATTTTGGTCAGAGGGACATAAAGGACAGTTTTTACTCCTTGCCCTCCTAGGTTGACTAGTTGCAGGGGACTAGGAGCAACTCTCAAAATGTTCTGTAATTGTGGTGGGTCACCTGTCCTCTTGATCAAGGAGGCCGAGGAGACCCCACCAGATGGACTTGAACCAGTGTCCAGTCTACAAAGAGGA
>NW_008352653.1:1429934-1430354 GCF_000622305.1 Nannospalax galili
GGCTGTTCTTGCAGAAGACCCGGGTTTGAATCCCAGCACCCACATGGCAGCTAACAACTGTCCATAACTCCAGTTCCAGGGGATCCAGTAGCCTCTTCTGACCTCCACAGGTATTGCATGACATGGGTTCACTTACCTACATGCAGGCAATACATGCATACACATAAAAATGATAAAAAAATCCAAAAGGAAAGTATAACCAAAGATTAAAGGGGCCAATATAATTTCTTAAGAGTCCATATGCATAGCTATAGGCTACTTAACAAGCAACAATGCCAGATAGGAGATACCTTTTTATGAGTTGTTGGCCAGGGTGGCCAAAGGGATTCCCAGATAGTAACCCAGCATAGAACTGGGAAAATGAACAGCAGACCCCAATCTTATCTAAAGGAATATTGACAACTGATTGCTGCTAGATGA
>NW_008352653.1:1431184-1469945 GCF_000622305.1 Nannospalax galili
ACTAGTAATAATCAGATATATAGAGATTAGAAACACATATGCATCTTATTGCAATTGTATAAAAAATTAATTTTTCTGTATGAAACTGTATTTTAATAATGTAATGAAGATTTTTCTTAAAGGCTAAAACCTCATTTAATTTTATGTCTTATAGGGTTTATACTGAGTACAATATTGTATAACTAATCATTCAACTGTAAACCTAAAAATTTACAGCCAATTTTGAAAGAGATGCATCTTAGCTCTGGAAATTGTTATTGAATATGTAAATGCTGTTGTAATGAAATGCTTCTTCTAAGTATATGGTTATTAAATAAATAATTTTTAAAAAAAGAATGTGGAAGAACCTGGACAAAGCTTAGCCCAGGAAGCCTTAGGAGTCTTCAAAATGGGAGGGTGACTGATTGGTATGTTAGTCAGGCAGCTAGTGTTAAAGATTGTGGGGATGAGGCAGTCACTGAAATAAGGTATGTGAAGAGCATGTACTTAAGCATCATCAATTACAACATGGATGAGGACTTGACCCTTGAAGAGAGAGAAAGAAGTTCTGCTAAGGACAAGATTTTTTTTTGAAGGAGGTGAGATTTCAGATGAGAATTACAGGACAGGGTGGATTCTAACTGTGAGAATGCGGAAGGGCTTTCTAAGGGTCTGGAAGATAAGAAGTAGAGAGATGGCAGTAAACATGACACACTAACAAATATTCCAGTTTGACTGCAGCACAGCTGCATTTAAGGAGAAAGGGAGACTGCAAGGTTTTCCAAACTCTTACATTCTGATGCAGTCTGGAGACAAGGGAATTTGGGGGCTGGGTTAGATACATGGGCAGGACTGTCTTTTGTACTTTTTAAATGTTTTTCTCAAATGTTCACTAACATACGAAATAACGGGGGCTGGAGAGATGGCTCAGTGATTAAGAGCACTGGCTGCTCTTGCAGAGGACCTGGGTTCGGTTCCCAGCACCCATAAAGTGGCTAACAACTGTCCATAACTCCAGTTCCAGGGACTCTGACGCCCTCTTCTGACCTCTGTAGTCATTGCACACACAAGTGCGCCTACATATATGCAAGCAAAACACTCATACACTTAAAATCAAAATAATAAATAAAATTTAAAAATGAAGTAATGCAGGCACATTATTTAGCAAACTCAAATCAGCATAGACGGTCTTAGAGAAAAAAGTGCACCGGCCCTTCTCCTTCCCCTGCGCCTCCCCTGCCCAAATCTCACTTTTGGCATCCATTTATATTATTTCTTCTGATTGTTAGCTCTATATCTAAATAATAGCCTAGGTGGGCATTTATAAAAATAATATTTCGGGCTGGAGAGATGGCTCAGCGGTTAAGAGCACTAACGGCTCTTGCAGAGGACCCAGGTTCAATTCCCACCACCCATATGGCAGCTACAAACCATCCTTAACTCCAGTTCCAGGGGAATCCGAAGCCCTCTTCTGACCTCTACGGCATTGCACGACATGGGTGCACTCACATACACGCAGGCAATACACTCGTACACATAAAATAAAAATAATAAAAAATATTTTTAAAAGATCAATTTCAAGCCAGGCATGGTGGCACACGCTTTTTATCTTAGCACTCGGGAGGCAGAGGCAGGCGGATCTCTGTGAGTTCAAGGCCAGCCTGGTCTACATAGTGAGTTCCAGGACAGCTGGGGCTACAGGAAGACCCTGTCTCAAAAAGACCAAAAAAAAAAATCAATTTCAGACATTACACATTGGTGTCCTTTGGCAAATGACAGTTTAGGTCATTCACAGCAAGTTCAACCCTTATCTTTCTTGTTGCTGATATAGTTTACTTCCACTGTTGGGCAACATTCTGAATTTAAATAACATCTTTATTTTTCCATGAACTAGAGACAGTATTTCATTCCCTCCCAGATTTTTTGAGACAGGGTCTCATGTAACCCAGGTGGGCTTTTTTTTTTTTTAATGTGTGTGCGTGTATTGCCTGCATGTATGTAAGTGCACCTGTTTCATGCAATGCCCTCGGAGGTCAGAAGAGGGAGTCAGATCCCCTGGAACTGGAGTTGGCCTCCAAGTGGGTGCTGGAAATCAAACCCCTGTCATCTGCAAGGGCAGCCAGTGCTCTTTACTTCTGAGCCATCTCTCCTGCTTTGAGCTCACTCTGTAGCTGAGTGAAGCTGGCCTTGAACGCCTCATCCTCTTACCTCCACCACCCAAGT
This sequence comes from Nannospalax galili, assembly GCF_000622305.1. NCBI lineage: Eukaryota > Metazoa > Chordata > Mammalia > Rodentia > Spalacidae > Nannospalax > Nannospalax galili. The sequence goes on from NW_008352653.1 coordinate 1,433,387, forward strand.
GCTAGGATTACAGGCATGCATTACCACACCTGTCTTTAGACAGTATTTCTTTTTAAAAGAATTTTTATCTGTTTTTATTTATGTGTATGCATGTGTCCCTGTGTGAGTTTATGTACACCATATGCATGCAAGTGCCCATGGACACCAGAGGTGTCGAAATCCCTGGAACTGGAATTACAGAGCCTCCGGATGTGGGTGCTGGGAACCAAACCTGGGGTTCCATGAAAGAGCAGTAAGCACTCTTAACCATTAAGTCATCTTTCTAGCCCTGAGACAATATTTCTTCATCAAATAAGAAAATATTCTTTCTTTTAAGGACACTCTCACCCCACCCATTGACCTTTCAACTTCTGTAATCTGGTTATTTATTTTGAGACTTAATTTTTAAAAATTTACATATATTTATTTATCTATTTATTTATTTGGGGGGGAGGAACCATGCCGTAGTACATGTGTGGAGGTCAGAGGACAACTTGCAGAAATCAGTTCTCTCCTTCCACCATGTGGGTCCCAGAGATTGGATTCAGGTCAGGCTTGGTGGCAAGTATCTTTACCCACTCAGCCATCTTGCAGGCCCTAGTTTTTTGTTTTTGTTTTTGTTTTGAGACAGTGTGCCTCAAATTTGCTTTGTAGCTGAAGATGATCTTGAACTCCTGGTCTTCCTGACTCTATCTCCCAAGTGCTGGGATTTATAACTTAGCTGCTGCCACCACTAATACCACACCTTATCTTTCATCTGGACACTTTTTTGGGGGAGGGTCTTTTTTTTTTTTAGACAAGGTCTCCCTGTAACCCCAGCTGGCCTGGAACTTGCTATGTAGACTACTCTGGCCTCAAACTCATGAGAGATCCACCTGCTTCTGCCCCCCAAGTGCCGAAATCAAAGGTGTGTGCTACCACACCCAGCTCATCTAGGCTTTTATATTATCAAAACTGGTAACATTAAAATCTGTTCTGTAATCATGATTGTTATATATTCTTTTTTTGGTGTTTTGTCTATAGTTTGATTCTAGAAGTTGAAAAGCAATAAGCAGCTATTAATGTAACTAAGTAGTCTTTCTTTTAGAGCCAAGCAAGATATTTTTATAATTTTTGTAGCCTTTTACTATTTTACTTTATCACCATTCCTTTCTTTTTTTAAAAAAAATCCTCGCTGCATTAAGAATTCCACAAAATCTTTAAAACTATTCCACAAATTTTGATTTTTGCCTCCATCCTCCCTAGGAGATGGTTCAAGAGCCCTTCATTTCCTATGCAAATTTGGGCTATCATTTTGGAATTTTCACTGGTTTCCTTCACTGGTTTCCACAGTTGTGTCCACTATTTACTGGTTCCTAGGGTTTTTGTTTAGTTTGCTTATTTCCCCCCATTGTTTTGATGGAGCATATCCTCAAGTAGCTTTCTCAGAAAGGTGGACTTTGGGGGCCAGGTATGGTGGTGCATACCTTTAATTCCAGCACACACTCAGGAGGCAGAGGTACGTAGATCTCTAAGAGTTCCAGACCAGCCAGGCTACATAGTGAGACCCTGTCTCAGAAAGAAAATAATGTATACTTCTTGAAAACTTACATATCTGAAAATATCTTTATCCTGGCACTTGGTTATAAAATTTGAGATTCAATATCATTTTCCAATGCAGTATTGAAGGTATGGCTCCACTATTTGAGGGGGATGAGTGGTGGGAACATCTCTCACTATGTTGCCCAGGCTGGTCTTGAATTCGTGACCTCAAGTGACTCTCTTACTTCAGACTCTCAAATTCTGGGACTACAAGCACGTGCAGTGGCACATACCCAGCTCTCTCCTCTGTCTTCTAATATCCAATTTTGATGGTGTCTCATTTAGTAGTGTGAATCTGATTGTTTTATAGATAACATTTCATATCACTTTTTCTCCTTTCTTTTCAGAATCCCCCAAGCCACAAGTGTCATATTTTCTGTAATAGTCTCATAGGTCCCTGAGGCTGCATCATCCCCCCAGCCCCCCCCAGTCTATTTCTCTCTCTCTCTCTCTCTCGCTCTCTCTCTCTCTCTCTCTATATATCTCTCTCACACACACACACACACACACACACCAAGAGACAGCAAGCTGTGGTATAGCTGTTCCCGTACGTGTGTGTGTGTGTGTGTGTGTGTGTGTGTGTGTTTACTGTATGCAGGTGCCACATACGCCAGAGGTGCTGCTCTATGTTGAAGTTCATTCTTTCATCTGTCCTCTCCATTTTGCTATTAACCTGTCCATTGAGGTTTTATTTGGGGTTTTGTATTTTCAGTTCTAAAATTTCCATATGATTCTTCTTTATATATTTTTATTCTTTGCTAAGAGTTGCTAATTTAAAATTTTTATTAAATTATTTATTTATGTATTTCTGTGTGCATGCATTGCGTAGTGTGCATACGGAGATGAGAGGACAACAGTTTATTCTCTCTTCCACCTTGTGGATCCTGGGAATAAAACTAAGGTCATCAGACTTGACAGCAAGCATCTTTACTTCCTGAACCGTCTCGCTGGCTCACATTCTAATTTTTTATTTATTTTAAGCATATAAAACAGAAATTCAAGTCCTTAGGTTTACTGACTCTCCCATTCTATATAGATTGAAGCTTCAAATATCCCACTAAAGTACTTTTGATTTTAAAGTTTTACTGACTTTGGGAAAGGATTTCTGCCTTGGGCATCTCATGTAGACAAGAAGTTGAGGATTAATTCAAAAGAGTAACAGGAGAGCCGGGCGCGGTGGCACAGGCCTTTAATCCCAGCACTTGGGAGGCAGAGGCAGGCAGATCTCTGTGAGTTCAAGGCCAGCCTGGTCTACATAGTGAGTCCCAAGACAGCTGGGGCTACAAGGAACCCTATCTCAAAAAGACAAAAAAAAAAAAAAAAAAAAAAAAAAAGAAAAGAAAAAAAAGGAGTAACAGGAAGGAGAAGAGATGGACCAGTGGATTAAGGGACAGGAATTTGATAGAATATCTGATATTCTTTAAAAATATGTAAGGATATCCTGCAGGAATGTAAAAAGCTGCTTATGAGATGGCTTAAGTATAAAAATTCAAAATAGGATTATACATACACATAAATTAAATAAATAGATGCAAAAAATTAAAATTGTTATGTTAATGATATAAAATTATCTGGGAGCTGGAGAGATGGCCCAGCAGTTAAGAGCACTGACTGCTCTTGCAGAGGATCCAGGTTTGATTCCCAGCACCTACATGGTAGTTAACAACTGTCTAACTCCAGTTCCAGGAGATCCGATGCCCTCTTCTGACCTCCTCCAGCATTGTACAACATGGGTACACTCACATGCATGCAGGCAATACACTCATACACATAAAATAAAAATAATGAAAATGATATAAAATTATCTTTATCTTTAATGTTTTTAATAAAACTCTTAACATTGACAAAACCAAAACATAACAAATAAGGTCAGTCTCAAAATTGCTTAAATAACTAGGCTTGGTGGCATATACCTGTTCCCAGCACTTTTGTGGTGGCACACGCCGCCTTTAATCCCAGCACTTGGGAGGCAGAGGCAGGCAGATCTCTGTGAGTTCAAGGCCAGCCTGGTCTACATAGTGAGTTACAGGACAGCTGGAGCTACAGGGAGACCCTGTCTCAAAAAGACCAAAAAAAAAAAAAAAAAAAAAAACAAAACCCTGGTACCTCATAAATAAGTACAATTATTATGTGTCAATTGAGTTAATACATGTTTGTGAGATTATTTTAACATCTCTGTCATCGTGGTGGTAATGTCAAGTTGAGCGGTTTTTTTCTCATTCAAGTTAAGTTTTTATGGTTCTTGGAATGATGAGCTTCATTTGAAACCTGTGTTATGAGACACTGGATCTTATTTAGATATTCCATCCTCAGACACTACTATTGTAGTGGAAAAAGAGACACTGCTTCATTAATGCAGTGGGTATGGAGATATTCAGATTCTTCCATGCTAGCTGGGGATGGGGCTTCCAGCTGTCAGAGCAACCTTCTCTGACACCACCCCAGTGGGAAGAGATGGCTAATGTCCATGGAGAGTGGAAGCGTGGACTCCCTTGTTGGCCTTTGCTGGTGCAGTAGGAGTTGGACCTGCACACTTTTCTTCTGTGATGTTTGGCTAGAGGAGAGCAGCTATCGTGTAGCTGATGGCTTCTCTGGCCTTAAGTCTGGAATATCTGAGGTGAACAACAGATTTAGGCACCTGTCTTACTCATTTGCTACCAAGTTCGCTCTATGCATGCTGTCACCATCTCACCACCTTTCAGAGTCCTTTTATGCTTAAATATAATGTCCAAGGGCTTTAAGTATAGTTAGTGAGTAGAATGGGGAAAAGCACAGGCTAGGGATGTACTTTAAATTATTTATTTATTTATTTATTTATTTATTTATTTATTTTACATGTATGTAAGTGCACCGGTCTCCCTGTAGCACCAGCTGGCACGGAACTCACTACGTAGAACTCAGAGATCCACCTGCCTCTGCCTCCTAAGTGCTGGGATTAAAGGCGAATGCCACCACGCCCGGCCCTGGTTTGTTTATTTTTAAAGCAGAGAATGATGCAGCCATTCAGGGAAGAAGAAAAAAATAAAAGGGCCCAATGACTTAAAATCCATCTTTAGATTACTGTCATGAGGTTTAGGTTTAAACAGGAAGAACTGGGGTGAGGGGCAAGAGATGTGTAGCTAAGTAGCCCTGGTTGCAGTGTGCTGTGGCTGATCGTTGTCTTAGTTCTGGTTCTGCACGGTGGCCCAAAAAAGTCTTCACTGTGATCCTTGAGATGATCGGTCTGGGTCCTACAAGGTGAGCATGTCTCCTCCAGAGTGGGCTCTCACCATCATGGATAATTGTCCTCATCTGGGTGGGAGTCTGTCTGGTAATATGATCTCTGGAATCTAAGATGACTGCAGCTTTAGAACAGTGTTTGCCATCTCTCTCCTGCTTCCTCTTTGTCTCTTCCTCAAATTCCTTTTCTCCCTTGTTTTTCTTCCCCTCTTCCTTTGTTACTGCTTTCTGGGAAAAATTTAACTTTATCTTTCAACCCCTCAATTGCATTCTTTTCACTTGACAATCTCATTCTAAATTTACACGTATTTATTCATGTTCTTTGATTTGTGTTTTGTTTTTTGAGACAGATTTCCCTGTAGCCCCAGCTGACCTGGAGCTTGCTATATAAACCAGGCTAGCCTTGATCTCATAGACATCCACTTGCCTCTAGCTCCTGAGTGCTGGGATTAAAATATGCACCACCACGTCTGGCTGAAAATAATATATTTTATTTTATGTGTATGAGTGTGTATTGCCTGCATGTATGTAAGTGCACACGTGTTGTACAATGCCCATAGAGATCAGAAGAGGGTGTCTGATCCCCTGGAACTGGAGTTACAGACAGTTGTTAGCTACCATGTGGGTGCTGGGAATTGAACCCAGGTCCTCTGCAAGCGCAATCAGTGCTCTTAACCATTGAGCCATCTCTCCAGCCCTTAGCAATGAAAATCTTATTGGGAGTTCTGTGACTGGGGCCAGGGCTGGGCAACTGGATGATTAGAAGAGTGCTGAGTCTTGTGCCTGATTGCTGGAATACCAGGATCTTTTCTCTCTTTTTTCTGAGATTGCTGTTTTCTTAGAGATGAACCCCTAGGTTTTACTTAATGAGTAGACACCTGGCCATGCTGAAATCTGCGCAAGGGGATGGAGAGATGTTTTAGTATACAGCCTTCCCAATCATCTCTGTGTTTTCAGCCACACATCCCACTTATAGCATTTATCATGTCTGGCATTGCCAAGACCCAAAGCTCTCCAAACTTTCTGCAAAGATCAACTTCTTCCTCAGAGGCATCATCTTCATGCCCATTCCAGGCTATGGTCTCCCATTCTCTTCCTCACCATGTTTTGTACATTTTTATTCCTTTACTATCATTTCAGCAGGCTCTTGGGAGGAAGTGGAGATAAATACATGGTATGCCTGTTGTCCTGACCTGGAAATCTACTAATCTACTTCTGTTTTTCATTTTTTTCTGGTAATTATCTTCACAGTTCCAAATAATATACAGATTTTTCTATTTGTCAATTTATCTATCAGTTGTAGTCATTAGCTATTGATTTCTTGATTTTTATGCCATCCAACCACCCTCCTCCTAAGCCATCAATATAGTCATGTCCCCAATTACACATGTCCTATTCCTTACCTTTATATCTTTAACAGACTTATAATCTCTCTACCTCTTCTGTCATCTGTATTTTTATATTAACAAGGTTGATAAAACTTACATTCTGGGGCTGGAGAGATGGCTCAGCAGTTAAGAGCAATGACTGCTCTTGCAGAGGACCTGGGTTCGATTCCCAGCACCCACATGGCAGCTACAAACCGTCCTTAACTCCAGTTCCAGGGGAATCCGAAGCCCTCTTCTGACCTCTGCGGCATTACATAACACGGGTGTACTCACATACATGCAGGCAATACACTCATACACATAAAATAAAAATAAAATTTTTTTGAAAACTCACATTCTGTCTGTGACCATTATTAACTCATCCAAACTTTGCTGACTGATCATTCTAAAAGTTTAAGTTAACGAAGTGCTCATGCTATTACAGTTATGTAAACATTATTACACAAAGATCCAAATAATGTACCACGATTACATTTCTGTGCATGTGTATTCACGTGTATGGGTGCTTATATATATGTGTGTTTGTGTGTGGGGGCCAGAGGACAACCTTGAGTACAGTTCCTCAGGTACCACCCACATTTATTTTTCTCTCATTTGCCTGGAACTAGCCAAATAGGGTAGACAGCCTGGTCATTAGCCCCAGGGAGCCACCTGTCTCCCCTCCCCAGCACTGGGATTACAAATGCACATAACTACCACGCTTGGCTTTTCTAAAAAAATATTTCTGTTATTTTTGTTTGGTTTGGTTTGTTTTTTTTGAGACAAGGTCTCCCTATGTCCCAGGCTGGCCTTGATCTCACAGAGATCTGCCTGCCTCTGCCTCCTGGGTGCTGAGATTAAAGGTGTGTGCCACCATGCCTGACTTGTTTTTATATTTGAGACAAGGCCTTACTATACAGCCCTATCTGGCCTGGAACTTGCTATGTAGAGCAGGCTGGCCTGAAATTCACAGAGACTGGCCTGCCTCTGCTTCCCAAGTGCTGGGATTAAAGGCTTGTGCCACCATGCCTGACTTGTTTTTATATTTGAGACAAGGTCCCTTACTATAGCCCTATCTGGCCTGGAACTTGCTATGTAGACCAGGCAGGCCTTAAACTCACAGATGTCTGCCTGACTCTGCCTCACAAGTGCTGGGATTAAAGGCGTGAGCCACCACACCCAGCTATTTCTATTTTAAAATTATATGTATGTGTGTGTTTGTGTGGGAGTATGTACACATGAGTTTGGGTGCCTGTGGAGGCCAGAAGAGTGTTAGATCCTCTGGAGCTGGAATTACAGCTGACTGATGTGGGTGCTGAGAACTGAACTCAGGACCTCCAGAAGAGTGCTTTATTGCTGAACTATCTCTCCAGCACCCCACCCCTCTTTTCAGTGTGTGTTCTGGTGGTTGAACATGGGTCCTCATGTTCACTTTATTGATGTTCACTTTATTTATTCTTTATTCCTCATTCCTCACTTTATTGACTGAGCCATTTCTTTCCAGCTCATTTCTTTTCTTACAGAGGGTTTTTTTTTTTCCTGGACTTTCTAATTGCATTCTTTCCTTTGCATTATCTGACTTTAGTATCGTACTGTTATTCCAAATTCTTCAATAAAGTATAAAATCATTTGAATTCTCTTTTTTCTCAGATTCTTACCTCTTGAAGCCCTCCGGCATCTTGCTCCCATTTGGACTGATTTCTCTATAGGTCTGCTGCACAGTTGTTATCCTGAGACATCCCTTCATTGCTCTTCTGGGTTGGACTTAATCTTTCTTGGACTCCAATTTCTTCTTTCTTAGTTTACACCCTGATAATGGATTTTACTGTTATTATCCAGCCTCCATACTTCTTTTCCCTCACTTTGTAACAACTTTGCAATTAGAGTTGGACTGAACCCCCTACCAGATCTAGGTATACTTCATTGGTATAAACTGACCTGAGTAATTTCATTCCTCAACCATAGTGATGATTGGTTCAGAGATAATCCTGTCATACTTGGGACTTTCATTCAGCTTTTGAGGAAAGAGATGAGCCATTGTCCCTGTATACTGACAAAGATGAATGTAGTCTCGTTGCTATTGTAACTTTCTTCTGAACAGGTGGAAGGCTTACTTGAGGATGGTACTGATACGCGGAAGAGGCAGAATCAAAAGAATCACAGAGAAGTGGAATCATATTCCAGATCATACCATCTCTGAAGTCTCCCTGTCTTGTGGATTCTTCATGTAAGTGAGCCAATAATTTGTATTTGTTGTTTGAGTCACAGTGAGTTGGGTTTTCTGTTACTTATGCCTGAAAACATTCTAATTTTTGGTTTTGTTGTCTCCCTTTGGAAAGGGACAGGGCATGAGTACCTATTTGGTGATATCAAGTATATTTATAATACATTCAGAGGGAACTTTTTTTTCAAATTGTAAGCATAGGAGAAAGAATATATAAGGATGTAGGCTAACTCAAATAGTGAACTCTAGGGACTGGAAAGATGGCTCAGTGATTAAGAGCACCGACTGCTCCTGCAAAGGACCCAGGTTCTATTCCCAGCACCCACATGGCAGCTAACAGCCATCCATAACTCCAGTTCCAGGGGATCTGACGCCTTCTGACCTCTTGGGCATTGCATGACATGGGTCCACTTATACACATGCAGGCAATACACTCATATACATAAAATAAAAATAATAGATAAAATATCTTTTTAAAAGAATGAAGTCTAATGGCTGCCTACATCTAAATTAGGGTATCCTCCAATGGATGGGTTGGTAGGAGTCAAGACCCCCACTTACTACTATTCAACTAAAAGAGGTCAATACTTCCTCTCCTTGCCTACCAGTCAATAATTCTTGAATACTCTGCTCAAAACTTCAAATCTGGTGTCAGCAACACAAAGAATCCAGGAATATATGAATGAACAGGATGATAGACTGGAGAATTTATTTGTATTGTGTAAAGCTGACAAAAGATTAATCAATAGGTAGGAAAGCCAGACATAGTGGTACTTCCTGTAATCCCAACACTTGAAAGACTGAAGTAGGAGGATCTCCATGAGGTTCAAGGCTAGTTTAGGCCACAGAGTGAGACTCTGTGTCAAAACAAATGAACAATAAATTGAATAAAAGAAAAAGAAGATAACAAACTCAATAGACACATGGGCATAAGCTATACACAGGAATTTATGCAATAGGAAATTTAAATATATTGAGATTTTTAACTCTCCTAATAAGTAAATATATTAAAATGAAAATAACAGTGAAAAATTACTACAATGGTTGTAGAATGTAATAGGTTTAGGTAGTATCATGTGCTGATGAAGATGTGAGGAAAAGGACAACAGTGGGTACACTGTGATCTAGTATAGTTATTCTGGAAAGCAGTTTGGCAGTCCCTCATGGAATTCCACATAGAAATACTGTATGATCCAGCGGTCCAAGTCCTAAAGAAATAGAGTTGAGATTGTCTGTTGAAGCAGTTTTTGTGGCAGACTTAGAATCAACACAAGTATCCATCATCATGGGAATGGATAAGCAAACTGTAATATTTTCATAGGATGGAAAAGTATGAAACAATTAAGTAGTAGCTAGATTTAGGTATAACCACATGGATATGTAATCCCCCAAACCTAGTGTTGAGTGAAAAAAGAAACAGAATGACATTTATGCCATAACATCATTTATGTAAATGTAGAGCAACAGTGTATATTTCCAGGTATGAGTATATTCAATAAACATGGAAGAGGAAAAGATAGTTAAACTACTAGAGAGACTCACTAAGATGGGCAAGAGAATGGGAATGATCAGGAAAATAATAATAGAATAAAAGAAGGGCAACCTTCATTGGACTAATAATTAAGTGCCCTGAATTGAAGGTTATGATTAACTGAACCCTGAAGACCACAGCAAATAAAGCAAAGTAGTAGGCAGGAAGATGCAGGGTTCATTTGCTGTGGCATGTGCTGTTAGCATCGTGTACACTCTATCAATGGTGAGAAACTGTACCAACGGCCACTTTCTACCAAGGCTATTCCTACAGTAGGCCTTAGCCATGATTCCTCCCACCTAGCCTTTCTAATTCTTGCCCTATTGTCTCAGCCAGATTCTCTAAACTTCTGTCAGATATCCCATAATGTCACAACAAATGCTTTTTTGCAAGTTCACTAGAATCTGTTTCTGTTACTCATATCCGGAATCCTGACATTATGCATTTTGTTGGAGACATTTTCAAGTAACTTCTTAAGAAAGGTAAATTTTGGAGCTAGATGTGATGGTACATGCCTTTATCCCAGCACTCATGGGGCATAGAGGCCAGCCTGATCTACATTGCAAGTTCCAAGCCAGTTGTCGCTACAGGGAGACCTCTGTCTCAAAAAACAAAAGACAAAAACAAAGGTAAAATTTGGGGTCTTTTGTGTGTCTGAAAATGTTACTTTTTATCTTCATATTTCAATTATAATTTGGCTTTAGAATTCCATTACAAATAATTTTTCTCTGAACTTTGAAAGTATTACTTTTAGCACAATTGCTGGTTAGAAGTCATATGCTAATGTATTCTCATTCCTTTAAATGCAACCTGTTTCCCCACTTCTTGAACCTTGCAAGTTTTTTAAAAAAAATCATTCTTGGGGCCTGGAGAGATGGCTCAGCAGTTAAGAACACTGGCTGTTCTTGCAGAAGACCTGGGTTCAAAGACCCTGGTAGCAAACAACTGTCCATAACTCCAGTGCCAGGGGATCCGACGCCCTCTTCTGACAGCCATGGGTATTGCATGACATGGGTGCACTTACATACATGCAGGCAGTACACACATACACATAAAAGTGCACGCCTTTAGGTCCAGCACTTGGGAGGCAGAGGCAGGTGGATCTCTGTGAGTTCGAGGCCAGCTGGGGCTACAGGGAAACCCTGCCTCAAAAAAAAAACAAAATAATAATAATATATACAATATAAAAATTATTTTAAAATTTATTCTTGGTATTTTGAATAACATGTCCAGATGTGTACTTTGCCCTCATTTATTTTGCTGGTCATCTGGTATACTGGTGGGCCTTTTCAACCTTAAGACTCAAGTGTCTCTACTCTGGGAAATACTGTTTTATTTTCTTGATAATTTTTTCTTTCTCTGTTCTTTGTAGAACTCCTACTACTTGGATGATGGATCTCCTACATGGTTGACTTTTCGATTCTCTCTCTGTCTATCTCCTTCTCTCTCTCTCTCTCTCTCTCTCTCTCTCTCTCTCTCTCTCACACACACACACACACACACACACACACACACACACTTCCAGCCTAAAATATTTTAATTGTACAAATTTATGTGGAGAAATTTATGGGGTATAGTGTTGCCGAAATATTGCACATAATTGGTGTATCTATCAAAACACTTCTCATGTCTTTCTGTTAGGAACATTCACTATCCTCTCTTACTAGTGACAACTTACTAACAAATAACTCAATATTATCCATAGTTCCCCTACTGCCCTGTAAAGCACTGGAAGTTATTCTTGCTGCCCTCCTGCATGTTTGGTTATGTTAATCATCCTTTCTACATACCCCACCCCCAAGCCTCTGCTAACCCAAGGTGCCTTTTCTTTTTTTTTTAAATTTTATGTGTATGAGTTTTATGCCTGCATGTGTGTCAGTGCACCCGTGCCATGCAATGCTCAAAGAGGACAGAAGAGGGTAGCAGATCACCTGGAACTGGAGTTACAGATGGTTGTTAGCCAACATGTGGGAGCTGGGATTCGAACCCAGGTCTTCTGCAAGAACAACCAGTGCTCTTAACCACTGAGCCATCTCTCCAGTCCCAAGGTACCTTTTTCAAAGCATACTTTTCTTCTTTTTTAAAATAGCTACAACATTATCTGGGTGTGTATGTGCACTTAGAACTTTACTGGAGTCTTGAGGATAACAGACGATGATTATTAGACAAGAAAGAAAAAAATGTTAATTTATATCACATATAACCTGTATTACCTCACCTAAAGAATGTCTCTCAAGCTGGCCATGGTGGCATATGCCTTTAATCCCAGCACTTGGGAGGCAGAGGCAGGCAGACCTCTGTGAGTTCAAGGCTAGCCTGGTCTACATAGGGAGTTCCAGGCCAGCTGGAGCTACAGGGAGACCCTGTTTCAAAAAGTAAAAAAAAATGCCTTTCATGCCTACCTGAGGGAGGCTGCCTCCTGGCTATCCTTCTCCACAGACCCCTAGGCTGATACCATTCACTGGCAAGATTATCTTTTATAGTTTCATGCCATTCAGAGTCCCAGCTCTTACCTTGGCATCAGAGAAAGGAGGTCATTTTTCTATTTCCCATTCCTAGACCAACTGCATTTCCTGCACCAGTATAACACTCCACATATTTATTTTCTTTCTAGGATATTCTTGTACCTGCCTGATGGTGGTAACTGGTCCCATGTCCCACACAAGGTGATCATAATAGTTATTGGCACATTTTAGAGAGTGAGTTGTTTTAAATATTACATCAATGCTATTTGTAATGGAATCAACAACCCAGTCTCAGTCTCAGTCCTCCTACCAGTATTTCCTCCAGTAAGGAGTCAACAGCAGTTCACAAGCCTGCAGGGCTCCTGATGTGGTCTCCACTGAGCATCTTCTGTGAGCAAAGGCCTGGGCAAAAATATTCACAGACCTTTCATAAAAGACAATAATTGCCAGGTGTGGTGGTGCACACCTTTAATCCCAGCACTTGGGAGGCAGAGGCAGGGGGATCTTTGTGAGCTCAAGGCCAGCCTGGTCTACACAGCAAGTTCCAGAACAGCTGGGGCTACAGGGAGACCCTGTCTCAAAAAAACAAAAAAAAGACAATAATTTAAATATTACTAAAATAAAATCTTATTGTACATAAAAAGGCAGTAATTTTTCAGTGTCAAGGTATCAGTCCAGTCCAAACCCATGTTTAGAAAAATAAAAACTCAGTAGAACGTAAGACTGTTAAACTATACTCAGATTATGACACTACACACAACAGTTAACGTTTTATTTATTTTTTAACAGGGTCTCATTATGTAGCCCTGGCTGTCCTGGAACTCACTGGGTAGACCAAGCTGGCCTTGAGCTCACAAAGATCCACCTGCCTCTGCCTTTTGAGTGCTGGGATTAAAGGCGTACTTTTCTTCCTTTTAAAAAATAGATATATCTGTCGGCATAGTGGCACGTGCCTTTAGTCCAAGCACTCCGGAGGCAGAGGAAGGCAGATCTCTGTGAGTTTAAGGCCAGCCTGGTCTACATAGTGAGTTCCAGGCCAACTGGGGCTACAGGGAGACCCTGACTCAAAAAGATAAAAAATTAGTTATGTATTTTTATTTTTATGTGTATGAGTGTATTGTCTGAATGTATGTACGTGCACTAGTGTAGTGCAATGCCCACAGAGGTCAGAAGAGAGGGTTGAATTCCCCTGGAACTGGAGTTACAGACAGTTGTTAGCCACCATGTGGGTGCTGGGAATTGAACTTGGGTCTTCTGTAAGTGCAGTCATTACTCTTAACCACTGAGCCATGTCTCCAGCCCCAGTATTTTTTTTTATATATATTTAAAAAAATATTTTATTTATTATTTTTATTTTAAGTGTATGAGTGTTATGCCTGCATGTAGGTAAGTGCACCCATGTCGTGCAATGCCTGCAGAGGACAGAAGAGGCTGTCGGATCCCCTGGAACTGGAGTTATGGACAGTTGTTAGCTGCCATGTGGGTGCTGGGATTCGAACCTGGGTCTTCTGCAAGAGCAGTCAGTATTCTTAACCGCTGAGCCATCTCTCCAGCCCTCCAGTATTTATTTTTAAGACAGGGTTTCAAGTAGCCCAGGCTGGCCTTCAACTTGCTAGGTAACTGAGGATGACCTTGAACTTCTGATACTTTTGCTGGGATTACTGGTGTGTAGCACCTTGCTTGGCTTTATTTGATGCTAAGGATTAAACCCAGAGCTTCATGCATGCTAGGTAGGCCTGAAAGCAACTGAGCTGCATCCCCAGCCCAGACACAAGGTAATATTTTAGATCATAGGGGATATTTGCTTACTCTGTACCACAGACTTGAATTGTGTTCATTTACTAGAGAAAGAAAGTAAGGCTCCCAGATGTCGTTTGTGGAAGGTCACAGAGCTCATAAATGTCAGACAGAAAATTGTACCAGGACTGTCTAACCACAGTTAACTCATGAAACTGCTACAGAGAGCTGTCATGATTTCCACTGGCCACATTCAGGCTAAATGGGGACAGCATACTTTTCCCCATGGTGGGGAGGTGAACACCTGTGATACCTCATTCTTAGTGAACAGTCTATTCTGGTAAGTTTCCTTCCATGATGACATTCATTGCTCTGGAGACAGAAAAATATTCCAGCTTTTTTTTTCTAGATATTTTTCTTCATTAGAACTCATATGTTATATTTTTTCCTTTTTAAAAAGTATTTTATTTATTATTTTTATTTTATGTATTTGAGTGTATTGCCTACGTAAATGTAAGTGCACCCGTGTTGTGCAATGCTGGCAGAGGTCAGAAGAGGGCATTGAATTTCCCTGGAACTGAAGTTATGGACGATTATTAGTTACCATGTGGATGCTGGGAATCAAACCAGGGTCTTCTTGAAGAGCAGCCAGTGCTCTTAACCACTGAACGATCTCTCCAGTCCCCTATTTTTCCCTTTTTTTAAAAAAAAATCAAAGTATTATAAAACACATGGTTTTTAAAAAGCAAAATAGTGCCAAAGGATACCAACTAAAGCCTGACTCTGTCCTGTCCCACTAATTCCCGCTGCTAGTCTTGCTCCCCAGCAGTGGCTACTCTGAACCATTTCCTCTGGTTTTGGCTGTATGTATGTATTGCCTGCATTTATGTAAGTGCACCTGTGTCGTTCAATGCCTGCCGAGGACAGAAGAGGGCATCAGATCCCCTGGAACTGGAGTTACAGACGGTTGTTAGCTGCCATGTGGGTGCTGGGATGTGAACCCCGGTCTTCTGTAAGAACAGCCAGTGCTCTTAACCGTTGAGACAACTCTCCAGCCCATAGGGTTTTGTGTTAATCATCATTTGCTGCATAAGGAAGCTTCTCTGGTGAGAGTTTAGAGATGTGTTCATTAATCTATGGATATAACAATAAGTCAATAGGAGTTGCTTTAATACTATATTTATTTAGCAGAATACTAGTACTAGGTTCTCCCCTATGGCCTGTGTTCTGTCTAGCCATAGGTTTCTAGGCCTGATATCAATGTCAGGAATGGGCTCTATCTTATGAAGTGGACCTTAAATCCAATTAGAAAATGGTTAGTTACTCCTATAATATTCACACCATTATTACACCAGAGGGAATATCTTGCCAGGCTAGTTGTTGTTGAAGCATGCAGAGCTGAGTATGGTTGATGATTAATTTTCTCTTCTGGTAGCATGCATGGCACCGTCCTAGCTAAAGAATATGATTCTTCATAATGTGCTTATATTATCTTAGCAATTTGAAACATCATTATTTGATATCTCAATAAAGTTAGGAGAGGATTTTATCCACTTCTGTACATACCTCTTCTTTTCCTATCTTCTTCATTCTAACATGTTGACATCCTAATTCCTAGTAAATCAATAGTCAGTACAGTGCCAAGAAATGTGCTGTAATTACCTAGATTTCTTCTCATTTTTTTTTCCTGAACTTAATGATTGACTGGTATTTTCTTTGTTTGTCTTGTTTTGTGTTTTGGAGACAGGGTCTTGCTATGTAGACCCAGCTGGCCAGGAATTCACAATGTAGGCCAGGCTGGCCTGGATCTCACAGAGATCTGCCTGCCTCTGCCTCCCCAAGTGCTGGGATTAAAGACGTGTACAACCACACCCGGTCAATTGTCTGGTGTTTTCTTCACTTGCACTTTGCCTAGCATTAGTTTTCACATTTTTCATCAGTTTGCTCAAAAATCTATTATTATATATTTAAGAAGAAATCAATTAAAAAGCTGATGGATTTGTATCCCAGTGCAGGGGTCAGGGGCCTGTGAAGTCCACTAGTAGAGCACCCTTTGAGGTGACTCACTGGGAACATACACAATCTACTGGGGAACCGTTAAGTACAGACCCTGGAGGCCTTTGCTCTGGGACTGTTTGGAAAGCCTCTGGTTTGCTGGAGTGTAGGTACAGGGCCCTTGTCATTTCTACCCAGGACCATGAGAGTGGTAAAGGGAAGATGCAAGGGAGGTCAGCAGCTCCAACACATACTTTAAGCTATCCTGTTTGGGGCTCTACATCTGACTCCCACTGACAGGGGACCTTTTTGTCCTTCTCTGGGATTTTGCAGGGTAGAGCACCTCTCTCTTGATTCATGCCCAGGTATGGATTAAGCCTATGCTTTTCCCTGTCCCTCCAACCTACCTTCTGATTGCCAGAACATTGCCCCCCACTGATGGGAACACTTTGAAGTTGGGTGTTTTGATCCTTGGTCTACACTTATCTTAGACAAACAACTGAGAAGTGATCCTCTGTCCTTGATGCCTTTATTTTTATTTTATGGAGTCTCAGGAATTAGGCAAGATAAATGCATTGCATCTATTTTTTTGAGACAGAGTCTCACTCAGTTGCTGAGGCTGGTGCTGAACTCAATCTCCCTGTCTCAGCTTCCTGAGCAGCTGGAATGACAGGTCTGTACCCTATGCCCAGCGGTACTTCACCTTCTTAACTAAAAGTTAGAACCTAGATTACAGTTTATCTGGATGTACCAAGTATGTAGCCCTGTGTTTGTGAACCATTGGCAACAGAAAAGGCCTGGGTGTGGGAATCATGGATTTCAGTTTGAATTCCGACTCTGACATCCTTACATCCATAGGCCTCAATTCTCCCCTCTGTAACATAAAGCCCCAGATAGAGTATAGTCCAAAGTGGCATAATAGTGTCTACCTAATAGAAGCTTGGGGAAGATTTCCGTAGATATTGTATATAAAGCATCCAGCACCGGGCTTGTCAGACAGTAGGTGTCAAAAAATAGGAGCGATCACTTTTTAATGGGAGCAAGTGAGAAATAAGACTGGAAGGATTTGAATCAGGTTTGCAGCAGACCTGGAATGCAAGGTGCTTTTCTTGTGACACTGAGGAACTTGGCAGGCTCACCAACAGGAGAGTGAACTGATCCTAAAGAATTAGTGGGATTGTTCCCTCAGTCTGGTCTGGGAAAGGAGCAAGAAGGCCTTGGGCCAGCAGCTCTTGGGTTAAAATCTTTGCCTGCATCTGAGTTATTTGTAACCCGTTGTCATGGCAATGAGTTTGGCAAGCGAGCCACTGCTGCAAGCTCCTCTCAGTGGGGAGGGGAGGGCAGTGGGAGAAGGGAAGATTTGGAAGGGGGTTCGTCTGTGACCAGTGTCTCACTTTCCTCTGATTTGCCCAAAGCTTTCAGCTGAAGATGAGGGTGAGGGTCCTCTAGGGTGAATCACTGGATGTTGGAGACTCTCCTCTCTGATCCCCTGATATTTCAAATGTGAAAATAGGCTGAGAGAGGTCCAGCAGCTGGCTCTAGGCTACAGAGCAAGTCAGGGACAGAGACAGGACCAGGATTAGCCCTTTTGTCTTTTTAAAGCTCAGTGTCATGGAACTGAAGCACCTGGAGGAAGCCCCGGGGAACATTTCATCCACTTCCCCACCAACACACACACCTATCTTTTTGTTGCTCTTGTTTAGGAGGACGTAGAGTGGTTTACAATTGAAAGGGCATCACACAGCAGTCCAGAGACTGAGACTATACTTGAGATCAGAACCCTTAAGCTAAGGTAATTCCTAAGGAAGTACATGACAGTCTGGGATTTACAATTGGGACCAGCTCCTCTCTGCTGACTGCTGAGGTAGGTCATCCCACAATAAGGCTGATTTGACTGCCTTGGCCTTTGATGCCCCAACCTCTTCAAAAACACAAGCGTTCCGGTCACATTTTCCCTGTCCCAACCCCTTCAACTGCATGCAGGGATGTTTGTATTATTTACTTTCTCATTGCTGTGACAAAATACCCAACAAAAGCAACTTAAGGAACAAAGGGTTTATTTTGGCTCACACTTTGAGGGTGGGGAAGGCATGGTGGCATGAGCCTTGTTTGGTCACTTTGCATCCACAGTCATGAATCAGGGAGAGATGAATGCTGATGTTCCAGCTGGCTTTCTCCTTTTCCCCTTTTCATTCAGCCTGGGACCCAGCCCATAGGTAGGATGGTGCCACTCACATTCAGGGTATGTCTTCCCTCCTCAGCTAGTTCTCTCTGGAAATGTCTTCACAGATATACTTAGAGGTGTGTCTCTTAGGTGATCTGAAATTCAGTCAAATGTGCAAAGAAGACTATCAACATGTCCTCCTGCCTTCTCAAGGGCAGCACTGTTGTGTAAATAGCAGCCCAACCCCACCTACTCTGACCCAAATCACCCACAGGGCTAGGTACTTCCTGAGTATTCTTTCTTTTTAAAAATTGTGTGTGTGTGTGTGTGTGTGTGTATACACATATATGTGTACACATGTATCATGGAGCGCATGTGGAGGTCAGAGGACAACTAGCTGGAGTCAGTTCTCTCCTTCCATCATATGGGTCTTGGGGCTTGACCTCAGGTCATCAGGCTTGGTGGCAGGCACCTTTATATGCTGAGCTATCTCACCAGCCCCGAGCATCCTCTTAAGCAATTCACCATTAGTCCTGACCATTAGTCTCTGTCTTCCAGCTTAGCAGCTGGAAACCTAAAGGACCAGAAAAAGATAATGTGACTGATTCAAAGTCACACAGTGAGTCTTAACTCAAATCCCTTTCCTCTAGAAAGGTGTTTCTGCCTGTCCTATCACATGCTGATTTTTCAGCCCTCAAAGTTCTTCTGTTGATTGGTCTTTCTTACTTGACCCTTCCTTTCACTGTGCAACACACCTCCTCTGTGTTTGTTGTCTTATGTCAGCCCAAAGTCTTCCATCTCCTCAAAGCTGATTCCTCATCAATTCCAGTTGGTTTTCTCCTTTCTGTCAGTCAAATCTACCTTCTTTTTTATCCTCTGCCTCTGCTCTGCTGCAGCCCTAACATCCCTCACATGGATGACCCTAATTCTACCTACCCCTGGCTTCCATACTGGCCATCTTCAGACCGATATGCTGTACATTAGCAATGAGAGCATATTGACACAAAAACCAATGCATTCTTTCTTTCTGTGACACCCCATTCACCACAGGGTAGAGTTCTAGCTCTTTCTTTGGTTAATCCATAACTTAATCCTTCTTTGGATTAAATTAAATTAAATTAAATTTGGATTAAAGTTAATCCGTCCTCGGCTATCCATAATTCTGGCCCCTGTCAAACCTCAAGCTTCATCCTTTACTACGTTTAACCTCACACCACCGAGCTAACAATAATTTCTTCCTAGAATGTACCTGGCTTTTTATATTCTAGGTGTCTTTGCAACATTTTCTGTATTGAAGGCACTTTCCACAGACTCCCCTAATCCTGTGAACTCAACTGTCCAAATGTAACTTTATCCTGTAGCCTACTTTGATTTCCAAGTTGGATCTAATCCTTTCCTTTGGTTTCTCACAGTCCCTAGAGTTTGCCTTTGTCCCTTCACAGCATGGATGGGACTCAATGCCTATCAGATTGAAAGCTCCTTGAGGTAGGGACTCTGTCTTTACCAAAGCCTAGTACCTGGCTCTTCCCAGGTGAATAGTCATTGAATGAATCCAAATACATGAATGGTTGAATGACTAATGAAATTTAAGTTCAGCTTCGTGATTGCTTACTCTTGCTCAAGAGGGCCTGTGAGATGTCATTTGTTGCTGGACAACCTCTCTTCCACCCCATGGCATGGTTTATTTGAAAGAGGGTGTGGATTGGGTCAGCTGATCCAGGGTATGGTGACTCAGTAGTCCAATCAATCAGATCTCAATCAAAGAGTCATGGAGGATGTAAAATAAGGGACCCCTCTGAGACAGGTACTGTTGTTTTGCCTGCCCCTTATATGTAAGGACACTGAGATACAGGAAGACAAAATACAAGTGGGTGCCGGGTGTGGTGGCACAGGCCTTTAATCCCAGTGCTCGGGAAGCAGAGGCCGGTGGATCTCTGTGAGTTCAAGGCCAGCCTGGTCTACATAGTGAGTTCCAGGCCAGCTGGAGCTACAGGGAGACCCTGTCTCAAAGAGACCAAAACCAAACCAAAACAAAACAGAACAGAACAAACAAAACAAAACAAAAAATCAAGTGGGCTAAGTATAAGAGTGGCAACTGATCAACTTGAAGTCATTTTCCATATTGTTCTGGCCTCTCAAAACAATCTTTTTGGACAACAAGAGTATATACATCATATCCAAAATTTTATGATGCTAAAAGTAAAATTCAGCTGGGCATGGTACTGCAAGCTTGTAATTCCAGCACTTGAGAGATGGAGGCAGGGATTCAGGAGTTCAAGATCAGTCTTGGTCACATAGTAAGTTTGAGGTCAGTGTTACATGAGATCCCATTTCAAAAACAAGAATGAAGACACCTTAATGTTTTGTCTTTTAAGGGACTAGGATGGAGAATGAGATGCAAGGATGCTCTACTGGAGAATAAATAAATAAAATAAACAAACAAAAGTAATTAAACCAGCAACCTTAGGCCTGGCGTGGTTCTGCATGCCTGTGATCCCAGCACTTGGCAGGAGGTTGTGAGGATTGGCAGTTTGAGGCCAGCCTGGGCTATGTAATATAGTAATATAGCTCTTTCTCAAAAAGCCAAGAGCTGTAATTCAGATTCATTGTGGAGCACTTGCCTAGCATGCACAAAGAACTGGTTTGGATACCCAGCAACAGCACCATCACCACAACAAAGACAGGGCAAGAACCTTGAACAAACTCATGTGACTACTTAGAGGAGCATTAGTAACTTAACCCTCTACCCTGAAGTCCCCAAACAACAAAATACCCCACCCCCTAACCTGCGGTCACCACTCTCCACAGAGTTGACACGTGTTCATTGATGAAAGTGAGTTCTACACCCAAATACAACCAATGTTAGTATTTGATTGACATATTTAGCCTTCATTTTAAGCTTAAAAAAGGCAAATTTGGGATCATGCTGTATGTTCAATCCCATACTCTCATTTTCTCACAAATGTTTCTAATTAAAATTCTTACTTTTTTTTGCATTTATTTATTTATTTACTTGTGTGTGTGTGTGTGTGTGTGTGTGTGTGTACTGTGTGGAAGTAAGAGGCCAGTTTGTGGATGTTGGTTTTCTCCTTCCACCATGTGGACTCTAGGACTCAAACTCAGGCTTAGTGGCAAGCACCTTTAGCCACTGAGCCATCCCACCAGTTTCCAATTAAAATTCTTTGTAAACCTCATTTAACTAGCCACAAAATAGTCTACTTAGTGGATGTACAGAATTCTTTTCTGCATGGGTTCTGGTATTTCTTTTTTTATACTTTTTTTCTTGCTTTTTTTTACTGGGGAATGAGAAGCTCAGACAAGGTCTCATTTAACCCAGACTGGCCTCAAACTCACTACATAGCTGAGGCTGGCCTTGGATTCCTCATCCTCTTGCTTTCACCTGCCAAGTGCTGGGATTATGGCCATACAGCACCACACTTGTTTTTGTTTTTGTTTTGTTTTGTTTTCTTGCTTTATTTAGATTTGTTTGGCTGACTTTGGGGCCTGATTTTTTTTTTTTTTTTGGTCTTTTTGAGACAGGGTCTCCCTGTAGCTCCAGCTGTTCTGGAACTCACTATGTAGACCAGGCTGGCCTTGAACCCACAGAGATCTGCCTGCCTCTGCCTCCCGAGTGCTGGGATTAGAGGCGTGCATCACCACGCCCGGCGATTTTTTTTCTTATGTTTTATTTTGAGAGGTTGCGTAGAGATTATTGTTTAAGAGAAATTAGGAAATGCAGGACAGTCTTTTTGGAAGTAGTACTATTTGAGAGGAACTTTAGAATATGTGGTAAATGCACAAAATAAAGCCTTCGATTGGCAAAAGAAGGTATACAGTAAAAAACAAGTGTCTTAGCCTTCATCCTCATTTCCCCAGTTCCATATTGAAAAATCTCCACTCTTAGCACTTACTTGTGTGGCTGATGTGTGGCTAGTCCAAGCCTACACAGTCATCCTTTGGTAGCCAATGAGGACTTGGTTCCAGGACTCTCCTTGGATACCAAAACCCACAGACGCTCAAATCCCTTATATAAAATGATGTAGTATTTGCATATATCCTACACAATCCTCCCATATATTTTAAGTCAGCTTTAGATTTTAATACCTAATACAATGCACATACTATGTAAATGGTTATTACAGTCTGTTATTTAGGAAACAATGAGAAAAAAAAATCTGTGAATGTTCAGTACACACCGAATTTAGAAAAATATTTTCAGTTCTCATTTGAAACTACAGATGTAGAAACCATGTATCTGAAAGCCAATTGCATTTATAGATCTTGGAGATTAGAATGTGGACACATGCTCGTGTGTTTGTGCATGTATAAGGGGGTTCTTTTGATTTTATTAATTTTTAAAGTTAGCCTACAAATTTTGTTGCTATTTTTTATTGTTTTGAGCAGGATCTCACTGTGCAGCCCTGGCTGGCCAGGCTGGTCTCAACATTGCAATCCTCTTATCTCAGAGTGCTGGGATTACAAGTAATCCACATGCAATTTGTATGATCTTTTTTTTTTTTTTTTTTTTTTTTTTTTTTGTCTTTTTGAGACAGGGTCTCCCTGTAGCCCGAGCTGTCCTGGAACTCACTATGTAGACCAGGCTGGCCTTGAACTCGAAGAGATATGCCTGCCTCTGCCTCCTCTGCCTCAAAGAGATATGACTGTAGCCCCAAGTGCTGGGACTACAGGCATGCGCCACCACGCCCAACTTGTATGATCTTTTAAACAGCTTTATTGAGATATAATTCATGCACCATACAAATAAATCTTTCCAATATAGAATGTGATGGCTCATACTATATCCACACAGTTGTGCAACCATCACTACGATCAACACTAGAATATTTTCATATCTGCACTAAGAAGCACTGGTACCCCCACAGCGATCATGCATCAGTATCCCCATTTCCCCATCCACAGGCAACAATTAATCTATTTTCTGTCTGTGCAGATTTGCCTATTCTTAATATTTCACATAAAAATGGAATAGTGAAAAATGTGGGGCTGGAGAGATGGCTCAATGATTAAGAGCACTGGCTGCTCTTCAGAGGACCTGGGTTCAATTCCCAACATTCATATGGCAGCTAACAACTGTCCATAACTCCAGTTCCAGAGGATCTGACGCCCTCTTCTGATCTCCTTGAGCACTGCATGACATGGTTTACTTACATACTTGCAGGTAATACACCCATACACAAAAAATAAAAATAATAATTATTTTAAAAGACAAAATGTAGCTGCCTGTGACTGATTTCTTTCATGTTTCTTTCATTCTTAGCATGTTTACAAGGTTCATCCATATTGTAACATGTAGCAGTACTTTATTCCTTCTAAAAAATACATATAGGCACAACAAATGACATTGGTGCAGTAGTGGCATTTTTATCTTGGGGGTAATCTTAATCAACAGCTACCTAATTGGACTTAAAACTCACTCAATGGGAGGAAACTCATGTGTGGTACTGTAAACCTAGCCAAATACACATAGCTGGAGAGATCACAGAGAAAACCCCAAGGCTGTCACATCCTTAGACTAATATAAATTCTTACTATGTGCTAAATATAGATCCTTAAATTTACAGGCAAGTATCCCAGTCACCACCCATCAAAGAAGCTTCTTTTTCAACAGACAGAGATTATTACAGAGTTCCACAACTGCTCACACACAGAGATTGTCTGTGAATTTCCCAAGCCTAAGTGGCACATCTAGGATGCAACCTCTACACCTAAGACTCAAAGAACATAGAACAAGGGATGACGTGAATACTAATGCATCTTTCAGTTCTCATCAATGAAGCTCCCTCATGCAACAGAGGGCCAGGAACACAAAAGGTCACAAATGACCAAAACACAGAGAATCAGAGTCTACAGAGTGTGGGTCCTTGGACAGGACTCCTATACTAAAATCCATCCACCCAGGGCTCAGGGACCATTGTGGAAGAAGGATCAGAAAGATAGTAAGAACCAGGGAGGAGGTGCATGACCATATGCAAATAGAATTCTATAGGCTCCTGGGACCCTTCTCATATGAATCTACAGCAATAGTGTCAGCATGCACAAGACCCATGCAAACTCAAGCAGGTAAAAACCCAACACAGAACTGTGGAAATGAGCAGCAGGCCCCAATCTTAGTCAAAGAATTATTGGCAGCTGGTTACTGCTGGGTGAGGAAGAGCTGATCTTCTTAAAGGGAGGGACTCTAGATAGGCTGACTAGACCTCAGTGGATTAACTTGCACTGAGGGACATCTGGGGACACTAACTTTACATGACACAAATGATAGAATGTATCAATTCCAGTGGGGGGGGCTATGGGAGGGGACCAATGGGGAAGGGGGTATAAAGATGATTGAGGTGTTCTGTATGAAATACACAAAAGTTCAATTAAAAATTAAAAATAAATAAATACATATAATTGCTGAGCACATAGTTTGAGCTCAGTGGTAGAGTGCTTGCCTGGTGAGTGTAAAGAATTATGTTCAAGCTCCAGCACTACATTATATATCTGTCTGTCTATCTATCTATCTATCTATCTATCTATCTATCTATTATCTATCTATCTATCATATACATTTTTTGAGCAGTTTCACATTTACAAAAATATTTAAATGGAAATTGCAGAGTTCTCAGTTCACATTTACTCCCACCCTATCCTAGTCTCCTCTATTATTAGAATCTTGTGTTAGTGTGGTATATTTGTTATAAATAATGATCCAGTATCAATACATTAACTAAAGTCCATAGTTTATATCAGGGTTCACTTTCAATGTTATTATATATTCCATGAAATTCTTTTTTTTTTTTTTGAGGCAGGGTTGACTATGTTGTCCAAGATGATCTTGAACTCCTGGACAAGTGATCCAACCCACCTCAGTCTCCCATGTGCTGAGACTACAGGTGTCAACCACTATGCCTGGCTTATTCTGAGTTTTGACAATGTATGACATAGATATCTTTGTGATTCCATACACAGTAGTTTCAGTGCCCTAGAAATTTACTGTGCTCTATTTGTTTATCCCTTTTTCCTCCACTCCTTGATAATCGCTTTTTTTTGGTCTTTTTGTGACAGGGGCCCCCTGTAGCCCCAGCTGGTCTGGAACTCACTAAGTAGACCAGACTAGTCTTGAACTCATAGCGATCCGCCTGCCTCTACCTCCTGAGTGCTGGGATTAAATGTGTGTGCCACCACGCCCACCCAGCTCAGAAAGTCTTTTTAAAATTCATTTTATTTTTATTTCATGTGTATGAATGTTTTGCCTGCATATATATAAGTGCACCCCTGTTGTGAAATGCCCAAAAGAGGCTGGAAGAGAGCGTTGGAGCCTCTGGAACTGGAGAACTGGAGCTGTGGATGATTGTTAGCTGCCATGTGGGTGCTGAGCCCAGATGCTCTGGAAAAGCAGCCGTTGCTCTTAACTGCTGAGTCATCTCTCCATTCTCTCTCTCTCTCTCTCTCTCTCTCTCTCTCTCTCTCTCTCATGTGACATACTACTTACCCCTGACACACTGGTCGTTGATTAATAATCAAAATAATTTATGCTGGGTGTGGTGGTATGTGCCTTTAATCCCAGCCCTCAGGATTCAGAGGCAGATAGATCTCTGTGAGATTCAGGTCAGCCTTGTCCACATGGTGACTTCCAGGTGGGCTGGGACTAGGAAGCTCCTGCCAAAAAAAATTATATTGATAATTATCAATAATGTATTAATTCTTTGTTTTATTTTATTTATTTATTTTTTTGTCTTTTTGAGACAGGGTCTCCCCAGCTGGCCTGGAACTCACTATGTAGACCAGGCTAGACTTGAACCCACAGATACCTGCCTGGGATTAAATCCAGCCCCATTTGTAAGAAACTTTTAACTGTATTCCAAAATTGTTCTGTTTTGCATCTCCGTTAGCATTTAATGAATTCTTGTTGCTTCACATCCTTATCAGCATTTGGTGCTGTTACTGTTTGGAACGTAATTCTTCTAATGATTGCATTGGTACTTGCTTTAATTTTCAGTTGCTAATGATCCATCATGTAGAACATCATTTAGTGTGCTTCTTTTTTGAAAAGATTCATTTTTATTTTTATGTTAGCCACCTGACGTGGGTGCTGGGAACAGAACACAAGTCCTCTGGAAGAACAAGTGCATTTAACCTTTGAGCCATCTTTCCAGCCCCTTAATGTCATTCTTTGCTCCCTATGTTCTTTGGTGAGATATCTGTTCTGATCTTTTGTCCATTTTAAAGTTGGACTATTTTCTTATTGTATTTAAAGATTCTTTGCTGCATAGGGAGTATAGCTCTGTGGTAGAGCTCATGCTTAGCACACATGACACCCCAGTCTGATCCCCAGCACCAAAGTTTTTGCATGCTCTGAATAGCAGCCTTGTATCAGACATGTGTTTTGCAGATATTTTCTCCCTTTCTTTGACTTGTATTTTCTTTCTCTTAGCAGTGCTTTCAGCAGAGAAGCTTTAATTTTAACAAAACCTAACTTACTAATATTTTTTTTCATATATTGTCCATTTGGTATTATCTCTAAGAAATCATTATTAAAGCCAAAGACACCTAGATTTTCACCTGTTGTCTTTTAGGAATTTTATATTTTTGCATTTTACATTAAGGCTTATAATCCATTCTGCGTTAACATTTGTGAGGAACATAGGGTCTACATCTAGACTATGTTCGGGCACATGGATATCCGGGTGTTCCAGCAACATTTGTTAGGAAGCATCCTTCCTCCATTGAATTGCTTTGCTCCTTTGTTGAAGATAGTTGGTTAGATTTGTGCTCCTTTATTTCTGCGCTCACTATTCTATTTTGTTCCACTGTCACACCCTCCTATTCCATTCTCACTTCTGCATACACCACTATGTGGATCCCAGGGATTCAACTCTTCAGGCCTGGTGGCAAGAGCCTTTACACACTAAGCCATCTCACTGGCCCTTTTGTAATTTTAGTATTGTAGTTTATTCAGCTCAATGTATCTCACTTCAAGTGCTCAATGGCTACACAGGGCCAGTGGCTACCAGAGTAGGCAGCACAGCTCTACAGTATGTCTTGAAGTTAGGTGGAATCAGTCCTCATTGTTTTTCTCTCTCAACATTGTATTGGTTATTCTAGGTCCTTTACCTTTTTAGTGAAACTTTAGAAGTACTTTGCTGATGTCTAACAAACAATGGTGAGATTTTGTTCAGAATTGCATTGAATCGCTAGATTGAGCTAGCAAAGCTGTCATCTTGATAATATTTCTTCCTATCCCTGTGCATGGAATATATCTCTTCATTTTTTTGTCTTTGATTTCTTTCATCAAAGTTTTGTAGCTTAGGCGGGCATGGTGGTGCACACCTTTAATCCCAGCACTTGAGAGGAGAGGCAGGCAGATCTCTGTGAGTTTGAGGCCAGCCTGGTCTACATAGCAAGTTCCAGGCCAGCTGGGGCTACAGGGAGACCCTGTTTTAAAAAGACAAAAAAAAAAAAAAGGTTTGTATCTTTCCTCATAGACAACTTATATGTATTTTTTTTTAGGATTTATACCTAAGTACTTAAGTTTCTGGTGCTAATTCTAGATTAAACTGTGGGGGGAGGGTTGTTGTTTTAAGACAGGGTCTATCTCACAGAGATCCACCTGCCTCTCCTTCTCAAATGCTGGAATTAAAGGCAAGCACCACCATGCCTGGTGAATACTTTGCTTTTTTTTTTTTTTTCTTTATTTCAAATTCCTTTGTCTTATTGGATTTATAGTATTATGCTGAATAGGAGTGGTGAGAGCAGACATCCTTGCCGTGTGTGTGTGTGCATGTGTATATGTGTGTGTGTGTGTGTGTGTGTGTGTTCACGGGCATGCACGTGTGCTGATGCAAATGTACATGTATGTTCGTGTGTGAGGAGGCCAGAAGCCAATTTTAGTGTTATTCCTCAGGAGCCATCCACCTTGTTTTTTGAGATTGGGCCTCTCACTGGGACCTGGGACTTGACAATTAGGGTAGGCTGACTGGCCAGTGAACCCAAGGGATCCTCCTGTTTCCACTTTCCAGTCCTGGAACTACCACACTCAACTTTTTATGTGGATCAAACTCAGATTCTCATGCTTTTGTGGCAATCACTTTACCCACTGAGCCATCTCTCCAGCCTCCCAAAACATTCTTGATACCAAAGGAACCCTCTGAATAATGTGCATTTTGTTGTTATGTCTCTTTAGTTTCACTATGAAAGCATTCTTCACTCTTCCTTTGTGCTTCATGGCACTGATATTTTTGGAGTACAGACTAGTTATTTTTACGTTGTCCCTCAATTTGAGTTTTTCTGGTGATCTTTATGATTAGATTTGAGTTGTGCATTTTGGTAGGAAGCTCACACAAATGATGGTGTGTCCTTTCAAGTGCATTCTATCAGGAGGCTATGTTTATTTGTCCCATTAATGGTGATACTAACTTTGATCATTTGGGTAAGAAGTGTCTTCCAGATTGTTCCACAGTAGAGTTACTGTAATTAAAATGTATCTTGTGGAAAGATGCATCACACTTACTATAATTTTATCATTAGTCAAACTTGAAGCCACCATTTTTCACATTCAGTGATAATTCTCACCTGAAACTATTATGATTGGGGTTGTCAAATGCTGATTTTCAGATGCTGTCATTCTTTTAGCATATATCTAATAATTGGTTTCCTAATGTAAAGAATTTTCCTTACCCCATGTCTATTTATGTATATCCTCACAAATTCATGATTATCTGTTTTACCTGGTAAATTATAGCATACTAATATTCTTTATATTAACATTCAAATGCCCCCTATTCAACTAATAGGAAACCTTCTGTATTAGTCAGGGCCCTCCAGAGAGACAGAATCAATAAAACATATATGGGGGAGGTAAGAATTTAATTAGGTTGGTTGAGAACATCATAGAAGCCACAGTGGTCATCTTCCAGCATATAGTTGAAAGCCTAAAAAGAAGAAAGGCTCATGATACAGCACTTCATCCTCAGCCCAACCTTAAGACCCAAGACACTGCCAGTATATGGACATATGATGGTTAATGTCCCAGTGTTCAATGGTCAGGAGTCCAAAGAACCTAGAGTCTGATGTCTAAGGTCAGCAATCAGAGAAGACATACCCATTGCAACAGGAAGAACTGGAAAGACAAACAATGTTCCTCTTCTCTTCCTCTCCATTCTATCCGGATTCTCACTGGATTGGATGGTGCTCTGTCACACTCAGAGTTGGTCTTCCCTACTCAGATTGCTGACCTATACGTCAATATCCTCTGGAAGATCATACCTAGAAGTAATGATTCATCAGTTCGCCAGGCATCTTTCAAGCTAATTGGCCTGATACTTAATTTTACTCAATTTGAGTTGATGCTCAAATTTAACCACCACTCCATCCAAACTGGCTCCTGCATGCTTTTAGCTTTCATAACTTCATCTTTCTTTGAGAAGTTCTTTTTTCAAAATATTTTATTTGATGTGTATGAGTGTTTTGCCTGTATGTAGGTAAGTGCACCCATGTCATGCAATGCCCAAAGAGGTCAGAAGAGGGCATGAGATCCCTTGGAACTGGAGTTATGGATCCTTGTTAGCTGCCATGTGGGTGCTGGGAACCAAATCCTGGTCCTCTTCGAGAGCAGCCAGTGCTCTTAACCACTGAGCTATCTCTCCAGCCCCATTTTGAGAAGTTATTTATTTTTCACACCAGAAGATATTCTAATCCTCTTGTATTTTCACTGTCCCAGCCTTGCAATCAGCCAGTTTCCAAGAGTCTTGGAGATTTTTGGCATATAATAACATTTAGAAACCAAGATTTGGATAGTAGGTGTTTACTGTAAAATTTAAGAGTCTGTTTTTTTCATTTGGTAAGAAACTCTGGAGCCATATTACTGACAACTAAATGTGCTTTGTTAAAAGTGATGGGGGAGCTGTAATGTCTTCCTGTCTTCTGAAAGCACCTTATAACAGATGACAACATAGTACCACAGAAAATAAATAGAAGAGTTAGAACTCAATGTGATGGAATAAAGTTGGGGTAAACATTTGAAAGGATAGTAACAGCTAATAACTTCCATTTAGTACTAACTTACTGTGTACCTAGGAACTGAAAATATGCCAATAACCACTTGATTTTGGGAATGGGAGTGGGCCCTTCCTCTATCAAATCTTCTGATGAGCCCCCACACCTTGGCTGACACCCTTATTGCATTCTTTTTTTTTTTTTGAGACAGGGTCTCCCTGTAGCCTTAGTTGGCCTGGAAGTCACTCACTTTGTAGACCAGGCTGGCCTTGAACTTACAGAGATCTGCCTGCCTCTGCCTCCCAAGTGCTGGGACTATAGGCATGCACCACCACTCCCGGCTCCTTATTGAAGTCTTGTAAGAGACACTGGAGCAGAGAATTTGAGTTAAGTTGTGCTTATGTTCCTGATCCATAGAAACTAGGAGATAAAGGTTGTTGTTTAAGCCACTAAACTTGTGGGTGTTATTCAGCAACATATAACCAATACTGTAATTACCTCTTATATAAATTCCTCTACTCTGTTCTCTCCTGTATTTCATACAGATCTGTATTTTTTTTTTTTTTTGGTCTTTTTGAGACAGGGTCTCCCTGTAGCCCCAGCTGTCCTGGAACTCACAACGTAGACCAGGCTGGCCTTGAACTCACAGAGATCCGCCTGCCTCTGCCTCCCAAGTGCTGGGATTAAAGGTGTGCGCCACCATGCCCAGCAGATCTGTATTTTAAAAAATATTTTATTTATTATTTTTATTTTATGTGTATGTGTGCGTGTATGTAAGTATACCCATGTTGTGCAATGTCCACTAAGGTCAGAAGAGGGCATCGGATCCCCTGGAACTGGAGCTAAGACAGTTGTTAGCTGCCATATGGGCGCTGGGATTCAAACCTAGGTTTTCTGCAAGAACAACCAGAGGAGGACAGAAGAGGCTGTTGGATCCCCAGGAACTGGAGTTAGGGATAGTTGTTAGCTGCCATGTGGGTGCTGGGATTTGAACCCGGATCTTCTGCAAGAATAGCCAGTGTTCTTAACCTCTGAGCCATCTCTCCGGCCCCTGTATTTTTAATTTTTAAGAGTTATTTATGTTTATTTTATGTGTATGAGTGTTTTGCCTGCATGCATGTAAGTACACCACATGCGTGCACTGCTCAGGGAGGTCAGAAGAGGTGTTGGATATTCTAGAACTGGAGTTACAGCCAGTTGTCAGCCACCACGTGGGTGCTGGGGACAGAACTTTCATCCTCTTGAAGAGTAAGTGCTCCTAACTGCTGAGCTGTCTCTTCAGCTCCAGGTCTGCATTTTTCCTTTCTTGAGTCAAACTTAAACATTTTTCCTCTCTTGAGTCTTACTTCCTCCAAAACTTGTCACTGTACCTTCTGGAAACCTTGCTGTATAGTTAAGGGACTCCTCTGTCAGATATAAAATATGTGAGTAGGGCCAGAGAGTTGACTCGGCAAGTAAACACATTTGCCGCCAATTCTAATGACCTGAGTTCGATCCCTAGGACCCACATGGTGAAAGGAGACAATCAACTCCTATAAGTTGTCCTCTGACCTCCACACGTGCACTGACACACACACACACACACACACACACACACACACACACACACACACACGCATGCATGCAAACAAATAGATAAAAGTAATAAAATAAAAAATATAAAAAATGTTAGTAACAGGCATCACTGACTCTTGAATAATCAGATTCAATATTTATGAAAATGTTAATACTCTTCAAATTAACTTATATATTTCTTTAAATTCAAATAATTTTTTGTGTATAACAACTTCTATTTTTAATACCAGTTCCATTGAAAACCATTTTTGCTTTCAAGATCCTCACAAATGCCTGGCATGACAGAGGGTGGAATTCAGTCCCCTTTTGTATACATGTAGACCACTTAATTTATATATTTTCTAAGGTATACAAATTGTCTGGTATGGCATGGGTTTAAGACCATCTTCTAGCTCAGAGCATCTATTCCTCCCAACATGGCCATTGTTTTGATGATGCCTGGAATGTGAGTAATGGTCTGAAGGTCTGTGTGACAGAGGCTCCCTGGGAAGATCTCGCAGTGATCTTATCAGGACTGGCTTTTTCCCTGCAGTGACTGAGCTGTTCTTGGCAGGCCATGCAAGTGTTCTTCCTAAGACCCCAAAGGAAGTTTGTTCAATGGCAAATGATTTGGTCAATAGCATGTTGTCTTATAGAACCAAATGTCTATTCTCTGTCAAGTGAATAAATAATAAAACACCCACTTGTGACCTTGGCTCTAAGGTCACAGATGGTGCCTTTTTGACAAGGCTGTGGGTAGTGTGTTATAAGACCCAAAGGAGCCCAGCAAGAACATATTTCCTCCGGGTACTCCACAGTGTACCCCAGGGTAACCCCAAGGCTCTCCTTGAGGCTCCTAGAAGCCTGGGAGGTCTGTCATCACAATGAGTATCACAGAGCAGGATGCTGGGTATCTTGATGTCTATTGATTCTCTCAACGAATCCCAGAACAGCAGCACTGACAACAACTGGGAACTTGTTAGAAGTGAAGTTCTATCCCAGGCCAACCGAGTCAGAAACTCTGGGAGGAAGGAATCTTGGTGGATTTTTTTTTTAGGTTTATTTTATTTTTATTTATGTGTATATGTCTGTGTGAGTGCATGCCATGTGTGTGGGGGTTGCCCATAGAGGCCAGAATAGGGTGTTGTGTCCCCTAGAGCTGGAGGTATAGGTAGTTGTGAGATACCCAATGTGGTTGCTGGGAACTAAACTCGGATACTCTAGAAGAGCAGTAAGCAATCTTAACCTCTGTGCCATTTCTCTAGCCCCAGAATCTGTGGGTGATTCTGATGCGTGCTTGAGTGAGAAGCCCTAGTGTGGACCAAGGCTGTAGAGTCCCAGGTCAGTCAGTCTAACTTCCTATCTCTCACTTCCTGTTCTGTGACCTGTGGGACGGTAGTAACCTCCTTGAGCCTCCTAGTGCCCTCCTGGGGTTGTGCTTTGCTGAGATGGTAGTGTAGTGAATGCAGCCAACCCTCTCTGAGTGTTGGCTCCTATTCTTCCTCACTTGGCTTAATGTCCATTACTGTCAAAAGTCATCTTGGTGTGCCAGAGAGCCCTGGCCTAGATTCCTGTGTTGGGCTACCCACTTGCCATTTGGGGGATTTAATAGGACTTGTTAAGAAGAATTGAGCCATTGATCATTTTCCTGTTACTTTGCTAAAAGCTTTGTGTGTAAGATCTCATTTAACCATCCTGGGAAAAGTTTCAGATATTGGCTCTATTTTATACCAGAAAAAAAAGAAGACTCTATGTGGTTAACTAGCTTGTCCAAAGTTTAATTGCCAGGCTCATGGTTCTAGGCTCTGAAGCTCATATTGTTGTTTGTTGTTTTCTTTTTCTTGGACAGGGTCTTACTCTACAGCCCTGGATAGCCTTGAACTCCCAATTCTCCAACCTTAGCCTGGGGATGCTAGGTATGTACCACCACACCAGTGAGCATTAAATGGTTTTTTGTTATTACTATTGAGTGAGTGTGTGTGTGTGTGTGTGTGTGTGTGTGTGTGTGTGTGTGTAGGTCAGAGGTCAACTTTTGGGAATCAGTTCTCCATTCCAGTGGGTTCCACGGCTTGAACTCTGGTTATCAGACTTGCGTGGCAAGTGCTTTTACCTGCTGAGCCATCTTGCTGGCCCCACTAAATGGTTTTGGGCATTATTGAGCCTTACCATCCACATCCACATGATGCAGTCAAATGTATTGGTGTGAGTTCAATCTCCAATGTGTTGGGTGATCTGTTAGATGCATTATTCAACTTACCCTTAGCATCCCCAACAAGGCATTATACTTGTTTGTCCATGATCTACTAAGGTAGGAAAAATAATGCTCACCTTGAATTATTGTGAACCTGGAAGAAGATAAGTTTTGATTGATAGTTTTGTTGATGTTGTTTTGTTTTGAAGCAAGGGCTCATGTAGCCCAGGATAGCCTCAAGCTCATTACATGGCTGTTAATGACCTTGAACTTTTGATCCTCTTGCTTCCATATCCAGAGTGCTCGGATTACAAACGTGTGCCACCATCATGTCATTTTATACAGTGGTGGGGATTGAACCTAGGACTTTGTGCATACTAGGCAGGCACTCTGCCAGCTGAACTAATCCCCGGCCCCAACAGTGTATTTTAAATTATACAGCTCTATACAAATTAGCAGATGCTTATTATCTGGTCAGCAAGGTGGTGATCCCTTTAAGGCTCAGAAGAATTCTTGTTATCTGGTAAATACCTTTAGGAACTTCTCAGCTTTGCCCACCACTTCCTGTAGTGGCTTTGTCTAGACCCCAAGCTATGAGGCTTTTGGACCCTGGGCAGTGCCAAGACCCCTCCAGTCAATCCCCGTGCCTCAGTACTTAACTCTGCCCCCATCATTCCTGCCTGATCCTTCCCTGCAGCCACCCTATCTGCTCCCAGGCCATCAGGCCAATGTGGCTGTCTCCAGCTCTTCCCAGTAGGGTCTCCATGCTGTTTCACCCCATTAGATTAGATTAGAAAGCAAACATTGGAGCTTTCTCTTTAGATGAACTCCTGTGCAGCACAATTACTCTGAAACACCCATACCTTCACTTTTGTATGTAAATACATATGAACTTGACCTCCCCTCTATGGACTCACCATGTGTAATGTTATGACACAGCCCTGAATTTGGGCCCAGTAGATCTGAGTTCTAGTCTTGGCTTTTCTAGTAAATAATTGCCCTTGAACAAGTCATTTCTGGTGGTAGGTGTTCCTGAAATAACTCCACAGACATATGAGTGCTTCATAAACAGAAAAGTACTTCATTATTGCTTGCCCTGCTTCCTGGTCATCTCCAAAGACAGCCTTGCTCCTTCTTTCACTGTGGGTTTCACCTTGTCTTCACATTGACACCCCTGAAGAGCCCACCCCCAGATGTTCTGATTTACCTGGTTCTGGAGTGAGGCTCCCAGGGTGATTCTAGTGGGCAGGCAGCAATGAGAAGCTCTGTTCTTCTCAACGAGGAGCCCGAGGGTCACCTGTTCCTTCTCTTCCTTCAAGGCTGGGTCCAGGCCTCTTCTGCAGACATCTTCATGTGGCACTCGCAATGCTCTGGAGGCCCTAGAACCTTGATGAACCCATTGTGTCTGCATCTCTGGCCAAACCTTCTTCTGGGACATGGTCTTCCTGTTTGTTAGCTCAGTGGGTCTTTCTTAAATAGCTTGACTGGGAAACTCAGCCAATATTATTTTTGCAGATGTTTCATTCTTTTTAATGAAAACTGGCTCCCTCACCAGGCTGGGGCACTAAGTCTGCTGGACACATTCCCTTGAGGTCCTGGAAGAGCATCTAGACTCTTCACACATCCCAAACAACACCTTGTCTGCCCACTGAGCTCTCCACTCATATGCCCATCTACTCCTCCTCCTGACCTGTTCCCATCTCAACTGGTGATGTCACCTTTTCCTAATCACTGAGACGGGAAACAAGGCCCCGTGACCAATGTGCAAAAGCTTCTGCAGTTTAACAACCTGGGTTCAAATCCTGATGATTGTTCACAGATGAATTTGCCTCATGCCTCAGGTCCCTCACGTGGGAAATAGTAACTAGTACCTCCTGTGATGTGTTGGAACCTGATCAGTCAGAATTGGAGAGTGAGAACATGGTCAGTGCTCAGAAAATGAGAGTCGACCCTGTGTTTCTTCCTCAGCTCCTACTTTGGGACAAGAAGCTGGAGCTTTCTAATGCAGCTCTGGAGTGCTCTTCCTGTTCCTCTCTCCTACTGTGTTTATTAATTCTCTACTTACTTCTAAGGCCTACCTGTCTTCAGACTTCTTAAATTTTTCATTTTATTTTTATGTCTGTATGCATATGTGTTCCTGCATGTGCAGATGTACATGTATGTATAGGGGTGTGTTTGTGTGTGTGTGTGTGTGTGTGTGTGTGTGTGTGTGTGCTAGAGGACACCACCAAGTGTTGTTGCTTAGGCACCAACCACCTTGTTTTTTGGCCTGGAACTCACTGAGTAGGCTAGGTTAGCTGACCAATGAACCCCCGGGATCTACCTGTCTGTACCTCCCTAGTGCTGATATTAAAAGTGTGCACCACCATACCTGGTTTTTTATTTTATTTTTATTTTTTCAAATATTTGATTTTTAAAATTAATTAATTTATTTATTTTTTACACCCACTTGCCAGATAGCACCCTCCCATAGCCTCCCTCCCTCCACTAGAGCCCTTATGCTCTGATATCCCTGCTACTGTCTGCTGTGTTGTCGGCACCCCCAGCCATTCCCC